>NC_058418.1:25871868-26025050 GCF_002201575.2 Neomonachus schauinslandi | reverse complement strand
CATCAGAATAGGAAATAGTGAGGTTGCCGGCTACTTTTTTTTGCAAGTGTTTTGTTGCTGAAGTCTTGCAAAGACAGAAGGGATGTTCTGCTGTCCCTCAACACACACGCACACGCACACACACCAGCTTCTGTGTGTGCCTTGTTCGAGCTCCTGTCTGCACGCTCACCTTCGGTATTGTATTTTTAAAAGTTACAAGACTTCCACATGTTAAGCCTTAGGGTTAATTTAAGCTGCTTTTTTTCCTTTCTAAATCTGGCATTCACTGGCTTGCTGAAAAGAGGTCTCTCGCTCTCTCTTTCTATTACAGTCTCATTGACTGGGACAAGCAAATAACATTGAGAGAGCTAACTTGCTGCCGCCAAGGCCAAGAAATTCTAAGTTGCTGATAAGACCCTCCCTCTTCCCTCCCCCCTCCGCCCCCCCTCCTTCCCTCCCTCTTTCTCCCTCCTCCCTCCTCCTTTCTGCCAGAGTGACTGGATCACACAGGGGACTCGGGAACTCACATTTTTCCCCCCTCGGTGAGACTCCCAGACGGTGCTCAACCATCTGTGGTCCCGTGGGTCCAGCAGAGGGGGCCCGAGGAGGGGGGTTTGCCCATCAGGAGCTGGTTGGGTCAGACACTCACAGAGATCCTATGCACCCACCCTGAGCGGGCTGATTAATTAAGCAATTGCATCATTGATTCAAGGTTTGTGATTTGGTGCCAGGGCGCTGGCTGGCGCATTCCTGAGCTTCCCTCCCCTGGGCTGTCAGTTGTAGGATCCCTTTCTTTTTTTCCAGGCGGATTTTCCTCCTCCTGCCAACGCTGGGCGCTTGGTGAGGAAAGGAATTGGGGCCCCTGTGTCTCAGCCACCCTCCCCCCACCCCCTACCGCCCGACCCCCAGCCAGGAAGCTCCGGTGGTGGCTCCTGGGGTGTCTTGATGGGTGGGGCTGCGGGCTCACATCCCTGGGCAGACCCCAGGAGGGGACTTTTCTCCTCCCAGCAGGGCCCCATGGGCTTCAGCAGGGGCTCCAAGGCTGAGAGGGCAGGGAGCCCTGTGGCGCTGATTTGACATTTTTAGCTGAAGACCTTTGTTCAGACCAATTTCCATGTCGCTTTGGGTTGGAGTGCATTCTGCTTTTTTCTTTTTCTTCCTTTCTTTCTTCCTTCCTTCCTTCTTCCTCTTCTTTTTTTAAATCCTGGCCCTATTTTTCTTTTTTCTTTCAAAGCGATGAAATAGAATCTGATCCCGGGAATCCCATTCTCGCCATCTCTTTCCCCAAGCCACCCTCTCCCGCCTGACCAAGAAGGCCTGAATGTCCCAGTGGCCTCTGGGTCTCAGACCATCCTCTCCCGGCCCCCTCCCCGGGTCTTCCGAGGGCTGCAGGCTCCCACGGGAGGCCATCTCCCAGCCTGGGGCCTGGTTCCAGAGCAGCAGGGTGGGAGCTGCCATCTTCCTGTCCTCCTTCCTCCCGAAGACTTTGGCCTCCTTTGGGGGAGGCCGTGAAGTCTGCCCAGATGCGTTCGTAGCCTCTGACCTCAGGGTTGAGAGCCGCGGTGATGGGTGGGGAAGTAGTCGAGCAAGAAAATTCAACCCACTTCCAAGGATACAGACTTTTTCCAGGGGAGTCCCCAGCTATGTGGCAAGAACCTCTTCAGTTTTCATTGAATGGAGGTGGCATTATAAGAGCTACCCCTCACCCTCCTGCTCCTTGGGGGCCGGGAGGCAGAGGGTGCTTGGGAACAAACCCAAACCCAAACCATAAAAACAACCCAAACCAAACAATAGAAATTCCTCCTCCTTGTGTGCCTCAAAGTAAACAGTGAAGACACTGCCTTTGGGGGAGAGGGGATTGCAAACTTAGGTTCTTTAGAAAACCCATCCTATTTGCCAAAATAGATGGCGAACCCCCTTCCAGCGCTAAAATCTGCGTGGTTCCAGAGAGGAAGGCTTGCAGGGGGAGGTGGCGTCCTTGAGCCCCAAACAGATGTCCAGGGAGGGGAGGCCAGAAAGCCTCCTCTGTGCAGTGATTTATTTTATTTTTTAGATCTATACGCTTTGGCCACATTTATTTATTTATTTCCAAAGGGCTATTTTTGGCTTCTGCCCGGGCTCCTTTGTAGCAAAGCCCCCTTTTCTAGAATTTCCTCTCCTTTATTAGAGTTACAGCTCAGCTTTGTGCGGCCCCGGGGGAGCCGGCCAGCCGCTGGCAATTTCTCTCAGACACCCAATTACCCCCTGACGTCAGTGCCTCCTCGCCCTGCTCCCCTGGGTGCCTGCATTTTTTCCTTTGTAACACTAATAGCTGACTAGCTAAGTGCCTGTCGGTTCCTTGGCAGAGGAGTTGATTGTGTTTTCGGCTGGATACTAAATCCAAAAACTATGTAAAAATGTCAATAGGTGAGTGCACATTGATTTTGGTTAGTCACAGTGATATTTGAGCCCCTTTGGGGACTCTGTCTGGGGAAGTATTTTACAAGAAAGATAATATAACAGAAAATTACTGGAGCTCCGCGGGTCTCTGGTGGGTTTCTTAGGGGCCTGCTAAATTGCTGTAGAATCAACAAATGCTTTATTAATCTAAATTTGTGGTTTTGTTCTTTCTTCTCTTCAGAAGGTTGGAGTTTTAATGATGCTGGCGGCGAGGCTGGGCGGCGCGGCCCACACCTTGGCTGCCGGGCTGGGGTACCCTGGCTGGTAATGAACTCCCAGAGGATTCTGGGAGCAGGGCGGCTGTGTTCCCAGCCGGCTTCCTGGGGAATGCGGAGCAGGCGCCGGGCCCGCCGCTTGCCAGGCCCAGGTCTGCGCGAGCAGATAAAGTGAGGGGCTGAGGGCCTGGAACAGCTGTGCCGGGCCAGGCTGACTGGGAGCGGCTGATAAGGGCCCAGAAGGAGCCCAGGCGGGCGGCGTGGCACCGCCAGAAATCTGACGGGGTATCAGGACTGGCAAAGAAAGTTAAACGTGGCCGGTTCCGGGGGATGGTTGGTGGCCCTGCGGAGAAAGATAATGGTAATTGATGGAATCAAAGTCACAACACAGCCTTCTGTTTTCTTGGCAATTAATCCCCCCCTCCCCAACTCCTAACCCCCTGGCATTCTCAGGGCCCAGGATGCCCTGTGAGCAGCCTGCACGCTCAGATAATCAGCATGCCCTCCTTGCTTTGGCGGGCGGGAGCTGGGAAGACGCGGCCCGGGCGCAGACACAATTAGAGACCAGGTTTTTTTGTTTTTTGTTTTTTTAAAAATAAATACAGTACAAGCAAACAAGTTGGGAAAGAAAGCCCCACTGAAAAGTTAGGGATGTGTCACTCTGGGAGCTCATCTGATCTTGCTCTGGAAGGCGAGGAGGAAAATCGATGTCTTTGTAAGAGCGCGTGGCGCTGGGGTCTGTCTCCTGGCTGGGCAGGACAATGTGAGTGGGGCCAGTCCCTGCACACGCGCGTGCGCACACGTGCACACACACACCACACCTCCCCCACGGTGCTGCCGGAGAGACTGTGCCGATAATGGGCCAGTGGTTTATGCTTATGCCCTGTACAGATGTGCCTGCCTCTCTTGCGCGTGTGTAGGCCTGCCCCCCTCTACCTTTTGTCCCTTGAAAGGCAGCCCTTCTCAACAATAGGCCGACCGGGCTGTTTCCGCGGGCTCACGCTGCTGCCCGCCTGCTCCGTAGGTAAGGCTTTCAGCCGGCCTTTTGTTGTGCACATGCTGGGACGCACCTGCTTGCAGACACGCGTGAACGCACGACTCTGGGGCGCACACCCACTCTCCTGCCCGGCCCTGGCTTGCTGGCTCCTGAGCA
Organism: Neomonachus schauinslandi; assembly: GCF_002201575.2. Lineage (NCBI taxonomy): Eukaryota > Metazoa > Chordata > Mammalia > Carnivora > Phocidae > Neomonachus > Neomonachus schauinslandi. Next base: position 26,021,264 of record NC_058418.1, on the reverse strand, counting down.
GGTCCGGCTGTGCCCCAGGGAAGCCCCAGTGTCGACTCCAGGGTCTTAAGCAAATAAAACACTCCAAAAAATTTCCCTGGAGTCTTTTGAAATTAAAATCAGTGTGCAGTAAAACGGCGTGTCAGTCCAGCGTGTGAGGTGCAGGCCTCCAATAATCGGAGATCGTAGAAGGGAAGCGATCCGGAGCAGTCTTCAGGCGATTCTACCTGGTGCTCCGCATACACACCAGGCCCCTTCTTGGTTGGTGTTAGGGAGCCCATCTCTGGCTAGGTGACAGAAGCCAGGTGACAGAGGGACCCATGGGACAGGACTGAGAGGCCTCTGATTTTATTCTGACCTCCTGCCAGGTCTATCCCATCCTGCCTTGGTGAGGGACTGACATTAGCCTTCCATGGAAGCAGGGTCCCGAGTGTGGGCAGACAGAGAGAGAGAGGTGTGGGCCGGCCCTCCCCAGCCAGCCTCCTCCCCCAGGACTGGCCGCATTCCTGCATCAGCCCTCACCAGCTCCCCCAGAGCTTTGTCTCCCCTGTAAGGGTCGGAGGAAGGAGGTTTGGAAAGGAGGCCCCCTGGTGACTTCTGAGCCATCAAAGCCTGGGACAGCACGCCTCCAGGCCCCTCAGCTCCCCTCCTGAATGGGCTCTGCAGGCCGGCAGCTGTTTGGGGGCCTGGAGAGGAGGAAGGGGGCTGGTTCTTTGTCCCTGGAAGGAGGCCTCCCGGAGGCCCAGGCCTGTGTGGCGGGCAGCCACGTTAACCTTCCACCCTGGGGGGAGGGGGCTTGCCTCAGGTCAGGCACATAATGAGGCCAGGTCCCTGGCTGTCCCCTGCCTGGGCTCCTACAACAAAGGCCCCGTCAGGCTGCACAATGAGGGGGAGGCGGCCGGGTGGGGGCGGGTAGGTGCCGGCGGCCTCTGCGGCCCAGGGTTTCCGTCCAGCCCACCCCATGCTGGGCACTTCAAAGGGGCAGAGGGGAGAGGCCAGCCCGACCCCGGCGGGCCTGGGCCTCCTGCTCCCAAAGCTGCCACCGGAGGTGGAAAAACACCTTGAGAACATGGTCATGGAGTCCGGTTTTTGCAATCTGGCGCCACGGGAAGCCCTTGGTCTGGGGTCTTTCTCTGGCAGCCATGTTTCACTTTCTTTGTTTGGAGCGGGAGCTCAAGATGGCCCAATTATTTAAATCAGAGCCTTTCAAATCAACAACAACAACAGCATCCAGTGTCTGAGGACACATACATGTCACTGAGTCTGGAGCGTGTACTCACCTCTCCTGAGTGCTTTTTCTATCTGCTTGATGAGGTGGGAGGGTGAGCAGCATTCTGGGCACCTCTGCCCTTCAGGTGGGAGGAGGGGAGCCAAAGACCCGTCCTGGGGCACAGAACTTAGCTCTTTCCTCCTCCGGACTCCCGCATTCTCACAATAACACGGACAGCTGGGCAGCGGTCCCATTTCACAGATGGTAAGCAAGCCTGCCTGAGAGAACACAGCTCTGTCACTCGCAAACCCTGTGACTCCTGTGGATTTATCGAACCTCCTCGTGCCTCAGTTTCCTCATCTGTAAAATGCGGCTGATAACCATACCTACCTTGCGGGAGCACTGGGAGGATGCCTTGAAATACCGTGTCAGGGGCTCCGAGTGCACAGAGTAAGCGCCCAATAAACAGTGTCAGTTCTTGTGGAAGTCGGTGGGTCTGGAGTTGGGTCCAGGTCTTCTCGGCTCCAGAGCCAGTGCCCTTTTTGCTTCCAGACCGAACAAAAGAAAACCCTGTAAGGCTGAGGGATGATTGGTCTGAGCTGCTGGGTGTAGAGCTGAGGAAGAGGCCCAGAGGGGGGGATAGGGACGGTCTGAGCCACAGGTGTCTTGGGGACCGGGATGGGAGCCATGCTCTCCTGTCTTCAGCAGGTGTGGGGTGCATGTAGGTGTTGGGTGTAATTTGTCAGTTTTTGCTTAACTGCAGACTCATTTCTTCACATGATATTGGACCATATTTTGTTTTTTTTTTCTGTTTTGTTTTGTTTTTAAAGATTTTATTTATTTGAGAGAGAGCTTGAGCAGGGTGGGCAGGGAGGGGCAGAGGCAGAGGGAGAAGCAGGCTCTCCCGGCTGAGCAGGGAGCCCAATGCAGGACTCGATCCCAGGACCCTGGGATCATGACCTGAGCCGAAGGCAGATGCTTAATCGACTGAGCCACCTAGGCGCCCCTGGACCATATTTTGTATCTTGGAAATGCTCACGATGATTTCCAGAGGCCCTTTCAACACAATCTCAAGAGGCTGTTGGGTAACCAAAAATGGGCTGCCTGGTCCCCTTCACCCTAGCCGTAGCCTGGGGGGGGTGCCTGTCCTGGAGAGAAGGCATCAGAGTCTTTCCTGGAAGGATGAGGGCAGGGCCTGTGTGGAGCGCCCTTTGCAGGAGAGGAAAGCATAGGCCCTTCAGTCCTTGGGAGTGCGACGGCTGTAAGGTGATGGGAAGAAAGGCACGCCGAAGGACGTCTCCATGCTGGGCAGCCATCTCTGCTTGCGGAGGAACCGAGATTGGATGCTTTTACCACGTGGGCAGAAAAAGAGCTTTGCGAAGTACCTGGAGGTACAAAACCACATTTCAAACTAGCTGGAGAATAAACCTTGAGGCATGGAGGGATCCTTGGGAGTTCACCTCTCACGTTCTCTTGTCTCTGCTTTCCTCTTTGTTGGCTTCGTTCTCAGCCAGGCTCTTCCTAAGAGGGGCTGGTTAATCCCCCTCCCCTCCGTGGCCCCACACTCACATCCTCCTTGCTGAGCAAGAGCATCTCTTTTCTGACGACTAGTGAGAAAGCCTCAGGATTCACTCCGGTTGGCCCACACTGGTCACATGCCTACCCCAAACCGGTCTGGTGGCTGGGGGACGCAGTGCTATTAGCCGGCTTGGGGTATCTGAATCATAGAGAGAGGAGCGTTTGCTCAAGGAAGACAGGGCTGCTCTTACAGAAGGTGGGACGGGTGGTGCACAACCTGAAAAGCATGGTGTATTCCACCTCGGCATCGGGAAGCATCCTTCGAACTTTGTTCATGGGCTCTGGAGCCCGACTGCCTGGGTTCTGCTTCGTGCCTACTGTGTGATGTGGGGCAAGCCTTAGCTTCGTGCCTCAGTTTCCTTATCTGTCAAATGAAACGAACAATAGTCCCTACCAGCTACCACATAGGTTTGCTGTGAGCAGCATCCAACGAGGCCACCCGTGTGAGGTGCTCCGAGCAACGCTGGGCACATGAGAAGCACTTAAATAAATGTTAGCTGTGCTGTTTTAGTTAATTTATTCACTTGCTCATGAGCTCTTGCACTCGGACAAGAGGTGAATAAATCATGGTCTCTGCCCTTATGGACCATAATACCTTCCACAGAGACTGCATAAAGGGAAAAGGTGTGGAAGTGTGTGAAAAATCTGGAAGTGGCTTTTTATCCAGCATATTGCCAGTGGGTGGGCATCTGCTTGCCTGTCAGGGCTTGTATACTCCATGGATTGAGCTTTGCCCAGCCCCCTTCTGTGTCCCTTTCTAGAACCTTCCCCCTATGTGGCTGGTCTCCTTAGCTTCTGTGCCTGCTGCCAGCAAGATGGATGAGGTGGCTTCAAGACCTCTGTGCTCTGGCTGCAGGAGGCGGAGGTCATGCTTGGGTCCCCATGTTGGTCCTTGGTGGGAACCACTGGGTCCAGTGGATCCTATTCCCTGGCTTCACTGAGGCTTGCTTTCATGTGAGGTCTTGGGCCTGGCTCTGCTGTGGCCTTGCTGGGTTGTTTTGTGCAGCTCTGTGCACCAAGGATGCAGGCCAGGATTCTGAAGGAGGACAGGATGGGGAGGGAGAAAACCTATTCATTTACTCCCTTCTGGCCCATGGGTGGGTATACTCAAATGTGAAGGACTGTGCGTAAGAAATGGGAAAAAGCAGATACCTCATCCTTTAATGCCCTCAATGTCTGTCTTAGGTAGGTGCTTTGGGGATCCTTTATTTTCACCTAGCAAGAAACCGAGGCCCAGAGATATTCAGGAACTTGCTCAAGGTTGCTCAGCCAGGACCTGGCCGTGCCTGGTGGCAAACCCATGTGTGTCTGACCGTGGATCTCAAGTTCTTGGTCACCGAGTAGTACTGTCCCATCGAGTGAGGTGTGCACAGACTCTGCATCTCCCCAGCTGGGAGAGGCCCAGAAGGTGGCATTTGCTTTCTACAAGTTAGAAATTTCAGAGACCAGAACTGCCAGGAGATAAGAACCCCGGTAGACGAGAGTACGTCTTTGTACATATTCCTTATACAGATATAATGACCCTGAGTATATCTTTGTGGGCTGTATTCACTCCTTTCTAAAGGACCCCCTGTCTTCGTCTGGACAAATCCTTCCCTTGTGGTGACCAGAGGCCCAAAGTCAAGAGCCCTGGGCCTGCTTCTGAGAAGGAAGTAATCAATGACCCCGATCAGATGCCTGTGCCTCAGGCTGGAGCCGATGGCTTCTGGGGAAGGTGGCCCCTCCTGTCCCCACCCACTCCCAAGGGGCTAGGTCTGGCCAGACAGGAATCAGCTTGCAGGAATTCATTAAGGTTGCCTGCAGACCTCCTGGCCCCTCTCTGGAGCCTCCTCCCACTACCCACTGGCTCCGCCCCCCAGCCTGCCACCTCCAGCCTGGGGGTGCTGCCCAGGGCGGACCCCTGGGGCTGCCTGTCCTCCATCCCTCAAGCTGGTTGCGCTTCTGCTGGGCCTTCTCTGGACCTGGCCACCCAATTCCGTCTTGGGTGGTGGGGTGCGTGGGGAGCGTGGGGAGGAGGCTCCCCTGCATTTTCCATTTTCCTCCTTCGAACGCTGGTGGCTGACATGTCCTGTCCTCTGGAGGGGAGGAAAAGTGGCACAATCTTTTGGCCTCCTTGTTTGGCAGTTTCCCTCGCCCTCCTCCGACCCCCCCGTTCTCACTGGGAGCGCTGTCTGTCTGCGTGCCTGTACTGGGGAGGGGTGCCAATAGGCACGGCCTGGGGTTCTTTTTGGGGCATGAATAACTCATTTGCTTAACCTCATTGGTGCCTCCTCTGGAACCTCTCCGGTCTGTACCTTTGTATCAAAGATATTTATTATTATTACCGATAGGGTGGAAGCTCTAGAAAGTCTTTGGGAGGTGATGTCACACCATGGCAAGAAGAGATGATTTGGATCCTGACAATTCTGTGTTCAAATTCCTTCTCTGCCCTAAGTCTGTGATCTTTAGCAGTGAGCCTCTTTGTGAGCCTTAGTTTACCCCTCTGTGAAATGGGGCCGCCGAAGCCTCGCTTGCATGGTGATGGGGGATCCAGAGGGGTGAGTGTGAAGGGTCAGCACACTGCCTGGCACATTGGAGCTACAGTCAGTGAGCGGTGGTTCCGTTTCCTCTGGCATGGAACAGGCCATCCCAAAGAGATCAGATGGGGTGCGGTAGGGCGTGAAGGGGGAGCCTTCACCAGTGGATGGTCCATGGAGCAGCGTGGCACAATCCAGGCCACAGTACCTCAGTGGACCCAGGCCAGGTGCTGGCCACAGTGCTGTGACTGTCAAGTTACCTTGTGTCACAGAGCTGGGTCCTGTCCTGGGAGCCCTTGGGGGCTAGTGGGATTGCCCAGGGACTGAGCTTAAGTAGAAGCTGGATTAAACTTCAAATGCAGACTCCCCCTTCTTCTACACAGCAGACAGTCATGGCTAATATTGCAATATGGACTCTAAAAATGCATTACAAATAACTTACTCTGGACCCAGACTTGGGCCTTTTGTATCGAGGGGAGGAGGCAGGCAGTAATTAGAGATGTGGCCACTGCGAGGGAAGATCCCCCTGATTTTTCTGTCTGGGGAAGGACAACCCGCCCAGGTGCTCCTCACAGACCCGTCTCCAGCCAGGCCACCTCCTGGCGACACCCAGCCTGTTGTTGCCTTCTGTGGAGCCATGCGGGACATTCTCGCAGTGGCCCCCACATGCCTGTGGGACCCCCGTATGTGCCCCATGGTAGATGTGCACTTGAGGGAAGACTGGCCTCTTCCCGTGCATTCTAGAGTGAAAGGAGGAGAGCTAGGCCTCGTCTCTATCTGATGGACTCAAGACATTTCCAAACCCCTGATGGTCACAGGGAAGTGTCATCCCAGGGAGGTGGACTCTGAGTATTTCTGAAAACAGTCTAGGAGAATTCTCTAGGAAAGCAGCATATCCTTGCCCAAATTCTTTCTCATATAACACCATCTTGGGCCTGTGCCCTGAGCCACCATGCACAAACAGGAACACATGCCCCTTATCCTGCGCCCACACCTCCAGCCCCCCCCAGCTTTGTGCCCGTGTGCACAGCCAGGATCTCTCGTGGTGGTCCCTGCTGGGCTGGCCCTGGGAGCCCAGGAAGGCCCGTCCTGTCCTAGCCCAGCCCAGCCCAGCCCAGGCTCATCCAGGTATCTGGAGCCCCACTGCCAGCCCCGGCCTCCTGACCCCCAGGAGCCACAGGATTACCCTGAAGGCGCTGCAAGAAGAAAATCCTGCAGCCTCGAACTTGTCTTCTGCTCCCATGCACTCCACCTGGGAATTTGCAAGTTTTTCTTTTTCAGTGAGTCACTCCTTCATCACGTGAATAACACAATTACACCCCGTGGTTTGTGTATGTGTTTTAAGGATGTCAGTGATTTATTTAAATCATTAGCCATTTTAAATGGCCCACTGTTTTGTCACCTCATCCTGGCATTTCTTCACTTATGCCACACACCTGGATTCTCCTAACTGGGGAAGACCCGAGCCTCCCTCAGCCTCCGGGAGAGCCTCCCGGGCCGCCAGCGAGGCCTCTTCTGAATGGGCTCCCGCGTGGGGCCTGCAGTTGGCCTCCTGGGCCCAAGACTCCATGGACTTCCCTCCGCTCTTGAGGAAGAGGGCGGGCTCCCATGTGCCTTTTCTGTCGAAATTATCTCCCTAGCTCCTCCCCTTGATACAAAAGGCCCAAGTCTGGGTCCAGAGTAAGTTATTTGTAATGCATTTTTAGAGTCCATATTGCAATATTAGCCATGACTGTCTGCTGTGTAGAAGAAGGGGGAGTCTGCGTTTGAAGTTTAATCCAGCTTCTACTTAAGCTCAGTCCCTGGGCAATCCTTTTTTCTGCCGCTGAGCTCAAACAGCCGGTCCTCAGGTTTGATCTGCTGCCCCACGGAGCCCTGCCCAATGTGAATTTGAAGTTTTTTTTTTTCCCCCTCTCACCCCGGGAGACTTGCAAAAAAAAAAAAAAAAAGTCACCGTGGTTCACGGCGCTGGCTCCCACGGGGGGGTCCCTGGGTCCCCCACAGCCCCCCACCCTGGAGCCCCTCCGGCTGCCAGCCGTCTGGGGGAGGGGGGCCGTGGCCCTTCCGCAGGGTCTCCGAGGAGCCCCTTTGAGCTGTCTCCGCTGGTGGACAGCGAGCCCTGGGGAGTCCGGGAGTCCTGTCTGGCATGTGGGGGGCCGAGCAAAAGGAGGGAAAAAAGGGAGGGAAATGAAAGGCGCGAGTTTGTCGGGAACTGGTGCTGGCGGTGGAAACAGGAGCCACAGCAGGATGGAACCTGGTGGCCTTCAAAACTTTTCTTCTCCCCTCTCGCCGCACGACTCGGAGGAGGCAGGCAGTAATTAAAGGCCCCCCTGGCTCCTCATTTTCTGTGCCCGTGGCTTTGATCTGGCTCATGTCGGGCGGCCATCTTCATTGTTCATGCCTTTCTTTCATTCTTGTTTGATGCAGCAATGATGATCTTTGATTCCAGAGTCGGAGGTGGGCAGGAGAGTGTTACAGGTCTTACATAATGCATCTTTCACATCTTATTTTTAAACACGGGCATAATCAGGGCTGGGCAGAGGCTGGGCGTGATTTTAACCCGTGTTCTGGAGAGGTGGTCGCCGGCCCCGTGGCGCTGGCCTGGGGGTAGGTGGGGACAGGCAGTCCTGGGCAACTGAATGAAAATTACTAAGGGAAGCCTTTTCCCCTCCACCCCTTTCTAAATGTAACCTGGAGGGAGTTTTTCCTAATTGTTCCCTCATGGCCGAAGATGCGCTGGGAGCGGGCAGGACAGGGAGGGCAGGACAGGGAAGGCTCGGCCAGCGGCGGCGGGGGTGTGTGGGGGAGGTGGAGAGGGCCTGCGCACTGTTTATTAGTGGGTGTTAATAAACCATAGGGCACAAGCCGCCGGAGGATGTGTGTGAGCCGCGCACTCAGGTGGCCGGGATGAAATGGAGACGCTGGGCAGACGCGGGCGAGGTGGGCGGCGGAGGGGCGCCCGACCCCGTCTGCACACCCTTCCCCGCTCCGCAGCTCCCACCTCCTGGCCGGGACAGAGATGAGAACACATGGTCCCGATGGAGGAGGCCTGCAGCCCGGGCCTGGCATGAGGACGCGTGTGGCTAAGGCCGGGGTGGCCAGCTCAGGTGGTGGTGGCGGCCGGGCGGGGGAGATGGCATGCCCGCTGGGGGTGCAGCCGCTCCTCAGCTCCTGGCACCTGTGGCCGGGCTGGGGGCCGGACCCAAGCTCCCAGACTTCCAAGAGAAACCAGGAATTCGGGTTGTCAAAGGTTGAAATTCGGGTTGAGATGAGACGGAAATCTCTCTTGGTCAGAGACCGCGAAGACAAAGGCTGGGAGGTGGGACAGCCGGGGGGGGGGGTTGGTGGCTAGGGCGCGGGGTTCAGGAGCACAGTGGAGCCAGGCGGCAAGGCAGGGAGGTCCTTGATCGCTATTCCACAGCCTCCACGCTGGGCAGACTGGGAAGGCCGGTGGCCCGAGAGTGACCAGCTCCAAGATGGATGCAGGGGCCCTTCCTGGCAGGGAGCTCCCCCGGGCTGGAGGGGTTCTGCCCATGAAGTCTGAGGCCATATGTCTTTGCCACTGAGCATTCGGGGTTTGCGAGGGCATGGACACATCCTGCTACCATGGGAACAGGCCCCCATCAGAACTGCCTCGTTCTTCCGACAGCGCACATGGTGCCTTGCTTGCAAGGGTCCGAGGCCGGCCTTCCTACCCACCCACCCCAGGCTCAAGTACCAGGATTTTTAGGCAATGATGTTTCAGTAGATATTTATCGAACACCTACTGTGTGCCAGCCCTCAGACTGGGTGCTGCGTATACAGTGATCAGCAAGGCAGGCCTGGTCCACGAGGGAGAAGGACAACGGACAAATCGCCACATCACCGCGTATGTCATAGAGGCGTGTGAGTGTTTGGAAGGAAGAGCCGAGGCGTAAGAGAGAACCAAAGGCTTCTCTGAAGAACTGACGTGAGGTGGAATGATGCACAGAAATAATGGGGATGGTAGTCCAGAGAGGCTTCAAAGACCCCAGGGCAGGCGGGCATGCGGAAGCTGGAGGACCGTCAGCAGGCGGTGCTGGGGAGCACGGTAAGCAAGGGGGTGCACTGTGGAGAGGGGTGGGGACCGACCCCTGCAAGGCCTTGTGGGCCGAGGTAGGGGTGCTGGGGGGGCGAGGAAGATGGGTGAGGGCCACGTGGGGAAGCCGAGATGGTGGTGTAGGTGGTAGAGGTAGAGAACCAAGGGCATATTCGAGAGTTTTCTGGATAGCAAAATTGGCGAGACTTGGGGATGATTAGAAGCTGGGGGCAAGGGAGTGTGGGGTGCTGGGGGCATTCCTGGGGTTCGGGCTTGAGCAGCAAGTGAATGGAGAGTTCTTTCCTGAAGTGGGGAGGCCTGGCCGAGAAGCAGGATTGTGTGTGAAGTCCTTCCCCTGTTCTGGCAGCCCGGTGCCAGGCCAGGGGCCTGGAGGCAGAGCTGGTGAGGACAGTGGGTGTAATCCAAGGAGCCAGAGATCCCACGGCGCCTGAGGCCTGGGATTGCCCCTGCTCTGTCCCCAGCTGAGCCCAGTTCGTGTGCGTCGAAGGGCCTGCTCCAGGAGGCCATACAGCAGTTCAGACATGTTGGGATCGGGTACTGCTTGACCCTTGGAGATTTTGCCCTCGGCGGCCTCCTTCCCCACCCACGGCCGGTGCTTAAGCTTGTGTACCTGGCTGGGTCGCCTGACGCTCAGGTGGAAGCAGGCCGTCCAGTGTTCCTTGCTCCCCTGTAGATCCTCTTGGCTGGCCAGGCTGGGCCTCTGAGGCTGGGGATAGCTGGTATCACCATAGCTGATAGCTGATGGTGCCTTTCTGGGCTGATGCGGGAGGAACGTATATTTCCACCTGCTGTCTGAACTGCACACAAAATCTGCTTTGTCTGGTATGTGACAGGGCCTGCTGCCTTAGGCTCTGCACCTTCATTTAGGACCTACCGCCTTCAGCAGCTCCCTCTTATAGTCGGGTTGGGGTAGGAGTGGGTCCTGCTTAGCCTGGCAGGCGGGGCCTAGAAGTGGATCATGTTGGGAGGGGCTTCTGGGCAGTGGGGTCTTCGGGGAAGGTGGGGCTCCCCGATGGGCTCTGTACTCTTTATGGGCTGAATTTCCGCTGTCAGTTCAAGGCACCTCCCCTAGATTTGCTACTTGGAGGCGAGGAGTCTGATGTCAAGGGACCACTCATATCCTGACCAGCACCTCGAGAGGCCTAGCTTCTTTTTTCGTCCTCATCCCCAAAGCAGACTTTCCAAGAGAGGCACAGCCGGGTCTGGGAGGCTTTGGGAAGCCAATGTACCACTTACATGGGTGATTTTCTTGCTTGCAGCCTGGGGTCTTTTCATCTCTGCCCTATTTCTCTCACCATCCAAACTTTGGGCTAATTAATGGCATGAACTTCCTCATGATAGTTGGTTCTCCCCAGAGCAGTTGGAGAATCTAAATATCCCTGATATATCTGGCCGTGTTATTATAGTTTTATAACCTAAGAATTCAATAGATGAATTAAAGACAACAGTTAGTTGAATTTGAGGAAAAAAAAATCTTCATTCTCCAAAACCCTATTTTCCTATTTATATCCTTTCTCTTGGTCCTTGTCCTCACACATGTGGGTTTACAGGATTATAACCAGAGGAGATCTGGTATACTCTGCTCTTTTGCCCAGTGAGGTCATGGTCTGACCTGCCTTCAGAGTCCCTGGTCCATAGAGGTGCTCTTAACAACCTCGGGCAGATGCTGCCCGAGATATGGCTCAAGTGCCTGGCCTCACTCCTGGCACATGGGGACTTCCCAGGAGGCTTTTCTTTCTCCAAGTTTCCTTCGGACCCTGGGCCTCTTGAGGGCACTGTTCTTTTTTTTTTTTTTTTTTTTATTTATTTTTTTAAAGATTTTATTTATTTATTTGAGAGAGAGAGAATGAGAGACAGAGAGCATGAGAGGGGGGAGGGTCAGAGGGAGAAGCAGACTCCCTGCTGAGCAGGGAGCCCGATGCGGGACTCGATCCCGGGATTCCAGGATCATGACCTGAGCTGAAGGCAGTCGCTTACCAACTGAGCCACCCAGGCGCCCGAGGGCACTGTTCTTAATGTGCCTTGTGGCCGAGAGGAAGGGGCTCTGAATTTGGGGTGGGGAGAACTGAGTCCTGGTGTTGCCACCAGCTGGCTCTGCGTGAACTTGGCCCTTTGTTTCCCAGTCGTCACTTTCCCCGTCTAAAGATGAGGGTGGATCTCATCCACCTCTGACATTCCAAGGTTTGGGATCCGAAAGGAAGAATCTACTTATATCAAGTGTGAGTGTTAAGAAACAAGAATATACTTCTATTAAGTTCCTCTTTGTAGCCTTTACCCTAGTGGTTATTTTACACATATTTGGTGTATTTCTGATCATGGTCTGTGTCCTGCATGACATGGTCAGGTCCGGGAGGGGCCCCCTCGGCCGCTGCCACCGCTGAGTGCCCCGGGGGGGGGTGGCTTGCAGGCGAGCTCAGTAAGTATTGTTGAGGGAAAGGTCAGGAAGCACAGTTAGTGGCAGGGGCCAGGCTCCCCTCTGCTTCAGTCCACAGATCGTAATAGGCGAGGAATACAGAAGGTGGTGGGGGCGATTCCTCAGTCCTCACGGTACTGCAGCTCTGTGGGCTGGAGAGGGGTCCCTCTTTTTTCTTTTTTTAAAAAAAGATTTATTTATTTATTTGGGAAGGGAGGGGCAGAGGGAGAGCGAGTCTTAAGCAGACTCCGCGCTGAGCGTGAAGCCCCATGAAGGGCTCCACCTCATGACCCTGAGATCACAACCTGAGCTGAAACCAAGTCGGATGCTCAACCCCCTGAGATGCCCAGGCGCCTGAGGGGTCCCTTCTTTATCAGGGTCAGAAGCAGGAGACAAGCTGCCTGGTGCCCCCTCAGCCCTGAGGTCCCTTGCCTGACACAGGGGTCTCCAGGTGGGAGGGGGTGCTCCGAGTGGGGTGGGGGCCCTAGGGTGGGAGGTCTCTTAGGTGGCCCCTCTGTCCAAGTCCTGACACCTACTCAGAGCCACCACACAGGGCACAGCTGTAAGAATTGTTGAGTGCTTACAACAGGGAACCACCCTGTTCCAGCACGACGACAGCCTTTGTGGTGGGTATGGTGACCACCATTCCCATTTTACAGACGAGGAAACTGAGGCTCAGGGAAGTTATAATTTGCCTACGGTCACGCAGCCAGAAAGTGACGGAGATTGCACCTGGCAGCCTGCCTTCAGAGTTCACACTCTCCATGACTGACTTCCACCCCTTCTGTCAGCTCAGCGCCCCCACAAGCCTGCTCTCCCCGCTCCTCTTCTCTCTCAGGCCCTCCTGCCATGCTCAGCGACATCCCATCTGTCAGAAGTTCTGTTCTTGCCAGATGTGGTGCCCCTCCTGGGACCCCAGGCCAGGACAGTTGCTAGAGGGAGGTGAAGGAAAGACTTCCCAGGTCTCCCCGTGGCTCCAGACCCTGGCTTTGCGTGCATGGCCTGGGAGGGCCTCCAGCCCTAGGCTCTTCCCTGTGGCTGGGCCTTTTGGCCCAGCCTCCTCTCCCTGCACGGGTGGGCTGGGATTTGCTTGGTCAGTCCCGTGGGTCACAGCAGGCCCAGCAACCTGACAGGCTCCTCTCTCTTGTGTTTGAGCAAGGGGCCTGAGGAGTGGGGCAGGGCAGGGGGATTGAGAGAAAGAGAGGCAGGATTGGGGAGTGAAGGGAGGGAGCGGGCAAGGAGGTGGACAGATAGCCTGAGGGTGAGGAGAAAAGGAAATGGGATGAAGAGCAAGCCAAGGAGGGGGGAGGGGGGAGGTTGGTTCTGAAAGGGAAGAGGAGAAGGGAGGGGAGATGGGTTGGGAATTAGCGGAAGGGAAAGAGGAGCAGGGACGGAGGGGAAGGGGGGAAAGCAGACCAGAGAGGAGAAGATGGAGGGGTGCACAGGGGGCTGTGTCAGGTACAGAAGGAATCCCCATGTTGGAAGCTGACCCTGCTCTGGTGTAGGCCCAGGCCTCTGGGAACCAGGAGCAGGCACTTGGAGGCGGTGGCAGAAGCTGTGGGGCTGGGCAAGCCGAGGGCTCCCCTCACTGGCAGACTGGCCCCGGAGCCATCACTTTGAAGTCCCTGACATTTGTGGCAAAACGATCTGGTCTGAGGTCTCATTAGCCTCTGCTTTGCTGTGTACACCCTGCCACTTAATCTCCCCGTTCAAATTTCAACGCCAAGGTTTGTGAATCTGCCCCGCTTGCTTTATGAAGTCTGTTGCTGACGTGAACTTGAATGTTCCTACACATGAGTTTTTTCTCCCCTTTCCCCACCCCCAGAAGTGCTTGATTACCAAAGCTCTGCTGCCCAGCGGGGAGAAAGCTGCCAAAAGAGAACCCAGGTTTCATTTTCCACTTAAACTTGGGAGCGGTTTAGTCTGGAATGCTGGTGGATTTCATGTTCCACAAACTGGCACAGCCACCTCTGCTGCTCAGGACAAAGGAACCCCTTGGTGCCCCGAGCCCACCCTTTGTTTCTTGCCTCCCTTCCTACTGGGACCCCCTACCAAATTCCCCAGGTCGTTGTTCCAATTCTGGGGTTTGATGGAGCTGAGGACATGCAGTGGGACATGAACAGTCCTTAGAAAATTCTCCCTCCCTGTCTCTTCCCACTGGCCTTGATCAACACAGGTGCTTGTCTGGCTTAAAGGCTTTTACAGGGGCGCCTGGGTGGCTCAGTCGTTAAGCGTCTGCCTTCGGCTCAGGTCATGATCCCAGGGTCCTGGGATCGAGCCCCGCGTTGGGCTCCCTGCTCAGCGGGAAGCCTGCTTCTCCCTCTCCCACTCCCCCTGCTTGTGTTCCCTCTCTCACTGTGTCTCTCTCTATCAAATAAATAAATAAAATCTTAAAAAAAAAAAAAAAAGGCTTTTACAAGTGGCAGATGGCTCAAGACCTGTTTACTGATAGCTCCTGACCTATATACTGATGGCTTTTGACCTGTGTACTGATGGCTCCTGACCTGAATACTGCTGGGAAGACTAAGACCCAAAGGGAGAGACCCAGTGGGCTCTGAAGCATTTGGGGCTGGTGCTCTTGAGCCAACATTTTACATATCTCGCATCAGATTCACACGATGCTTCTCATTCATTCATTCAATAAATAATTGACATTGGTCTCCAAACTGTGTGTCAAGGTGCCGCAGGGTGCCACAGCTAACCCACAGGAGCTCTGTGATATATTTTAAAATTTCAAGGGAAACACAGCAATACTCAGCATCTGCTGGACATGAGGTGAACTGCTAACCCAGGACTGTCCACCATTTCAACATCGGATTGCTCTCTCTTCTTTTTGATGATGTCATATCTTTGCAAAGCTGGTCTTTCAGTAGTTACTATGGGTAAAAAGTAAGTGATACATGAAAATCAATATGGGAAAAGAAATGAGGCTGGTGGATCCAATCCAATTCCAATGTTGGAGTTGTGTCCTATTGCCCAAGGGAGAGATGACTTCAGGCCTGTGGGGTTGATTAAGGGCTTTACTTAGCTACAGTGGCAAGGCCTCAAAGGGATTTCAAGCAGGGCAGTGAAGTGAGTAGTCCTGTGCTCTGCAAAGAGCCCTCACTCAGGCTACTGCTGGTTTAGACTAGACTTAGGGAAACATGTTAGGAGACCACAGTAACAGTCCAAACCAACCAACCAACCAACCAACCAACCAACCAACCAACCAACCAGTCAACCAACCATTCAATCAACCAACCAACCAACCAGTCAACCAACCATTCAACCAACCAACCAACCAACCAGTCAACCAACCAACCAGCCAGCCAGCCAGCCAGCCAACCAACCAGCCAACCAACCAGCCAATCAACCAGTCAGCCAACCAACCAGCTAGTCAGCCAACCAACCAACCAGCCAGTCAGCCAACCAACCGATTAATCAGCCAGCCAGCCAACCAGTCAACCAACCAGCCAATTGACCAGCCAGCCAACCAACCAATCAGCCAGTCAGCCAACCAACCAGCTAGTCAGCCAACCAACCAACCAGCCACTCAGCCAGCCAGCCAGCCAGCCAGCCAGCCAGCCAACTAACCAACCACAGTGGCTTGAACTCAGGTAATGGCAGTGAGGGAGGGAAGTCTGGTGGACAGACTTGAGAACTGGCTGATGGCAAGGTGGACTTGATGACTAGCTGAATATGGGAGTGAAAGGGAGGAAAGGTGTCTGGCATGGGGACTTGGTGACATGGATGGGAGAGTGCAGGGCTCACACACAATGGGTGGCCAATAAGTACCTCGTCCTGCTTTATTTTTCTCATTCACTTCCCGTTACCTGACACCTTATATAATCATTTGATTGCTTGGTTACTGTCCAGCCCCCTCACCAGACTGTCAATTCCATGAAGACAGGGACTTTGCCTTATTCCGTGCTGTGTCCCTGTCACCCAGACTATGCCTCATACAGAGTTCAGAGCCTCCTAACTTTCTTGATTCATGACATCTTCGTTGGTGATTTTTTTTCTTGGCCCCCCCCCGCCCAAGCCAAAAGAAATACACAACAGTTAACCTATGTTACTGTAGTCAGGCCAAACCACTGAAGAAGGATGTCCTAACAACTTAGTAACTGTTTGAAAAATAAAACACATAAATTCAAAGAAAAAACGTATTTTCATTTCATTCTTAAATAGCTACAATTAGTAGTGGAATGTGTTAAAATGCAGATTCTGAGCCAGCAGGTGCAGGTGGGACCTGAAATTCTGAATTTCTCCCAAACTCGCAGGCAATGCCAAGCTGCTGGTGCAAGACTGCCTTTTGAGTGGGTGACAGGGACAGCTCCGAGTGCACTGACTTCACGTCTTTCCAGATATCCCTTCCCACATATGTTGCTGTCTGCAGAGAGCTTTGCCAGCCCCACGGCATGAGGTAGAGGTCAGTTGTCCACACGCTGTGGCTTGAGGTGCCCAGCTCAGCGGCCCCCATCTCCATGAACAGAAATCCTTGCTATGCCTTATCTGGGACTCCGCGTGGCTGAAATCTTGCATGAGCTTTAGCTCCTCGTCGAGAACAAGACTGTTCATGGTTCCTACCAGCAAGATAGTCTTGGTGGACCTGAAGTGTGCTAGAGATGCTTGCTGGGGTAGGATGACTAGCTCATTTATCTTGGCTGTTTTATCACCTAGAGTCACCTGCCTTGTGATGGCTATGTATCCAACTTAGGCCGAGGATGCCAGGAGGTTCCCGTGGGCCACCAAACCCTCTGTGCTTCCTTTCTGGGAGCTGGATCCCATCAAAGGGATTGCTTTCCATCTCCTGGCTGTGATGCCCAGGGCCCTCTCCTGCCAGCTACTGGTAGTTCAGGATGTCCAGGTCTGGGAGGGTGAGTTTTCTGGTCACATGCGCCGGGGCACATCAGTGTATCCCAGTTTATACCTGGCCGAGCTCCACAGTAGGTGGAAGTGGAATGAAGGGCAGGAGGGCAACCAACCCCGTTCCCAACCCAGCTGCTCTTCCTCTTCTCTGGGGAATTCAGTCTGTTCTACTGATTCAGTGAGCATATAACACTGGGCTTGGGGCCAGAGCTGTGCTCTTCCCGTTTGCTGACTGCGTCAATAATCAATTGATTCATTTGTTAATTCATTGATTCCCCCGTGCTGCAAGTGTTTATTTACTAATCGAGGCTGATGTTCTGAGCTGGAGGGCCACGGTTGCTGGAGATGACCTGGAGGAGGGCACACTGTGGTGTGTGTTCATGCACGTGTGAGCATGCGTGTGCACATGCACATGAGTGCGTGTGCCGCACGCCTGACACACGTTTGTGCGGAACGCTCGTGTATGTGTGCACACGCATGTGCCCGAGTGCAGTGTGTGTGCACCATAGGACTGTCCAAGCAGAGTCTAGTGCCAGTAACAATGGCTCGGGAGCCCTCTCTTGCCAGTATGGATCCCAGGCTGGAGAAGAGAAGCTGCTGTTGGTAGAGCAGATTTTGTAGCTTGGCTTCATGTGCGTGTGAGCACTTGGGTGTGTTTTAATTAACTAGAACATTTGCCTGGAAATGAGCAGCGGCGGCAGCAGGCTCAAAGGCAGCTGGAGGGGGGCGGGGCGGTGGCAGCCTGGGTGGCGGAGGCCATGGCAGCCAGGCTTCTGAGTTTCCCTGTGCTCAGTCCTGGCTGATGGCACCATGGAGTGGTGGGGTGGCAGGCCCAGCCAGGGGGGCCTCCTGGGAGTGGCTGAACTCTCTAGAATTCCCAAGACTGCTCCCCACCTAGTCGAAGGTGGCCAGGGTAATGGTTCCAGCCCATGGGTGGGGGCATGCAACTCCTGACGTGCGTCCAGGCAGGCTTTGGGCCCCTGAGCCAGGCAGGCTTGACTGACCGACCTCTATCCCAGCCAGCACCTGGCACATCATGGGGCCCCCCTATATGTTTGTTGCATGGATAAATGAACAGATAGACAAAGCAAGGCTCAGAGAGGTTAAGGGATGTCTCCAGGGTCACCCAGCATGCTAGTTGACCAGCTGGAAGTTTGGATTTTGTCTCTGGTACTCTCTCCACAACCCTGTAATGCTGGCGTGAGGAAATGCATTACCTCATTTCAGGGGCAGATGAATACACACACCATAGGGGCTGTGCGTCACCCACTGCTTCCAGTGGTTCTTCCATTGTCCACCCGCCCCTCTGTCCATCTGGGTGGTGGGAAAGATGGTCTTCCCAGGGCTTCTTGGGGTGGGGGGTAGAGAGAGGTGGGGGCAGGGTAGTGATGGCGGGACGGGAAGGGCTGGGGCTGTCCCTTCCCAAGACACCTTGGCCACTGGGAGCTCATAGGTTGGAGTTATTGAAGGAAACCTCTGGAATGCTGGACTTCCCCTCCAGAGTGCCCCTGCCATCCCACCCGGCCCATTCCAAGGCTCGGCGTGCCGCCCATTGCTACAGTCCACCCCTAGCTCCTCTGGAGGGGCGTGCTTTCTTCTTGTCCCATTTCCCTCAAGGGCTCCTGCCTGGTCATTTTGCTGACATACAGCTCTGTTCCCGTGTCTCTCTCGTCTAGTGGTCCAGGGGGTGGGCTCCGGGGCCGCACTGCCTGGGGTCAGATGTAGGCTGTGTCCCTTCCGGGTTTTGTGATTCCGGCAGCAGAGTGACGTCACGGCTCAGAGCCCCATTCTCCTTACTGGTAAAGTGGACAACGCACTGTCTACGTATCAGCTGCGATTCGTCATATACACGTGGCCAGAATCAGGGACTCTTGTCGGAGACGGAGGCCGTGCTGCCAGTCACCCAAGAACACTCTGTGTACCGTGCGCGCTCACACTGGAAGTCCCTCGGCGTGCCGAGATGCTTGCAGGAGAGGCCAAGGGAGCATAAACTGGTGGAAGGACAAGCCAAGTTCTGTTCTCATCTCAAACTCCTCCTGGGCACCTGCTCACGGAGGGAAATATCAGCGAATCACTGACAACGCTTAAATAGCTGTATCTCCATCTTTTTGCTGAACGTCTGCTAAATTTTAACCTAAATAGAGGTTAAAAGTGCCCCCAGTATAACTCCCATTATATCTACATTTACCTCTTATCTATCAACTGGAATAATTTCCATTCTTGTGCTAGCTGCCTTTTCTTGGCCTTTGCCCTTGCTCTTTCCTCTACCCTGAACGTTCTCTCCCCTCCCCTTGACCTTTTATTTTTTTACCATAAATGAAGACTTAGCACAAGATGTCTTTGCCTCTTGGTGTCCCGTATAGGCCAGCCAGAACTGAGCATTCCGGGCCTGATGGGGACCTTTTTATGGTCCCACTGTGGTCTGCCTTGGTTTGTGTGTTTTTCTTAGCCTCCTCTAGAGAATAAGGAGGCAGAGTCCTGGGTTTCTCCTTCTTGGCCACACGCAGCGCCCAGAACTTGGTGAGTCCTCACCGGTGCTGATTGGATGACTGGATTTGGGATTTGCAGCCCCGGCAGCAAGCAGAGTGTGCGCCTGCGTGTGTGGATAGGCACGTGCTATGCGCACACACACGTGTGCCCACATTTTGGTCCATCAGCCTGCTGCGCCTGTCTCATTGGGTTTCTGAAGAAAGGCGCCTGCTTTAATTCTTAATTAGAAATCAGAGCAGTGACAGAATGGGCCAGGCCTGCAGCTGGAGCTTTTTCTCAATGCTGGAGTTCACCTTAACAAGCGCTCTTGGTCCAGGGTGGCGTCTGCTGGGGCTGGACACCGCCGCTCACACTGGTGGGAGTGTCTCAATGCCTATGAAACGATCATGTAATTGTTGGGTGATGGGGCATCAGGATTTTGCTGATGCCACAGTCTTCCCTGGCAGTTAAAACCTGCTGAGGAAGAGACACCAGAGATGACCCGGAGTACACCTGAGGAGCTGTGTGTTTCCCCCATCTTTTGGACAAGATGGGGTCCCGGCCTCTGGGAGCCCTGGCCTCTGTCAAGTGAGATTACCTGTGCCTGTTCTCCCAGGCTGGGGATGCATTGAGCACATGTGTTGTGGGTAAAATGATCTGTGCAGACTGTGTCATGTGGGGAGTCATTACCTGGGCATCAGGGCGGAGTGGGGAATCTCACCTGCTGGTGGAGATCCACCCCTGAGCTTCTGGGCTCCAGAAAGGGCCCAGGCAGGTGTGGGGATGCCACCTGGGTCCCCGTGGCCTCCGGGTAGGGCGCCTCCTGGCGGGGGTTGGCCTTAACACCGCACACGTGGTGGGGTGGGCTGTGGACACTCTGGGGACATACACGGATGCTTGAGTGTTTCTTCAGGAAGCTTTTAAACTGCGCTTCAGGACTTGGGTCTACTACAGGACACCCTGGGGTAGAGCCCACAGTCTCTCAGGCCAGACGGCCATGGGACCCCCACGGACGTGCAATGTGAGCACAGAGAAGTTACTTCTTAACTGCTTTGTGCCTGTTTTCCCTCTTCTGGAAAGCAGGAGAAGTATCCGTACCTCCCCCCTACAGTCACTGGGAAGATGAAAGAGACAGTATAGGTCTGTACACCCGTTATTGACAATTCTGAATGTCAGAAAGTGTGAAACCTGATTTTTTTTTTTTTTTGGTAGCTCATTTGGCAGCAAAATTTGACCTGGCTGATGTGAAGCTATTTATAGGCTTTATTTAAGTCAAGTTGGTGAATATCTCCCTGTTTTGCTGCTGACATATAAATATGCTTGATAGCTTCTGAGGTGTTCCCAGATACTCAGGAAATGTACTGTGTTACCTTTCTAGAACCTGAAAAAGTCTGAATTCTGGGACACATCTGGCTTTGAGGGTTTAGGGTAGGGGTCATGGACGGGCATATGCAAGGCATTTGGGGAGAGTCCCACCATCATGCTCAGGAGACCTTAGGTAGAGCTGTCTTTCAACCCCACCGAACTGCCTTTTCCTTCCTTCCTCAAGCTCTGGGCTGTGCAGGGTGGGGCCCTTCACCTGCTTTTAGGCTGTCCCTGCTGGCCCTGTGCATGCAGGTGCCCCGCCGGTGCCCTTCCTCCCAGGTAGGAGGGGAAACAGCTCCTTTGCTAAGTGCCAACCTCCATAGCAGGTTGATTTGTGCTTGGGACATGGAGGAAGGGCCCACACCTGGCCCGCCCTGGGGTATCGGCCTTGGGATCTGATGCGTGTGGTTTGTCTCTCTCAGAGACTCAGATTGCTGCCCCGTCTGTCGCTTCCTTCAAGGGCAGGGCCCCCGGTTGTCCTTCTGCCTCTCCAGGGGGCGGTCATGCTTGTGTTGGAGGTTCCGTTTCTCTGGTTCCCCCTGGGTGGCTGGGCCCAGCTAGTGAGGTGTGCGCGGCCTTCCTGGTCCTGGGAATCCTGTTGGCTCAGACACCATGTTCTAGAGGGGCTGTGGGGTGGGGACTGCTTCTGCCTGCAGAGGAAGGCAGATAGGAAGATTGGAGGTGAGCCTCCCTTTATTTATATATTTACTGGTGGACTCCCCCACCCCCAGTAAGACATCTCTTTTGAGATGCTTGCCTCCCAGTGTTTCTGGCCTGACTCCCTAAGGGAACAGGACACTCTCATCTGGCCAATGGCTCCATCCTTGTCCTCTAGGGGTAATTCCATTCATGCCACCCCAACTTTTTTTTTTTATTTTATTTTTATTTTTTTTTAAAGATTTTTATTTATTTATTTGACAGAGAGAGACACAGCGAGAGAGGGAACACAAGCAGGGGGAGTGGGAGAGGGAGAAGCAGGCTTCCCGCTGAGCAGGGAGCCCGATGCGGGGCTCGATCCCAGGACCCTGGGATCATGACCTGAGCCGAAGGCAGACACTTAACGACTGAGCCACCCAGGCGCCCCCACCCCAACTTTCTTTTAAAGAGTCCTCCCCCTACCCCCAAAAGGAAAAAAGATGCTTTAAGTGTCTTGCCTCAAGCCAGCATTTCAGCTAGCTGTACTTTGCTTTTCTGTTTGGGTTGTAAGTCCCCGCAATTAAGAAGACGCCCGCCTCAGATTAATTGTAGCCTAAGTTGGCTCACAAGGAGGCAGCGTGCCATTTCCCTCGGTCTCCCAGCTTTTGAGGCCGAGGGAGCTGGGGCGCTTTGGGCAAAGTGGGTCTCAGACAGAGGCGTGCCCTTGCTGGGGATGGCATGGGGGGCAGAAGTGCGGCAGGACCGGATTTCAGGGCCCGACGCTGTGTCCCTGAGCCTCCCTGTGACAGAGCTTCTCGGCAGGCGGTCAGACGGGTAGGGCCGGCCCCCGGTGGCCATGAAGTGGGCAGAGTCCCGCCCATTCCTGCCGTTCCTGGGCCACGGCCCCGCGGGGTCTGATGCCTCGCCGGGCCCACTGCCCGTGCTCGACAAGCACAGACATGGTCGGCTTTCTTTTCGAGGAACCGTTTTCTTTTCCGGCTGTGATCTGAGGGCGTCTGCGTGGGTCTTGCAGGTTGTGTGAGGGTCGGAGGCTGGGCAAACACTGATGCCAGCCGGTCGACGACACCTACTATGCGCCGGGTGCCGTCAGGGGGGCCGCAGCTCTGCATGCTGCTGAGAGTGGCTGGGGCAGCCACCGCCTGCATTCTGGGGCTCCCACCCAGAAGCTCCAGGGTGAGCCCCTTCTCTTCTTGTGGCCACTGCCTGGATTTAGGCGAGAGGGCAGGTCGCGCTTGCCCTTGGTGCCTCTCCCCTTCCTACCCCCGTTGTCCCCAGCCTGCCTGTGACCGTGGCACTTTGCGTTTATAGAGCATTTCCCAGTCCTGTTCTCCTCTGACCCTCACTGCAGCCCTGCAATGTATTCAGAGCCCAGCAAGTGGAAACTGAGGCTCAGAGCAGGAGCGAGCTGGCTAGGGCCACGAGGCCTAGGAGCAGGGAAGCAGGACCAGCCTGTGGGGTGACATGGTGACATGGCCAGCGTGGGGGTGGCAATGCCAACAACTATTTTTCCCCCTTGTGGTTCTTTTCTGAGTCCTTCTAGTCGGAGTGAAGTTTGGGGCTATCTGAGAGGCTTCCAGGTCCAGCTCATGCCTCCTGGGCCCAGACACGGGAAGGAGCGGTCTGTACCCTCCTGGGTGTCCCGGGCCAGGCCACATGCTCTGAGCTGTCTGCTGGGCTTGGTTCAGGGACAGCGAGGGGAGCATGAGCCTGCGGGGAGTCTGTTAGGGTAACCGTCCTGAGTCTGAAAGAAGGAGATATTCTGCCCATTGGGTATGATGGCCTAGGCCTCTAGGGAAGCCCGTGTGCGAGAGAGGGTAGATTTGACACCATTCTTTACTCTTCCTGCCTCATTCCCTGTGCTTACTGAGGGCTACTGTGTGGGGGCTGGGACTGGCACTGAGCTAAAGCCTTCCCAGACATCATTCCCTTCAATCCTCAAGTCCGGGAGGGAGGTATCCATTGTTAACTGTCTTCGTGTTACAGGTGAGGTTTGTGGCTCAGAGAGGGGAGGTTACTTTCCCTAGGTCACACAGCATGTATGTAGCAGATTCAAGACTCAACCCAAGTCCATGCACTTAACCTCCACTGCCTACGCTTCTTTCTTCCTGGGTGGCCTGGTGCTTATTGGGGGCAGGGCTGGGGGCGCCTGAAGGATGTGGGTTCTGCAGGCGCTGGTGAGTTAGCAAAGGAGCTGTTTCCCCGGGCACCCCCTGCCCATATCGAGGCTACGTCAGGCGGCTCGGAGTCTCCTGCCACCTGACTATGTCTTGAGCGCCTGCCAACCTGGGAGGCCTCCAGAATTACACACTCAGCTCCCATTGAGAGCTGGCCCGGAGGTTGTGGCCATTTGAACCATCTGCCTCTACCACTTGTGGGCCTCAGTTTCCAAGTCTGTGAAATGGGACAGAGTCCTTGCCTCCCGCCTCCCTAGCATTGGGGTGTGGGGTATTGAGGCCTTTGAGAGCTAGCGTGTGGGAAAGGGCTGCCCTCCTGTGTCTGGGTGGGGTGGTCTGTCTGTGGCTTTTGTACTCCTGGGAGTCAAAGGCAGCCGCAGGTCCCCTGTGCACTGGAAGTGCTCCGTATGTGGGATTTTGTCCTGTTCCGCCCCCCCCCCCCCCCCCCCGCCATGCCCCTCTCCCCTCCTCCCCAGGGGTCCTTGCAGAGGAAAGCTTGCAGTCTTCAGAGCAGTCTTCTGAGCCTCCGTTTCCACATCTGGGGCTTGCGGATAACCATTGCACTTGCCCAGGGTGTTGCTGTGAAAATCAGAGTAGGCATTCGGAAAATGTCAGATGGGCTCAGTCCCATCATCCTGGTCGGTTGCTCCTTATACCCTGTTTAATTTTCTTCATTTAATTTTTCTTGTTCCTCATCTTCATGCTAGGGATTCGGCTTGGGTAAGAAATTGAAAGCTACACAACGATGAGCTGTCATCTGGTTGTGTCCCCGACCCTTGTGCGAGCATCCTCTCGGGCCTCGGTGCCCACACGGTCAGATGGAAAGAGCACAAACTTTCATGCAGTGTGTTCTGCTCTGGGCAGTGCAGTCGCCGTCTCGAATGTCATCAGCACGACCGTTCTGTGATTCTGCTATTGTTTCCCATTTCACAGAGAGGGAGGTGAAGGCTCAGCGCCAGGGAGCGGCAGAGCCAGGATTGGAACCCAGCCTGGCTCATTTCCCTGTGGGACGGAGCACCTAGGGTAGCCCTGGGCTTAGACACGCGGCAGGTGGGCTGGCAGGTGGGCTGGCCGGGAGGCCGCGGGAAGGGAAGGTGAGGTCAGCATATGGCAGTGGAGCCCGGGAGTGGCCCTGGCTCGTGCTCACCCTGGCATCGCACACCCCCGCCTTTTTTTCCCCTTGCCCCCCCCCGAGCTCCCCTTCCTTGGCCTTTTGCTCCCGCCTCCTCGATTGCCCTAATGACTTAGCCCAGGTGGCAAGTTGCGTGGAGAAAGTACTCCAGGGAAATAAGAGTCCTTGCTACCAGCCTGGGCCTCAGGTGTGTGCACAGCGGCCCTCCCTGGGGGTCTGGTGAGCTGCGCCTCCCCCACCCCCAGCTGTTAGGCAGGAACTGGAGAGCTGTGTGTTTTGTGTAGCCGTGTGTGGTGTGTATGACCGCGCGACAGACGACGGTAGAAAACTGTGTGTGTGTGTAATTCTGTGCATGTGCGTGTGCATCACCACGGTGTGTGCGGGCGTCTACATGTTTATGTGTGTGCTGGAGGTGGGTGGTGCCGGGCGAGGGGGGCGTGGGGACGGTGTGGGGCTGGGGGCAGGGGCCGCAGCTGTGGATGGTGGGCACTAGCCTTACCTTCTTTGCTGGTTAAAACTATCTTTGTAGAACAGAGTTAAACACATGTTTAGATAATTAGAACAAAAGCCAAAAGAACAATTCCATTCAAAGGGATGAAGCTGGGAGGTGGGGGCCCACCAGGATGTGGGGGGTCGAGTTCTGGCTCCCCAGCTCTCTGCGGCCTTCACTGCGTTTTGATCGCGCTATTTAGAAAATCCCTTTGTTGTAGGATAAACTGACATTGGCTGGCGAGTTTCTGCTGTGAAGTTCGCTGTGTTCCGGGGCCCACTCGGGACAGCCAGGCCATGAGGAGCTGATTAAATGAGCTAATTTTCATTTGTTCAGCGGTTACAGATGCGGAGGCCTTTCCATGCCCTTTTCCTGAGGTTTTATTTATTTATTAATTTTTTTTTTTCTGGAAAGAGAAAGACCTTCAGGACTCCCTTTTCTCTTCCCACCCCCCCCACCCCCCCTTTAAGAATAAACGTATGAAAACCTTTCTAACAAGACCTTGGACTGGGAAAGCCAGGCTCCAGTATGGGCGTAGTGGCTAGAGGTGCCATTGGGGGGCTCCCCGAGTCTGTGAGCTGGGGCGGGGCTGCTGGGCCTGGGCCGCCCACTGCTGCTGAGAGCGAGGAGGAACCGGCTGAGGGATGGAGAGGTTTGTTGGAAGCGGCCACAGATCTCGGGCCTTTGCATGTGCTGAGCTGCTGCTTGGGTCCTCTCTTTGCATCCCTGCTTCATTCCCTTGGCTGATTCTTGAGGTTGCTCCTTCTAGAAAACCCCATTCCCCCACTGGCCCATGGGCTTCTCCAGTCACAGCAAGGATCACAGACGCAGGACCCCTGCCTCCCACACATGAGGCCTCTGTAGGGCAAGAGCAAGGCCTGCCTATCCCTCTCGTGTCCCCAGCTCTAGAGTGCCTGGTGAGTCAGAAGCTTGGCATCGACTCTGTCGCATGACCTAATGAGCGAATGAATGAAGGAGTGAATGAGTGCATGAGTCAATGGGTGGATGACGTCTGCACTCACTGAGCTCTACTAGAGCCCAGGCTCCGGATGTCAGGACCCAGATCTCCAGGTGTCATGGGTCCCTGGGCCACCTCCTCACCCCCGCGTCTGTCTTCCTCACTGATGTGCGGCGAGGATTCAGTGTTGAGGGCTGGATCCCCAAAATGAACATCGCGGCAGCTGGGAGCTCATGCCCGCCTGGCCCAGCGTGAGCCTGAGCCCCAGGCCCGGGATGCAGCTCAGGCCCGGCGCCGCTGGAAATCTGACTGAAGGCCCGGTGGAGGGAAGCAGGGGGGGAAATTGCTCCATGGGCTGGCTTTTTACAGCACTTACAGGCAAGCGGGCCTTGGGGGATAATGTGCCAACAATGAACGGTGCTCAGAGCACAGAACAGGAGGGACTGTGTGTCTGCCTCCAGTTTCCACCCCTCGATCTTGCCGAAGCTGCCTGGCCCCCTCCCTGCTCTTTCCTTTTTAACACCACCTTTTGCTGGGTTGGGGCACCTTTTAGAAGCAGCGGGGTTTCCTCTGGAGCCGTGCAGTGGCTGTGGTCCGGCCAGTTTCCGAGGCCTGGTTTCCATTTGCTGAGAGCTCCTTCCCGCAGACGGCACCCCAC
The DNA here is from genome assembly GCF_002201575.2 of Neomonachus schauinslandi. Taxonomy (NCBI): domain Eukaryota; kingdom Metazoa; phylum Chordata; class Mammalia; order Carnivora; family Phocidae; genus Neomonachus; species Neomonachus schauinslandi. The sequence goes on along the minus strand of NC_058418.1, from coordinate 25,994,739 downwards.
CCACCCCACCCAGGGGCCTCTGAGGGGCTGTCCCCCACCCTGTCCTGGCAGCCCCGGAGCGTCTCTCTGTGTTCCTTCTTTAACCCTGACCTCGGGGACAGGCAGGGGAGCAGTGCCGTCCCAGGCCCCCGTCTCTGCAAGAATCCCAGAGCTGGGGGGTGGGGGGAGTCAGAGCTTCCCGGGCGCCCCTGGGGCCTGGGGCCCTCAACTGGGTCAACATCTGGCTGAGTGGCCGAGCCTTTGGCCTCCTCTGCCTCCTCCTCCCCACCCTCCCCGAGGCCCTTCCTCTCCCCACTTGCTGGATGCTCCGCCAAGCGCCGCGGCGGGAGCAGCACACTCTCGACCCATCCTCTCCCGGCTGAGGCCGAGGGTGGGGATGCGTCCTGGGGCTGAGGTCACCGGTGGGGCAGTGGGAAGTGCCTCTCCAGCCTCGACCGCCCCACCGCTGGGTGCCGGGAACAAGGGCATCGACCGACTTGTCCTGGGGTGCCCTGGTGAGCAGGGGGAGAGGTAAGCGGAGGGGCGGGGTTGGAGGGGAAGAATGAATAAAACAGGCCAGTTGGTGTCTGTGCTGACCGCCAAGAGTCCCATTAGAGGCTCCAGCTCGTTGGGAAGCGGAATGTTCGCTCAGAGTGGAATCTAACCCAGGAGGAAGGAAACTGTTTTCCTGGAGTTGGGAGAGGAGAAGTGAGGGCCTAGGAGGCATTTGGTGGTGGTGGTGGGGGGGTCAGATCCATGTGGGGGTGGGGGGCTCCTTGGGGAGTACCCTGACTTCTGGGTCTGGTGCTGCTCTTCTCTCAGTGCCCCCTCCCCCCAGATCGGGGGCCTCGTGGCCTGTCTCCTGTGAAGAGGCCTGGCTTATAGCTCTCATGATGGTCTGTGTGCCCCTTGGGCTGGTGTGACCCTGAGCGTCTGCTGGCCCCTAGGCGCCTTGGTCCCCCCCCCGACCCTCACGTCTCCCCCCTCTTCTCTTGCACCGTAGTTTCTGGCCGGGAGTGGGGAGGCTGCCGGAGTGCTGGCTTCTGGGCCCAACCTTGCCACCCACAAAGCCAGCGTGGCCCCGAGCCATCACCTCCCAGGCTCGGGTCTCCTCTCCAACACAGGGATGACATGCCAAGAGCGCAGGGAGACAGGCCTCTGGACTGTGGATCACCAGACCATGACTCCTGATGGATTCGGGGGGCCCCGTGGGGTGGGGGGGGACTCGGCGGTAAGCGGGTGTGTGTCGAGGCCAGCCGCTTGTTCTCCTCGGGAAGGAACTGGTGAGTTTCTTTCTGTTTATGTCGTAACCAGGCTACCGAGGTGGCAAACGGGTTCTGCAGTTACACAGCGTTTCAGAAGCAAATTGATAGGATAACATGTTATTATTGGCTACTGGGTTAATAGCTATTTTGGCAGCAGTACCAATCCTGCGTGGTGTTGCTGGCATGGGTGTGAGAATGGCGCCGTGGGCTAGAGGGGAATGGTGGGTGCGATTTGCACCGGGCGGCAGACTGGGGGGGACCCCGGGGGCAGTGCCTTCTTGGAGGATGCTCAGCCCCGATTAGCTGTTGCCGAAACCAGGATCAGAGAGGTTGAGAGACCCGCGTCAGGTTGCACAGTGAGTCGATGTGGGGTTGGACGTGAGGTCCCCGTGGGGATGAATAGCTTGGCCAGTGATCTCTGAGGGCAGGACAAGTGCCCTCAATCTGAGCATCATGTTGGCATCTCGGAAAATAGAGATTTGGAATGTACCCAAGTTAGCCTGCTCGAGCTTCAGGGCGTTTTGCTCCTGCTCGTCCCCCTGCCTGGAAGGCTCTTCCTCCAGATTCCCCCTTGGCTTGCTTCCTTGCTTGCTTCAGCTCTCTGCTCAGGTATCACCTTGTCACCTGTCCAGAGCGACACCTCAGCCATCCCGTTCCACGGTTCTTCATAGTGCTGCCCGACTTCTTATAGATGATTTATGGCTTCAGGACCAGCTCCTCTCATTACCCTGTAGGCTCTCTGAGGGCAAGGACTTTGCTTTGCTTACGACTCTGTCCCAGAGCCTGGAACTGGGCTGGTAGAATGGGCACTTGGTAATACTTGTTGCAGGAATAAGCAAATGTAAATTGCAATGTCATTTAAAACAATGGCTGCCATGTAACAGATGACTATCTCTCTCTCCTCTTGGAGGACAGTGGGTGTTGGGGGATCCTGTTATTCCTGTCCCCAAGAGGTGGTCAGCATCTCCTCCCTTAGGATTCATGTTGACAATTTTTTCTTGCTAAAGAAGCGTAGGAGGGAATGAGTTCCCCACTACCAGAAGGGACCCTACCTTTCTTGCAGAGGGGATTTCGGTCCCGGGTGCAGAGGTGGATCGTGTCCCCTTGAAGGCTTTTCTATATATGGGCTTTTTGATGGGCTCAGTGGTAAGATGGGGTGGGGGGTGGTTGGCTCTATCACATGACATTAGTAGCTTTTGTTCCAGACCTGGGGAATGGTGGTGTGAGGACATGGGAAATTAAGGATACTCATGGGAAGGGCAGACTGGGAGTGGGACTGGTGAGCCCTGCACTGAACCAGGGGTTTTCCTAGTGACCTTTGCTCTTGATGCCCCAGGTCTGGAAGTGACACGCAGTGATATGTTCATTGACTATTTCCCGTGTACCTGGTGCTGGGCCAAAGTGCTTAACCTGGAGTATCCAACCTAATCCTCACCACAGCCAGAGGAGGCTGAGAGAAGTTCAGGACCATGTCTGAGGTCATACAGCTGGTCAGTGGTGGAGCTGAGATGTGAACCCAGGCTCTCTTGGTTCTAGAGCATTCCTGGACGTGGTCCTGATGCTCCTAGAATGTAAGCTCCGTGGAGTGGGGCTTTGCTGGGTGTGTTTGCTGTCCCAGCTTGTGGAGAGAGCCCGGCACAGAGTAGATGCTCAGGAAATATTTGGATTGAATGAATGAATGAATGAATGCAAGGAGTTTCCTAAGATGAATGGGGCGCAATCACTTACAACTGTTGGCCCCTTTGGGCAGGAGCAAAGGAGAAATCCAGGGCAATGGTGGCCGGGAAGGGGTGACACCCACATGGGCTTGGCTGGTCTGACTTCCTCACAGAAGAATTTACGAGGGCACCTGCTTGGCTGTGAGTTCCTAGTGGGAGGGCACACTTGTTTGTGGGTGCTGGGTGGTTAGTGGGAAGGTCTTGGAGTTCCCTCGTAGGGAAGACATGCATGCACATTCATGCACGTGTGGGTATGTGTGTGGATTCCTGCGTGCACACATACCCCCTCACACCCAGCCTCAGCCTCCAATGTGTTATGTGGAAAGAGGCAACCATTGGAGGGGTTTTATCGGACAAAAAATCACCCCCTCCCAATCACATCGCTGAGTCTGTACCTTCAAGAACATGGAATCTCAGCCTTATTAAATCTAGCCATTTGTTCTGCTCTGGTCTGGTCTATTTAAGAAGGCTCCCCACCCCAATTATTCCCTTCCCTCTACTCTTGGGGTCTCCTTTGTTTTAATGCCCTTTCTCCAGAGATTCAGGCTGAGGCAGCGTAGCTGAGCTCTGCCTCCATCCCTGCACCGCCCCAGCCCTCCCCATACCTTGCTCTCTCCCCAGTTCCAAGAGGTTCTTTCAAATTAAAGAATGACTGATGCGTGCTGCACTGTAGACTGGACTAATTGCATTCTGCCACCGTGTGCAGGACCCCTGGGGACCTTGGTAACACTGGACAGGCTCTGCAGGGGCAGCCCCTCCGGGCCAAGTGGTCAGGCTAGTGGCTTCCAACTGGAACCTTTACCCCACCAACCCCTGGCTTCCACCTGACAGGAGCCTCCTGGTGTGATCCTTGGTACCTTCTAATTCTTCTTCTTTTTTAAGATTTTATTTATTTATTTATTTATTTAGAAAGTGGGGTGGGGAGGGGCAGAGGCAGAGGGAGGAGAGAGAATCCCAAGCAGACTCCATGCTGAGTGTGGAGCCCAACGTGGGGCTCAATCTCATGACCCTTAGATGGTGACCTGAGCCAAAATCAAGAGTCGGATGGTTAACTGACTGAGCCACCCAGGCGCCCCTCCTTGCACCTTCTTTGTGATTAGTTTTGTCATTCATCCATCCATCTGTCCATCCATCCCTCCGTCTGTCCATCATTCATTTATTCACGCCATGGTTATCAAGTGCTTCTTCTAGGCCAAGACCTGGAACACACTCTTTCATCCATTCATTCATTCTTCAGTCATCCAGCAGATAGTTGTCACCAGGTACGTTGTGGGGGCTCCCAGGGATCCAGGAATGTGAGGCTTTTTGTCTCCAGGCAGTTCTAAGCCAAGAGCACCTGTGGGGAAGCCCTCATAATATCCTTGGAAGATGAACAATGGTGTGAGAAGTGCTGGTCAGGGGTAGTGTGGGGTGGAGGAGTAAGGAGATCAGCCCATTCGTAGCCTGCATCCAGCAGGCTGACCTGGCTGAAACTCTTGTCATTGGTTCATTCCCTCACGGGACCTACTCTGTGCCTGGCACTGAGGTGAGCTTGTACCCAGCCCTGCTGGGGACAGTGGCTCCTGGTGGGCAATGGACCTAGCATTACCCTCAGGGATGCCCTTCACCTGAGCTGGGCTGGGGGCAGTGTCCCCCTTTCCGGATGCCCCTGGGAGGAGGATGTCAATGCCTGCATAGTGATGCATTGTGTGCAGGATCCTGGGTGATTGATCACTTTCCAACAGGGTAGTCTCTCTCAGTTTATACTTCTGTATTATGTTAATCTTCTCAGACTCCGTGTGTGTGTGTGGGGGGGGGTGGGGGTGGTGGGATTCCCATAAATCCAACGATGAGATTGATGAATCAGGCAGCTAGATCCTGCCGGCTCAGCAGGATTCTGCCTTGGGGCAAGTCCCCTCCTCAGACGTCAAGGGCCTCAGTGTCCCCACATGCACAGTGAGTGGTTCACTGGGCAGGTCTGAGGTCTGTTTTAGCAGTCTGAGCCTCAGTTCTCTCATCCCTAAAATGCATCTAGTGAAAGGATTATATGTGGTTTAAATGCATTAACACAAGCAAAACATTTATGACCAACAATTTAACTAACTCAATAATTGACACAAAAATTAGCATACCATATAGTAAGTGCTCAGTAAATGTAGTTTATGATGATGATCTTCAAGTCTATGGATGAGAGTAGGCACAGCGTGGGGCCCGAGAAAGGCCTGGTTCCTGCATGAGGAGGTGGTGGCCCATTCGGTCTGAGAAAGCAGAGGTAGGGGGCAGGGGACTGTGCAGGGGCACCTAGAGAAGGGTCAGTGAGGCTGAGAAAGGACCAGGGGACTACCCACCCCAGTTGTGATGTCTAGGACGTCAGCGGCTCTGTCCACCCTTGGAAGTCCAGTGGGGGGAACTCCCCTAGGCCACAGCCACCTCTGGGGGATGCCAGCCCTGCGCCGGGGGGGCTCCTCCTTCTCACTGTGGTCCTGGGCCAGGTGGCCACCTCCCCTCGGCTGCCCTTCTGGAGCCTTCCCCGGGGCCTGACGGCTTGCTTTAATCTCCCTCCCACCACAGGCAGGGCTGGGGCAGCCTTCAGTCATTGAGGCTCGATAGCTCGGTAACAAAGCCCAGGATGGCAATTTTTCTGGAGGCTGAAACATGAAAATCCAGGGAAAATTGAAATTCTCTCTGCTGAGTCGTAGATGTGGATGAGTATAAAGGGTGAGTGGGACCCGCAGGGTGGCTGTGTTGCTGGCAGAAGCACATCAGCGAGAGTCCTAGGGCTCTCCCCTCCCCGTGGGGCTCAGGCCACTTCCTCCCCCGGCCTGCATCTCTGGCCAGGCGCTGTGCTGGGCACACACGGCCCGGAAGCCGTCCGAGGCTCACAGCCTGTGGGGGAGGGATGGACACACAGCGCTGCAGTCCCATGGGAAGTGTGGGCTTCGGCAGGGGCGCCACGGTGAGGACCCAGGCCCCTCTTGGGGATACACAGCCAGACGTCAGGTGGTTCAAGCAACTTTTTTTTTTTTTTAGTAATTATGTTTATTTTGATGGACGTTACCAAAACATCATACCCATGATTTCATCAAGACAGTTATTCGGGATTACGCACGGGAAGGTAGTATGCTCAGGTCCAAGGCAAGTGAAAGGCAAAGCTGAGTAATAGTGCCAGGCACGGGTCTTGAAGGGGGCCTCTCGGTGACCTGAGCCTGGCAAGCTCGCCCTGGCGAGGGGCTGGACAGACTCAGCTTCTGGGGGCGGTGCCACCCCCTCGGGCAAGCGTCACAGAATGCAGAGCCTGAGGCCAGGTCTTGGGTGCAGGTTCTGTGATTGGGAGGTGCTCCCAGGAGGCAGTGAGGAGGGGCGGAGAAAGGGAGGCGGGGAAGGGGGAAAGGTCCGGGTCACTGCTCGGACCCCAGGCTCGCGTCCGCTGGGATCTCCACGCATGTGCCAGAAGCCCCTGGCTCGGTCCCCCTTCGGTTGAGGGCCACACCGGGTGAGGGGGCATTAGCTCCCTGCCCCTGGGCTGAGCAGCAGTGAGCAGATTGAGGTCCTGGGCTCTAATCAGCCACTGAGCTGCGGAGGCGACCGGGGTACCAGCGGCCCTGCCGTCCCCCCAGCCCTCCGTGTCCTCCCTCTGTAAAATGGAGCCAAGCTCCTAACTGTCTCACGGACTTGCCGAGAGGGTAGCTGGACCTGTAGGTACAAAGAGAGCAAGTGCTTTGGGGTGGGGGGGCTCTGTCCTCCCAGATGCCTGGAGGCCCCTCGCTTTTCCCTTGCTGGGGGCTGGCCCCTCCAGCTGGGCCTCGACGGATCTGACAGAGCTTCAGCAGCAGGTCTACGCCTCCAGGTTGGACCACGTGCGCACCCTGTCCGTGCTGGTGTCTGGGCTGAGAATGCGGACACGGCCCAGACATTCTCTGGGGATTCTTGGCTGGGCATCCAGCCTGGGCTCTGTGTGGAGCCGTATCCATGGGGGCAATGTTCGTGCTCCTGAGCCGGGGTCACCCACTCTGTTTCTGTCCCACAGGTAGGAAGACTCACGCACATACATCCCACCGTGCTAAGAGCACAGATGCTGAGGTCAGGTGAGCCATATTCAAAGCCCAGCTCGGCTGTATCTGACCCGTAAGACCCTGGACATGTCAATCTCCCAGCCTCGGTTTTTCCATCTGCAAAATGGGTTTGACAGTGATGACTTGTCAGACTTTGTGAATATTAAATGAGACAACATGTGGCATGGAGCAAATACTCAAGAAATATTTAGCACATAACATATGTCATTTATTATCCAATTTTATATGCACATGTGGCATATATGTACATACATAAGATACAACATAACCTATTTATTTTTTCAATGTCTTCTCTAAGCTCCGAGTTCTTGGTTAGAGGTACCACGTGGTTTTCTCTGATACTGGCTTTTGTGAAAATTATAATTGGAATTTGGTCATCTGTTCATTTGCTTGCTCATTCTTTACGTTCACTGAGCCCTTCCGGTGTCCACACCTCCAGGGAGAAAGTCGCATATATCAGCTGCATTCTGTAGAGGGGACAAGGGGAACCCAACTCCACAGTGCCCAGGATTTTCCCAAGGTCACACAGCAGCAGGGGGCTGGAAGCAGCCCCAGAACTAGGGTGCTGGTCCAGCGCTGGTCCAGCCCGCTGTGAGGAGCCCTGGGCCAGTCTCCTGGGCTCTGCTGCCTGTGGCCAGCCAGACCTGGAGGGGATGGTGGCAGCCCCTGTGTTGTGAGTTCTGATTCTCCCAGGGGCCCTCCTCAGGGAGCACTGAATTGCAGAGGCCTCCTGAACCTGGCTCAGGCCCCGCCCACATGCCCCGACCGTGACCTCCGCCTGGCACCTGCCCTGGTTGCTGTGAGCTTGGAGAGCTGAGTGGTGGTCTCTGGGGACCGGGGGGCGAGGCCGGAGGGGTGGAGAGCTGCCGAGGTGGGGCCTGCTATAGCAGTAGGCTCCTAGGACAGGTGTTTTCCCAGCCGCCACTGCCAGGGACTTTCTCTCACACCTGCTCCCTGAGGAGCTGAGGCTGGGTTCGCTATGACATCCCCCAGGGCCCTGGGGACCCAGCTCCCTAGGTGAGGACCTGGGTGGTCACGGGGGTTGGGGGGCATGGTACACCTGGCCTGGTGCAGACTGCCAGGACCAGGGGCCCAGCCCGGGCTGTTGTACCCGTGATGTAGAGCCTCAGAAATTTCCCAGATGTGGGCATTATGCAGAGGAGAGAAGGGGGTGGAAGTTTGCTTACCCCCCCTCCACCGGCTCAGGTTCTTCTTGGTCTGCTATCTGAAGGGTTGGCTGTGGACATGGCATGTGGGATCCAAGTTGAAAGACCTTTGTTTAGGACCCCTAGCTAACTGCGGGTGGTGGTAGGAGGGAGTGGAGACTTGCCCTGGGTCAGATGAACAGAACCCCCCTGGGGCTACCTCGTTCACCCACTTGGGTCTCAGGACTTCAGCTGCACGTGCTCTGAGAGGGAAGACTTGCAGTGACCATGTGATGAATGTCACTTTGTCACTTTGACACTGGGGGTGCCAGCCTTTCATGCTTCATCAGCCCCTGCCATGAGTCCTGCGAGATTTGAATATTACGAGTGCCGTGATTTACCCAGTATTTTCTGTTGAGTCAGTTCTGTTTCCATACTTAAATTAATTCATTTATTTAATTCTGCAAAGGGAAAATCAGTATCCTTTGCTGTAGGTAGACAGTAACCTTAAAAGTCAATTAAAAACAAACCTAAGGAAAAAGGCCCACGCTCATGCGGTTCCAGCCAGGAGCTGTGAGGTCTTGCGAACGCTGAGCCTGGGGTCTGTGCTCTCTCCTTGCTGGAACGTTAGAAGTTAAAGACAGCCAATGTGGCTGCCCCCTAAAATCATCATGGGTCCCAGCAATGGGACATTTCCCATGTTTTGGGGAACATGGGTCAGAGGAGAGCCTACTCCTTCCACAAAGCCCAATTTGAGTGTCCCCTGCCTTCTAACCTGACACCTCCTCTGTGCTCACTCTTTCCTGATCCTGCCCAGGACTGAGCTGTCTGGCACCCACTGGCCTTCCCTGAGGGAAAGCTCTCTATGGCCATACAGATGAGCACGGGCTGTGCGTTCTTGCCTACATCCCACAGACCCCAGGAGGTACTGGCCTGCCTTTTTCTTAGGCCCCAAGGAACATCGGAAAACGAGAGCCTGTTAGCCACGCAGGAGACTCCCGCTGGGATGCCTGGGAGGTGGGCGGAGGTGGGCCCTGAGTAACAGGTCGGGTTTGGGTGAGCTGTGATCAGGGGTGGGCAGGCTCGATGAGCATGATGGCCCGAACAAAGTCTCAGAGGCCGGGCGAGGCACAGTGGGTGGCTTTGATGGTTTTCTGACTAAATGTAGGCATAATACCAGACTCCTTCCATTAACTGCTGTGAAACTCAGGGTACTTGTGCTCTTTGAGTCTCAAGTACCTGATCTGTGACATGGGAGAAATCATGGTGTTCACCATATAGGATGGAGGTGAGGATTTAATGAGGTAAAGCTTACAAAGAGCTTGGCACCATGCCAGGCACGCACGGAGGGCTCTGCCATTGCTGGCTGAAAGGTGAGGCTGGGACATGGGCAGTGGGAGGTACTACCAGTCTGCAGTTCAAAAAGTGGCTCTGAGACCATATCTTAGGCTAGAAAGGCTGCCAGGGACATGGGGATGTCCCAAGGACTCAGAAGTAGGCAGTGATACCAAGAGCCACAATTCAGGGTGAGAAATGGCCCAAAGGCAGTGGCCTGAGGTCAGGGAGAGGTACTGATGGTGACAGAGGGAATCAGGGAGGGCTCCCTGGAGGCAGTGTTGTGAAGGACCAGTGCCTGTTAGCCAGGACAGAGCAGGTTTGGCGAAACAGTATGTGTCACTCACCTCCCTCTCCACAAAAGAGAAAGAACAGCCATTCCCTTTCAAAGGCCCAGATGGAGACCCAGCTCTGGATGCCACGAGCCCTCTTCCCGGAAGTTGGCAGAGGAGATGGCTGAACCCTTCTCAGAAGCATCGGGGACTTCCAGACCGTAGCTCTGACTTCTGCAGCTCAAACGTAGGGAAGGGAAGAATGCTATCCAAACAAGCTTAATCCCAATCAAAGGATTATTTTCTTACAGAAAAGCTTCACCTATACTTAATAGTTTTAAATTGTTCCGGGTACCAATTAGACTTTTAATTTTGCTGTTCCCTCCGGCGGCTGGAGGATGTGTGTGGTTTGCGTTTAATCAGAGCTGATTTTTTTTTTTTTTTAAAGTGGTGTTTCCGGGGGAGGGGAGGAGACGAGGATAGTGTTTCGGGGTTTCCTCCTGGTCCTGCCAGGGCCCGTGTCTCGCGCGCCTCCCGAGTTGGGGGATCTGTGTTGTTGGGGCAGCCGTGGATGTCTCCAGAGTGCCGAGCCAAAGTCCCCTCCTGCCAGCCTGAAGACAGGTCAGGGTTCTGCTGCGGCAGTCCTGCCTGGAGAATCCAACGCCGAGTTAAATATATGGATTATCCCCAAATTTCTGCAGCAATAGGGTGAGTTATTATTGATTCACAGAGCACGACAAAACATCGCTGCATGAATTAGCAAGCAGCTGTTTCTAATTTGAGTTTAGAACGGTACACAGAGGAACTTGTTTCTCTGTTCACTCCTTTCATTTATAATGAATTTTAATCACCGCTACAGGTGAGAAAAATGTAGAAACAAGCTTGTATCTTGTGGAAGAAACAAAGGAGAGACAGATGCTAACAGATTTCCAGTCTGTGATAAAAGGGATGTTTCGGTACACTTTACATGTAATTAGAGCACAGCTGTTTCCAGTCCCAGGTCCACGAACACAGCCGAATGTGGGCTCTGCCGGTCTCCAAAGGGAGTAAAGAAAAACAGTGATTCAACCGCGAAAGCATTTTGCTTTCTCTCGAGTCGAGCAGTGAGCCTTTGCGCTGGCCCTTGGTGGTGCTGTTTCGTGGAAGCTCTCGGAGGTGACTTCGCACGACGCTTTCTCCCCACCCCGGGGCGGTGGGAGGAGGGCAGGGCGAAGTCGGGGTGCGCCGGTGGCGAAGGCCTTCCGGGCCCCTCTGCTGATTACAAGTGCCCGTCTTCGGGGAGTGTCTCGTTGGGGCAGACTGGGGGGCCCTGGCAGGACCTGATCGTGTCATTCCACACTCGTTAGTTTGATCACAGTTAACTCTTGGGTGAGTTGACGAGGGCTGGCTTTTTCCTTGCCTTTTTTTTTTTTTCTGGTCTGTTTAATTTCTGCAATAAAACTCAAACTCAATTGCATTTTCAATATCGGTGCTGGGTAAATTTGTCTAAGGGATGGAGCAGCCAGGCCGGCTGTGCGTTCTGTGAAGTCCGAGGCTCCAAGGGCAAGGTGGAGGCCTCCTTCCTGTCCTGTGTGTCCAGTGGTCCTTTGGGGTGGCAGCAGCCGTGGGTGCAGGGCAGCGAGACCGTATCCCCCACCCCCTGCACTCTGAGCCTGGAGGCCAGGTCCATGCCCTAGCAAGGCTGCCAGTGCCTCAGTCTCTCCGTCCGTATGAGGGGGCTGGGCTGGCAGCTCTGGAAAGCTCCTTTCTCTCCGATGTCTTGGGATTGTCAATTGTAGGGCCTTTTATGCAGGTCAAGTGTCCTTTGCTTTGAAAACCGTCTTCTATAGGGTTAATTGCTGGCCCTTAACTTAGACGCCCCTGGTAGTTAATCAGGACCCAGGAAGATGGGATCACTCCCTGTCTTGTGTCCATTCAGACCAACAGGGCTGTTGCCTGCCTCTCCCTCTCTCTGTCCTCTGACCTTATATTGAGCTGGGGAGCCAGTAGCCAGTGACTATTTTTTTATTTTATACATTACAGAGAATTTCTCACATATAACATGTTACAGATATTCACTTCCTTCGTCTGCATAGCAACCCGGTAGTTGGGACCATTATTATTCCCATTTTACAGATGGAGAAACGGAGGCAGTTTTCTGCATCTGTAAAACCGAGGGAAGTTCGATGATCTCGGTGGAGCTGAGTGTGTAAGGACACTTTGCGACGGGGAAGGGGGCCCCGCGAGCGTGGGCACGCAGGAGAGTGAGCGCCTCTGGTCCAGACTGGGAGCCGCGGCTGGGCTCCATCGTGGATGTGCGGATGCAGAACCTCTACCACAGCTCTCCTTCTCCTTTAAGAAAAGCCAGAAGTGAATGTGGATTTAAACCAAAACTTCAGGAGTTCTCCATTTCTAAATGTTGACGTTTTTACAAAATAACGGATAACTGGGTGGCCCCCAGTCTGTCCGGGGGGAGGACAGCCATGGTGATCTGTGTCCCACTGCTCGGGTCACTGTTTCTCTCAGTCCAGCTGGCTGAGAGCCCTTGGGCTGGGAGTCCGGCCCCAGCTTTTCTAATTACCATCTGCTTTCTGACATCGGGATGTGACCTAACCTCTCTGTTCTGGTTCCTCATCCGTGGGGTGACCACGCAGCTTAGTGTGGAGTGCGAGAGGGGGACGCTGAGTGGGTGGGATGCCGGGGGTGTGCCACGCTGCCTGCTCGTAATATGGGAAAAACCACCACCACTACGACCTCACTGAGCTGCTCAGTGTCGAATGGGATCATGGGTGTGAAGCTGCTGGGCAGAACTTGAAGTGCCACACAGATGAGGGCCTTTACAATTAATGATAAAGTTATAGAGCAACTGCCTTATTTTCTTTAGCCAACGTTCATTGAATGCTTAGCAGCATCTACACATTACCCATTTTGTGATCCCCATCCAATGGATGAGGAAATGGGGACTCAGAGAGGTGCAGTAACTTGTCCATAGTCACACAGCCAACAAGTGGCAGCTCCGGCTAAGCAAGCCTGTCCTCTTCCCCATGGCTCTGTTGTCTCCCCGTTACTCGCGTCTCCCTGCAATTGACCGAGTCTCTTTACGATTACGATTACGCTGATGGTTTGGGCTCCCGGAAGGTTTACTAAGGGTTTTGATGGCCACCGTTCGCTGTGGGGTGGTATTTCAGCACAGCCCCGAGCTGGCTGGAAAAAGACATGCAGCCCCTCAGAGGCTACGTGCTAAGCGCCCCTTTGAGGCCGGGCAGGGAACTGGGTCCCACTCTTCACCCTCCAGGACCCGCTGGAGAAGCAGCTCCAAGGGCAAGAATAGCTTCCCCCTTTTCTCAGTGTTGGGCCGCTGACCTCTGCAGGCCTGTCCCCACCCCCATGCTGCCCGCCAGCCCCCCAGTGCCCCAACCTGCTTAGTTTTTATCCCCAAACTGAGAGAAGGATCCCCCCTTGCCCTCGCTGTGGTCTCACTGGGGCTTCTGAGATCCTATCCACAAAGGCACTCTGAGCTCCCTGGAGGAGGGGAGGGTGAAGATGAGCTGCTATTATCTTTGCTAATAGCATAGTTCTAATTTAAGATTTCAGGTAGAGTCACATCAGCTTCTGGTAGCCTCCTTGGGGCTCCTTGCCCTACCTCTAAGGAAAGACCCTCCAGCTTCCCCGTCCCCTTCCTTCCCAGGGTGGATTCTTGACTTCCCAGGGGTTGGGCCTCTATCCCTTACACCGTACCCCCATCCGTCCCTTTAAGGAAACCAAACATCTGCAGGCAGGACTGACCATTGCCATGACGAAAGGGGCTTTTTGTTTTTTTTCTCTTTCAAAGTGCTTCAGAGCAGCAAAGAATTGGTTTCGAGTTGCAAGTTTAGATAGTGACTGATGGACAGGTTGGGCAGAGAAGAGCATAGCAACCTAAGAATGCTGAGTGCTTTCTGTACCCCTCAGAGGACTAAGCATATGGAGCTGGCTCGACAAATATGTGCTCAGTGAAAAAAATACCTAAACCAGCAGTGAACTGGGATGCCTCCTACCTGCTGTTTCTCATTCCTGTACCCAGGGCAGACATCACTAATGGATCACAGACTCTTAGAGCTGCCAAGGCTCTCCGAGACCAATTCATCTGATTCCTTCTCTGGAGAGTTGGGGAAGTGAAGACACAAAGAGGGGATGTGCTTGCCTGTGGTTATACAGTGCCAGAATCTGAACCCAGTCCAATATGATCTCATTCTCCATGGCCCATGGCTCTGTGCTCTGGGCTCACAGCCCCACCCTCTGTGCTCAGAATTCTACCCTCTGGCTGCGGCTTTGCCTTCTGGGCTGGAGGTTCCACCCTCTGAGTCATCCTTTTTTTTTTTTTTTTTCTTTTAATGAAAGGTAGCACATGTTTGCAGCTGAGTAGTTTCGTTTTGTTTTATTTTACTTTATTTTATAGATTTATTTATTTTAGAGAGAGACAGTGCGAGCACATGTGTGGGGGGTGAAGAGGGGCAGAGGGAGAGGGAGAGAGAATCTGAAGCAGACTCTGTGCTGAGTGTGGAGTCCGGTGCGGGGTTCGATCTCATGACCCTCAGATCATGACCTGAGCTGAAATCAAGACTTGGATGCTTAACTGACTGTGCCACCCAAGCGCCCCCAGCTGAGTAGTTTATTAGCCTGTTTCCTGCTGTAGAGTTCTGGGAGTCTGACAGCCTTCTTTCTTTCATCTCTGTCCTTTTTGGTACAAGTTGGCTGCGTTTCTGTGATATCGAGTTCTCAACAACCTTGTGGGTCTCCTGTGTATGTCATGGGGATCTCCTCTATCAGACAAGAGGTTCCTCCATAGATATTCTCTAGATAATCCTATCTTTACTTTTGGCTTCTACTGAGATGGTTGCAGAGAAATCTCCCCAAATTGCCTAGATGCTCTCTGGTTTGATCTAGGGGATCTGTAGGCCACACACTTAATCTTTTCAAAGAGCCTTTCATGGGACTGAATACTCTGAGCTTTTGATTTTTCTGAGATGTTAGCATGATGTACAGTCATACCCTCAGCCTTCTCTCCAGTGTGTGCTTTCCTGTTGGAGAATCTCTTAATTATAATGTCTTTTGCTATCTGGGTAGGCTTAGGATTTCCAAAATGATCAATTCCTGGCTTGCTTTTCGTTTGACAGCTCTGTTGATCTAGCTCTTTCTTCTCGAGACGAAACCAGGCCATGCCTTCGACATTTTGCTTGGAAATCTCCTCAGCTAAATATCCATTTTTATCCGTTACAAGTTCTGCTTTCCACATAATTGTGGGACACAATTCCACTGAGCTTTCTGCCACTCTATAATAAGGATCTGTTGCCTCCAGTTTCCAGGATCATGTTCCTCATTTTCTTCTAAGCCCTCACCATCAGGGCCCTTAGTGTCTAAGTTTCTCTTGACAGTCTGGTCATGATGATTCAGGTATTTTCTATGACGATTTAGGTTTTCCTTTGTACTCCTTACTTCCTTCTGCGTCTTCACTAACAGGGTCATTAACATCCCTATTTCTTTTTTTTTCTTTTTTTTTTTTAATATTAGAGTATCTTTTTTTTTTTTTAAGATTTTATTTATTTGACAGAGAGAGACACAGCGAGAGAGGGAACACAAGCAGGGGGAGTGGGAGAGGGAGAAGCAGGCTTCCCGCGGAGCAGGGAGCCCGATGCGGGGCTCGATCCCAGGACTCTGGGATCATGACCTGAGCCGAAGGCAGATGCTTAATGACTGAGCCACCCAGGCGCCCCAACATCCCTATTTCTATGAACAGTCTTTTTTTTTTTTTTTTTTTAGCGGGGGAAGGGCAGGGACGAAAGAGAGAGAGAGAGAGAGAGAGAGAGAAAATCCCAAGCAGTCTCCACACCCAGCGCAGAGCCTGACACGGGGCTCAGTCTCACAACCCTGAGATCATGACCTGAACCAAAATCAAGAATCAGATGCTTAACCAACTGAGCCACCTAGGCGGCCTCTCATGAACAATCTTTTTAAGGCAATGTAGGCTCTTCCTACCATACTCCTAAGAATTCTAGCGGCTGCTCACTGCCCGATTCCAAAGCCGCTTCTGCACTTTTAGGTATTGATTATAGCAGCACCTCTCTCCTGGAAGCAAAATCTGTATTAGTTTCCGATCGCTGCTGTAACAAATGACCACAAACTTAGTAGCTTGAAACAATGAAAATTAATTTCTTATGGTTCTGTAGGTCGGAAGACTAATGCAGATCTCACGGGGCTAAAATTGTGGCGTCGGTGGGCCTGCATTCCTTTCTGGAAGCTGTAGGGGAGGGTCTGTTTCCATGCCTTTCTAGTTTTTAGAAGCTGCCCCCATTACTTGTCTTGTGGCATCGTCCTCTTTTGCCTCTTTCTTCCACATTTTAAGGACTTTTGTGATTACATTTGGCCTACCCAGATAATCTGGGATCATCGCTTTATCTTAAGCTCAGCTCATTAGCAACCTTAATTCCAGCTGTAACCTTAATTCCCCTTTGCCATGTAATGTAACGTATTCATAGGTTTTGGGGATTTAGGGCACGGACATTCTTGGGAGGGGGGTAGTCATGACTCTTCTTCCCACAACCTCCCAGGTCAGTTCTGCCCAGTTCTGCTAGCATGCTTTATCCGCCATCAAGTGAGGAAAGAGGCCGGCTACCTTCATTGGTGCTTGGCCTTGGAGCCCGTCCGGCCTGCTAATCCACTTCAGGACATGAATTTGCCTTTTTGGCAGGTGGGACTGTAGAGTGTGGGACCTCTTCCTGGCTCTCCTTGAGCCATAGGTCCTGGCTCTGTGCTGGTCCATGGTGGGCCTCAAGAACGAAGGAGCAGCTTCTGCAGCAGGTTGGGCCTGAACCAGCATTCAGGGCAGGAGAGGCAACATAGTCTGGTGGTTAGTGAGTGAATGGGGCTGGGGGACATCTGTCGCTCACTAGCAGTGTGTGCCCAAGGGTTGCTTTCTTTCTTGGAGCCTCAGTCTGCAGTTCTCAGTCTGCAGGGAATGTAGGGGGGCCTGGGTGGCTCTGTCAGTTAAGCATCTGCTTTCGGCTCAGGTCATGGTCTCAGGGTCCTGGGATTGAGCCCCGCATTGGGCTCCCCACTTGTGCTCTCTCTCTCAAATAAATAAATAAATAAATAAATAAAATCTTAAAAAAAGAAAAAAAAAGAAGGGGCGCCTGGGTGGCTTAGTCGTTAAGTGTCTGCCTTCGGCTCAGGTCATGATCCCAGGGTCCTGGAATCGAGCCCCGCGTCGGGCTCCCTGCTCAACGGGAAGCTTGCTTCTTCCTCTCCCACTCCCCCTGCTTGTGTTCCCTCTCTCACTGTGTCTTTCTCTGTCAAATAAATAAATAAAATCTTTAAAAAAAAATAAAAAAGAAAAGAAAAGAAAAAAAAGAAGGGGATGGTAATAGTCCCTACCTCCTAATGTGTGTAAGAATCAAATGAGAACATGCTAGCAAAGAACTTGGCTTCCAGAAAATGTTCCTTAAACAGTAAGTGCTGTGGTTTTTATGAGTTTAGTTCTGCATCTGTCTGCTCCTTGCTGTGTGGTCTCAGTTTCCCCATCTACGAAATAAGATGAGTGATGGTCTGTTAACTTCCTCTCGCTTCCCTCCCCTCCCCCTTGCATTGGTATTGATTCTACATGTGTGGATGCCATTGAGTTGAGGAGTATTCTGGGACGGATGGCCAGCTTTGGCGCCTGGTCGGAGTGCAAGGAACAGGGCAGGCACTCTGTCCCCCTGCTGTCCTGTGAACTCGGTTCCCCTTAGGCCTGGCTGGAGACTAGATTCTGTCTCTGGGGGCTGAGCCCCTGATAGGCACTGAGATGCTGAGGATGCCCCCTATTCAGCTTGGGGGCTCTGGGCTGCTGGCCCCGTCTCCTGCTGGGCCTTTGTGTCCTGGGATCCAGGCCCCCACTCACCTGGGGTTTGCTGGGAGGGGAGCCTCCGGCCTCCCAGGGAAGTTGACGTCACCGTGAGCTGGAAGCAGCCCCAGGAGAGGGCCTCCGAGCTTGCCCAGTGCCCCCATGTTCCCTCTGCTGCCCTAGGCTTCTAGGTGGTACAGAGACACAGATGGGTAGGTTTGAAGTTTCCCAAGAAGAGATCAAGAATATGGCCAGATGCCCTCCTCAGCTGAACTTGTATCATTTCAGTCTGGAAAGACACCTGTTTAGGTTCTGGCTGCCCCAAGGGGAGTGCAGTCTGTGGTGTGTCCTGAAGCACATTCACTCTTCTGAGTCCTCTTATCTGTATACTTGAACAGGATTTTCGGGACCCTGCCTCAAGGCCTCCCTTTTCAGAGAGGATAGGCAGCTCCTTTCTTGGAGGAGGAAACCTGCTGGCTAAAGCCCTCTTCTTTAGCACTGGGAGTCAGGAGATTCCTTCCTCTGATTTGTTCAGTGCCCTTGGAACATTCCACATGTACAGACCTGTGCTCATGGCAGACATCACCAATCAATTTCAGCACTCATGTCTTCTGAGCCCAGATATGGCTTTATAATCCTTCTGAATACAGTACTCTAGGCAAGCACTACCAATTTATCATCCTGGAAGTCCCCTTCTGTCTCTGGACCTTCTGTATCATACAGAATTGGCATTACATGGTCCCTGAGTCTGTGTTCCCATTTCTCTGAGCTGTGGAAGGGTCACTGCGATTCTGATTCCTGTTGCTCCTGATGGAGGCACAGGGGAGGCTCTACTTGGAGGACCATAGAGCTTGGTCCTGTGGGGACCTTGTCTCCTTGGCAATTTTCATTTTTCTAAGGAAATGGGTAGTGGTGAGGAGACCTTTTGGAGCCTCATGAAGAATTGTCAGGCCTTTCTGTGGTTCTAATGGAGACAGTCTGGATGCTTGGAATCTTGCACAAAATGACCTTTATATTCATCCTGAAGGGACCTTGTAGACCAAAATTCCAACTTCCCATATTATAGCAGAGGCAGCCGAGGCCCAGAATTTCCTGATGGACTCTCTGTCCTGCTCTCCTCCCTCCGCCCTCAACACGTTCTCCCTGAGGCACCTTGCTTGCTGTTCCTCAGCCTTCTTTCATGGTCTGGAAGATCTGGTCAGTTTCTTTCACTTGGACGGTGCTGCCCAGCCCAGGAATGTCCTAGAAACCTGGAACCACTGGGTATCCGTGCTTTTCCCTTTCCCGTCGGCTGCAGGGCACCTCCCAGGGTGCTTTTCAGAACCATTTATTCCTCTTGCAGAGCTTGAGAGGCGGTGAGGGCTGGTGCGGGGCCGGTGTGGGGCCGGTGCGGGGCTGGTGCGGGGCCGGTGCGGGGCTGGTGCGGGGCGCCCAGCGCCGCCTCGTGAGCTTGCGGTCCGCCCTGTGCTTTCTGCTGCAGATGCGTTCTGAAGCCCAGTTAATGTTCTTTTTGCTACTTAATTGAATTTTTATCGAAATTTCTCCCCTCTTTTATGCTTGTTTTGGTTCCCTTCCTGCAGCAGACAGCAAAAGCCTCATATAACCCATTTCCTACCAGGCCTTTTTGCAGGATTAGTCATTTTTAAATGATTTTAATCTCCGTTTTGAAAGTGATTTCTCTACTCATTTTGTCATATTACTTTGTAGTCATTCTAGGGGGAGGGGAAGCCGAGGGCCTGCATTAGTCACTGCTTTTGGCACTTGATCTCCTCGGGTGTCGGCTCCCCCTCCCAAAGGAAAGAAGCAGTGGGAAGTTGAGGGTGAAGGCACCGACTCAGAACCAGGCTGACTGGGGTTGATTCCTGGCTCTGCTGCCTCCCAGCTGTGTGGCACCTGGCAAGTTACTCAACCTCTCTGTGCCTCGCTTTTCTTACCTGTAGATGGAGATAATAATAGTACCCATCTCACTGGGCTGTCGAGAGAACTGAATGTGGTAACACATGCAAAGCTCTTAGAAGAATGCCTGGCAATAGTAAAAGCTATACAGGCATTTACTTGGAAGGAACAAGGTAGCTGGCTGAACGGGACTTTTCTTGGACCTGCCTTCTCTGTGGGTTCTGAAACATTCAAGTCGCAGGGGCTCCTGAGATTGCTTGTTCCCCATTTTTGCACCCCTTCCCTTTCTGCACCCCTGCCGGAGGGTGTGTGCGGTCCCGGCCGTGCGTGCGCGTGTGGTGTGCGTGCACGTGTGGTGTGCGTGCACGTGTGAGAGGAACGGTACCACTGTAAGGCCGGGGGCCCTTGTCCTTTGCTGACATCCCTGCACCTACGTCCTGGGAGCTTTGGCCCCGGCGCATCTCTCCAGCCTGCTCCTAGAGCACTGAGCTGTGTGTCCCCAAAGCAAACTGCACTTGGGAGGGGTGGGCCAGCAGCAGCCAAGGTCAAACGTGTTTAGAACAAAAGGCTTTAAACAGTGCAGCCTGAATTTGGGGCTTTCTGTGTCAACACGCTCATTTCCCCCGATTGGGCCTTTTCAGTGTAAGGGGCCTTATGGTCATTTCCCTTCAGATGATTATAATCTCGGCAGTGGCTCTGTTGGTGGCTCCCAGAATAACGTGCTTTGCTTTAGTTTTGAAACTTGTTTGCAGAAAAATAAAGCCAACCAGGCTGCCCAGCCATGGGCCTTGGGGACTGTGGCGCAGGGCGGGTTGATTCTCCTTCTCAAAGTCTGGTGGGACCAGCGTGAGCAGAAGCCTGTGCTGCTGGGAGACATGGCGCTCTGGCCATGAGACCGAAGGCAAGTTACTCGCCTCCCTGAGCCTCAGCTTCCTCATCTCAAAAGTGGGGTGTCACCAGTGGTCGTGAGGATGGAAGGAATTAACCGGGGTGGCGTGCCCAATAAGTGTAGTTGCTGGTATCATCAGCATTGGTGGTACTAATTAGTGCTAATTATGATTATTGGCCAAATAGTGCTTCTGGTGAACGGCTTTCTTGAAGTATAATTTGTATATCACAAACTTACCTTGTTTTAAGCGAGCAGGTAGCAACGTGGTGGATTTACAGAGCTGTTGCAGTGCTTACCACAGCCTAGTTTGGGGGCATTGCTATGATCTCACAAGGATGCCTCGTGCTCATTTGCAGTTTCCTTGCTCCCTACGCCAGCTTCAGGCCGCCGCTAATCTGCACATGTGCCTTTTTCTGGACATTTAATATAAGGGGAGTAATAGTGCTTTTTCACATTCATTTTTCACATCTGCTTCTCACATGCTTCCCTTTTCTCACATGTGGAAACTGAGTCGGAGAGATTGAGAGGGATAACTCTGGACTGATGGATAAGCTGAGGAGCGGGGGGCTTTGAGTGCAGGGCTCTGCTCTCGTCCCCGGGGGCTGAAGGGCTTGGGAGCAAATGAATGCTGGCACAAAGACGTGTCCAGCCTAGGTCTTCTGGGCAAGGCGTGTTCCTTGTCTCACTCACCATTGAACTGACCTGGGTTCAAGCCTGTGTCCTCCGCTCATCAGCCCTGCGAGCGCCTGCACGTCTCTGGTCTCTGGGGGCCCCTCCCTGAATGCAGATGGCAGGCTGGTTGCGGTCGTGCTGTCAGGTGGCGTTAAATGAGAGGCAGCCTGTGACTGCCCTGGAGGCTGGACGTGGGGGTCCCCTCGCCTTTCTCCCTGATGCAGGGGTAATCTCATGCAACAGGTCTGCGGGAGGCGCGTCCAGACCCATGTCCTGGTGCTGTCATTTCCTGGGGAAAGTCTCTGTGGCTGTGCCTTAGTCTCCTCATCCGTACAGTAGGAGGGGCCCTGCTCCCGCCTCACTGGTGGTTGTGAGAAAAGCGCTCAGCCGAGCACCAGGCGCACGGGAAGGGCTCCCTGGCAGCTTGTGTGAGTCTGAGCTAGGGCATCAAAATAATCAAAAGTCATTTGAGCCTGGCTGGGGGGCGGGGGCCCAGCAGGTCCCCCAGCTGCCCCAGCTCCAGCCATCTCCTCCCTTGGGCCCCTCTGTCTGCACCCCACGGAACCCAGCTGGCATGAGCTGGGAATTAACCAGGCGGGGGCTGGGGCATCTCCCACCGCGTCTAATCCGAGGAGCTGGCAGCGGCTGCATCCTTCCCTTGCCGTCCGAAGGGCCCTGTCATGGGAGGCCCCGGGGGAGCAGGTGCCCTCGCCCCGGGAGGACGTTCTGGGAGGTGCCCTGTGCCAGGCTGGGCAGCTGGGCTTCAGAGGTGGAGAGGCCTCTGGGAGGTATAGGACGCAGGGCTGGGAGCTTTGCAGAGAGCCTCATCCTCCCAGGCAGAGCTTTGCCGGTGCTGCCGGCTGGGGTCAGGGGCAAGGCCAGGGACCAGGGGGGCACGTTGGGGTCGTGGGTGGGGTCCAGGAAAAGGCTCAGAGCCAGCGCTGAGGAGACCCCTCAAAATCCTGCCTGGGACAGCAGAGGCAACTGTGAGAGCCTCGGGGTATGGGACCCTCGGGGCCGGGGTCATGCCCGTGGCTGTGGTGAGTGCCACCAGGTGTGAGTGTGTGTGTGAGCCATAGTGGGAATTGGGTGTGTGAATGGATGTGTATGTGTGTCTGGGCTGCCTCTGGCCCAGACTTTGTGGGTTAGGTCTGTGAGGCTTTTTCTGCAGATTAAGCTGTGCTGGCCGGGGCAGTGGTTTATTTCCTTGGGGTTACAAGAGCAAGGTCAGTGCGGCTGAATCTGAGCTTTTGTTTGTCTCTCCCCTGCCCGTGGTAGCCTGCGGTCCATTTCATTCATTATTAAGTTTTAAATCCACCTGACGCGAAACTTGAGCCGCGGAACTCACTCCGTGCCCAGGCTGGCTCGGCCTGACCCCCACCGGCCTGACCCCCACCGAGGCGTGGGGGAACCTCACCGGCTCTGCTCGCTGGGTCCTGGGTGCCTTTGTTTTGCCAGAAACGGCCAGCCCCTGGTTTGTTTAGGTTTCCCCTGAGGCTGGATGGGCCAGCGAAGGCCGGGGAGGGTGGGCCAGGTGCTCATCTGGGCAAGGACGGCCTCCCCTGCCTGCCAAGGTGGGTTTCAGGGCCATCTGGACCCCGGGCTCATCCCCTAGTCGCCCCGGATCAGGCCATCTCCCAGGGTCCTGAGCGGCCTTGGGGCAAATCCAGGGGTGGAGGGGGGACAGAGCAAGCACCCCCTCTTAGGATGGTTTGGGCTGGGAACCCCACAGATCCTTCTCAAGCAGCCTTTGCTTACTCCTGTTTGTGCTGCTGGGTCTGATGCCACGTGCCCAGGACTTCGGCCTCCCGGGTCTGTCTGCTCCCTGTAGCAGCGGACCCAGCTCCATCCCCAAATGTGGTGCAGCAGAATTCACTAAGGCACATTTTCATTTTTTGGGGGGGGGTGCATTTTCTTTTCTTGCATGGTTTTGCCTATGCCCCTAAGGATAAGTGGAACCTCCCACCAGGACCAGGGGCTGGAAGGGGAGTCAATCCCCAGGACTCCTTCAGGTGAGGACCTGCCTCCTTTTGGCCTCTGGGACTGCCGGTCGGTGAGGTCATTTCCGGGGACTTTTTCGCTCTCCGGCTGCACCCCCAACACCATCAGGGAAGTGCTCGGGAGCTCACCTCCTGTGGGGGGTACGGTGTCCAGCGAGGCCCACGCAGGTGTCGCCGGGGAGGAAGACTTGTCTCCGTGTCTCCTCCATATCCTGCCACCCCTCTGCACACCGAGGGCCTTCATGTCCACTCGCTTCCGCTGAGCCCACCCCCCCTGCCCCCAGGACTCCCTCCCCCGGCTCCCCCGGCAGCAGTCGAGCTGTAGTCGAGCTGTAGTCGAGCTGTCGAGAAGCTGGCTCTGTCCTTGTTTCTGGGCGGCCCTGGGAATTGCCTCTAATCTCCTCTCCGCCTTCCCCCCCGCAGATGGTGACGACGACCCGCAACTCTCCTGGGTCGCCTCGTCTCCCTCCAGCAAGGATGTTGCGTCACCCACGCAGATGATCGGAGATGGGTGTGACCTCGGCTTGGGCGAGGAGGAAGGGGGCACGGGCCTGCCGTACCCCTGCCAGTTCTGCGACAAGTCCTTCATCCGCCTGAGCTACTTGAAGAGGCACGAGCAGATCCACAGCGACAAGCTGCCGTTCAAGTGCACCTACTGCAGCCGCCTCTTCAAGCACAAGAGGAGTCGTGACCGGCACATCAAGCTGCACACGGGCGACAAGAAGTACCACTGTCACGAGTGCGAGGCCGCCTTCTCCCGCAGCGACCACCTCAAGATCCACCTGAAGACCCACAGCTCCAGCAAGCCCTTCAAGTGCACCGTCTGCAAGCGCGGCTTCTCCTCCACCAGCTCGCTGCAGAGCCACATGCAGGCGCACAAGAAGAACAAGGAGCACCTGGCCAAGTCAGAGAAGGAGGCCAAGAAGGACGACTTCATGTGTGACTACTGCGAGGACACCTTCAGCCAGACAGAGGAGCTGGAGAAGCACGTGCTCACCCGCCACCCCCAGCTCTCCGAGAAGGCCGACCTGCAGTGCATCCACTGCCCCGAGGTCTTCGTGGACGAGAACGCGCTGCTCGCCCACATCCACCAAGCCCACGCCAACCAGAAACACAAGTGCCCCATGTGCCCCGAGCAGTTCTCCTCGGTGGAGGGCGTCTACTGCCACCTGGACAGCCACCGGCAGCCCGACTCCAGCAACCACAGCGCCAGCCCCGACCCCGTGCTGGGCAGCGTGGCCTCCATGAGCAGCGCCACGCCGGACTCCAGCGCATCCGTGGAGCGCGGCTCCACCCCGGACTCCACCTTGAAGCCGCTGCGGGGCCAGAAGAAGATGCGGGACGAGGGCCAGGGCTGGTCCAAGGTGGTCTACAGCTGCCCCTATTGCTCCAAGCGGGACTTTAACAGCCTGGCCGTGCTGGAGATCCACCTGAAGACCATCCACGCCGACAAGCCTCAGCAGAGCCACACGTGTCAGATCTGCCTGGACTCCATGCCCACGCTGTACAACCTCAACGAGCATGTCCGCAAGCTGCACAAGAGCCACGCCTACCCGGTGATGCAGTTCGGCAACCTCTCGGCCTTCCACTGCAACTACTGTCCCGACGTGTTCGCCGACATCAACAGCCTGCAGGAGCACATCCGTGCCTCCCACTGCGGCCCCGACGTCGGCCCGCCCGACGGCAGTAACGCCTTCTTCTGCAACCAGTGCTCCATGGGCTTCCTGACTGACGCTTCCCTCACCGAGCACATCCAGCAGGCTCACTGCGGTGTAGGCAGCGCCAAGCTGGAGTCCCCGGTCGTGCAGCCCACGCAATCCTTCATGGAGGTCTACTCCTGCCCCTACTGCACCAACTCGCCCATCTTCGGCTCCATCCTGAAGCTCACCAAGCACATCAAGGAGAACCACAAGAACATTCCGCTCGCCCACAGCAAGAAGTCCAAGGCGGAGCAGAGCCCGGTCTCGTCCGACGTGGAGGTGGCCTCCCCCAAGCGGCAGCGGCTCTCGGCCAGCGCCAACTCCATCTCCAACGGCGAGTATCCCTGTAATCAGTGCGACCTCAAGTTCTCCAACTTCGAGAGCTTCCAGACCCACCTGAAGCTGCACCTGGAGCTGTTGCTGCGGAAGCAGGCGTGCCCCCAGTGCAAAGAGGACTTCGACTCCCAGGAGTCCCTCCTGCAGCACCTGACGGTGCACTACATGACCACGTCGACCCACTACGTGTGCGAGAGCTGTGACAAGCAGTTCTCCTCGGTGGACGACCTGCAGAAGCACCTGCTGGACATGCACACCTTCGTGCTGTACCACTGCACCCTGTGTCAGGAGGTCTTCGACTCCAAGGTGTCCATCCAGGTGCACCTGGCCGTGAAGCACAGCAACGAGAAGAAGATGTACCGCTGCACGGCCTGCAACTGGGACTTCCGCAAGGAGGCCGACCTGCAGGTGCACGTCAAACACAGCCACCTGGGCAACCCGGCCAAGGCGCACAAGTGCATCTTCTGCGGGGAGACCTTCAGCACCGAGGTGGAGCTGCAGTGCCACATCACCACGCACAGCAAGAAGTACAACTGCAAGTTCTGCAGCAAGGCCTTCCACGCCATCATCCTGCTGGAGAAGCACCTGCGGGAGAAGCACTGTGTGTTCGACGCCGCCCCCGAGAACGGCACGGCCAACGGGGTGCCCCCCGCCGCCGCCAAGAAGGCGGAGCCCGCCGACCTGCAGGGCGTGCTGCTCAAGAACCCCGAGGCGCCCAACAGCCACGAGGCCAGCGAGGACGACGTGGACGCGTCGGAGCCCATGTACGGCTGCGACATCTGCGGGGCGGCCTACACCATGGAGGTGCTGCTGCAGAACCACCGGCTGCGGGACCACAACATCCGGCCGGGGGAGGACGACGGCTCGCGCAAGAAGGCCGAGTTCATCAAGGGCAGCCACAAGTGCAACGTGTGCTCGCGGACTTTCTTCTCGGAGAACGGGCTCCGGGAGCACCTGCAGACGCACCGGGGCCCCGCCAAGCACTACATGTGCCCCATCTGCGGCGAGCGCTTCCCCTCCCTGCTGACGCTCACCGAGCACAAGGTGACCCACAGCAAGAGCCTGGACACCGGCACCTGCCGTATCTGCAAGATGCCCCTGCAGAGCGAGGAGGAGTTCATCGAGCACTGTCAGATGCACCCCGACCTGCGCAACTCGCTCACGGGCTTCCGCTGCGTAGTGTGCATGCAGACGGTCACCTCCACGCTCGAGCTCAAGATCCACGGCACCTTCCACATGCAGAAGCTGGCGGGCAGCTCGGCCGCGTCCTCCCCCAACGGCCAGGGGCTGCAGAAGCTCTACAAGTGTGCCCTGTGCCTCAAGGAGTTCCGCAGCAAGCAGGACCTGGTGAAGCTCGACGTCAACGGGCTCCCCTACGGCCTCTGTGCCGGCTGCATGGCCCGCAGCGCCAACGGACAGGTGGGCGGCCTGGCCCCGCCCGAGCCCGCCGACCGGCCCTGCGCCGGCCTCCGCTGTCCCGAGTGCAGCGTCAAGTTCGAGAGTGCCGAGGACCTGGAGAGCCACGTGCAGGTGGACCACCGTGACCTCACGCCGGAGACCAGTGGGCCCCGGAAAGGCGCCCAGACGTCGCCAGTGCCCCGGGTAAGAGCCTGCCCCTGCTTCTCGGGGCTCCGCTGAGCTCTGTGTCTCCTCGTGGTGCTGCCTCTAGTAGCCCGGAGAGGCCGCGCTCTCGTGTGGCGGTCAAGTGCATCCGCTCCGTTGTAGACTGCGACGTGACCCCCAGGGCTGTCCGTTCCCTTCCCGCTGTGTGACGTTGGCGTACGTTATCTATCTCTTTGGGCCACATTTGTCGAGTGCTCATCCGCAAAAGGGGGGGTGACAGTCATCCGGACGTCATAGGATTGCTTTTAGGGACGCGTGGTGTAAGATAAGTAAAGGGCCTGGTGCCCTGGCTGACACATGGTTATAAGTGATTATCGCCTTTCTTACAGATCTGGGGTGGACTTACTCGCTTGTTTGCTGAGTCTCCTTGGGTGAGTCCCTTTGCTCTCTGGGCTTCAGATTCAGGATTCTTTTGATAATCCATAGCCATCATCTATAAAGGGCTCAGGACCTGCACTTAGTTCGGGCCGATCGTGCTAGCTGTATGCACCAGCTGATACTGTTATCGTCCACAGCACACATTATAGTTAGGGCAGTTGCTGGTGCATGGAAGACCCTAGGAATGGTTCCCATGACTGTTCTCCTTTGTGGCTGATGGATCCTTTCAGTCGTCATCAGATTTGTCCCGAGCACCCGTTATGTTTGTGGGGGGTGCCTGGCAGTCGAGGAGAATCAGAAATGGACTCTACCTTGGGGGCTCCCAGACAAGGGGGAGAGCACAGGCCCACAGCTAGTAGGTTTCAGGGAGGCAGGGCAAGTTCGGGCTGCTGGAGGGTCCGCATGGGCTGTGGGGCCAGCGGCCAAGGTGGTGGTGGGCCTGGAGCCTGCGTGGCTCTTGGCTGTCAGGCAGTATGGGCCCCGGGATTCCCAATGAGTCTGTTGTCTGTTTCCAGACTGGGGAGGTGCCAAGTGGATCTCGGGAGTATCCTTCCCTCGAGGGTCACTGCTGGTGTTACAGGCAGTAAGGCAGAATTTGGAGGAGGGCCACCCGCTGCAGGTGCCTGCTGGAAGACGGGGGAGTAGCCCTGGCTGTTCCGCTCCGGGAGCAGAAGTGGGATCAGAACTGGGGCCTGGGACTCTGGGACTTGGAGGGCGAGAATGAGAGAGAAGGAGGGCTGGAGAGAGTGGAAGGGGAATGTACGGAGACTGCCTCTGGGCAGGGGTCCCCTAGGACACTGTGCACCGGCCCTGGTCACCACCTCTCAGCTCTGCTCAGCTTCCACTGGTGGGCGGGGTTAAAATGAAAATCTGCCTCCTCCAGGACCCACCAGGGGTTCCATCTCTCCGGGCGTCTGTCCTCACCTATAAAGCCAGAGAGTGAGGGTGATAATGGTAGCAACACATAGCGACAGGGTCTGTGTCCGGGGCTGACATCACCGGGCAGGCCCGGGGGAGGGGGGAGCCCTTCCGGGTTTTTAACGAGCATCTGCTGTGATTGGTCGGGGTTCGTGCCTCATCCGTGGTTAAATATGGTGACTGTGCCGACCTCCGTATGTGGCCCCGAGCTTTAAGTGAGCAAAGGAAGTGCTGGGCGCACAGGAAACATCACTTGCTATCTCTCCCATTTATGATCACAGCTCACACTTACCGAAGGATAAGGATGTGCCGAGCACTTTCTGTCTACGCCGTGACACTACCTTTACGGATGAAGAAACGGAGGCACAGAACCGTTGGCCGTTATTAGCCCCCAGCTGTCAAGAGGCAGAGAAGGGATTTGAACCCAGGGAGCGTGGGCCACAGCCAAGCGAGCTCTTGACCCACATTCTGCCTGGCTCTGGAGCCCATCCTGGTGGCAGGCTGGGGTGGGGTCTGGGATAGTTGCCCCCCTCGTTCAGACTGTGGGACAGTGTGGCAGGGCTGGGGCCCGGTACACCGTCCTCCCAGGTGCACCCCAGCCCCATCCCTGCCTTCCCACACTGCCCACCGTGGTGCGGGGGCTCCTGCTAGCCACGGGGCTGCTTCTGGTGCCTCCTTGAGCTATTGCAGCTGGCCCCTCCCCAGTCTCTGCCCTGGATTCTGCATCAAGGACCACTTCATGAAGCCCCTAGTGTGTGCGTAAAGGCTCTTTATCATTTCCGTGGCAACAACCTGGGAGCTTTGCCGTGACCTCTGTTTTGGCAGAGATGGTCCCCAGGCTCAGAAAGGGGGAACCATCTACCCGGGGATGCACAGCTCTACCTGCCAGCTCAGGGATTCAAACCCGAGGGGGCTTGTTTTCTGGGAGCCCGACAGGCCTACCTTTCCCTGTCCCAGGCCTTGCGAGAGAGGAGGTGAGCAGACAATCACATCTAGAGGCCTGGGCAGATGGGCCATTTGCAGAAAGGAGCTAGACAAAGCATGGAACCTCCCCAGTGGAGGTCCAGCCTCTGGGGCCTTGCCCCCTGCCTGGGCACGCCTGGGGGCAGGGGCCCAGCTGTCTGTTCGCCCACCCCTCGCTCCCCTAGGACTCACGCATGCAAGAGCAGACTCTGGGGGCTGGCAGGCTGGGACCCTCGGGAGTGTATCCATAGCAACCAGCTCTCAGAGGACTGGGTTCCTGTGGGGCCGAGGCTGCTGTCGGCTGGAGTGGGGAAGCATGGAGGCTCCAGCCCCGCCCCCTCCCCAGCTCTGTTTATGGGTAGTAACAACATCACCCCAACTCTAGGCCAGTGTGGGCAGATCCCAGCCCGCCATTGATTCCCCAGGTCCTCACAGTGCCAGCTGGGGCAGCCTAGGTGCTCTCGCACAGGTCAGAGGGCTTGGCCAGGCCGCACCAGCTCTCTGTGCCCTAGCCCAGGACCGTCTGGGGTGTTCTGGGACACGGAGCTGAGAAAAGCTGCTCAGAGAGCGGCTCCGGACGCAGCCTGCCTGGCATCAAATCCCTGCCCCTTGCTCAGCAGTGTGGGGCTCTGGCCAAGTGGTTTAGCCTCTCCAAACTCCACTTTCTCCACCCTTAAAGTGGGGCTTCCCAGATGATTGTGAGTCTTCAGAATGAACAGAGCCTGCACATAGTAGGTGCTCAGTAAATGTGAGCTGCCATCACGATCGTGGCAATTCAGCAGCTATGGGCTTTCTTTCCTGTCGTTCTCACTCTTGTCTCCTGTCTGCTGGTCTCAAGCGTGTTCTCCCTCTGCCCTGGGCTCTTCTCTGAGCTTGCTGGGGCCACACAGCGGGAGGCAGCCCTGGCCGCAGGCCCCAGGGCTCAGCTCTGGTTCTCCTGGGCTGGGCTCTGGGGAGGGGGCTTATGACAGAGGAGGCGCTTTGAATGCCAAGTTCTCTCTTTCTATAATTATGTCTCCTGGTGGGGCCTGAAGCTCCAGAGGAGGAGGGGCTCTCTGGGGGATAGAGAAGGGGAAGACAGACCAAGAGGAGGTATTGGGGTGAGGACGGGGTCCGGCCAGCTTTGCAGTGGGAAGGAGACAGAGAGAGTCCTCACCTGCTTGTCCCTGAGCTCACGTTCCCCCGACGTGGAGGACCAGATGGCCCTGGCCAGGTGCCTAGCGTTCAAGGCCGGAATGGCTGTCTCGGCGTGGGGGCCTCTGGGAATAACACACGAGCTTTAGTGAATGTTGGTGCTGGTGAGGCTGCGCGTGCGAGTGCACACGGGGACACTCGGGAGTCTGCTGTGACCGCGGGGGTGTGTCTGGGAGGGGTCCATGCGTGTGCTCGTGCGCACACCGGGTGTGACGGATGTAGCCACCGGGGGTCCAGTGACAGAGCCGAAAGCCTTTGTGTCTCGGGATGAGTTTGGATACGTCGACGTGTGTGAGCTTGTGGTCGTGAGGACGTCCCCACTGCTCTGTGGCTGTTGTACCCGTGTGTCTGTGTTACAGGGAGCAGGTTGCTGGGTGTGTGGCGGGGGCTGGGGGTCTTGTGTGTTGACAGCGAGTCGGGGCGAGGGACGGTACGTAACGTCTGTTTGCATGTCTGTGTGTGTCCTCGTGGGCACGTCCATACCCGTGCATGCAGCCTGTGTGTGTGTGTGTGTGTGTGTACATCCAGGCTCTTGTGGTCAGCAGCGTCCCTTCCCTTGGAAATCCCCTGGAGTCTTTCTCCCCATCAGGAAGGGCCCAGTTATCTGCAGTCTTCTTCCTACTGCCGAGGGGGTGGCCACACGCTGGAGGAGCCCTGGGGATAGCTTCTCATTCTGCTCGGCCCCTGGTGATTTTTTTTTTTTTTTTTTACCAAGCATAGCGACCCCCTTCATTCACCTGTCCCTAGGAGGAGCAACCAAAATCACCTTAATCGTGGCCTGTCCTCCGCACTGGTCTGGACCAGCCATGGCTATGGTGTGTCCTCCACGGACTTCTACCCAAGCAGAACCATGGAGAGGGCACATGGCCTTCCTTGTGCAGCAGGCCTGCTCTGGGCTTCCTTGGTGTGGAGATTCCTGGGGTGTGTTTCATTCTCCCTCACCCCTCCCTCCCTCTCTCCCTCCCTCCCTTCCTTCCTTCCCGCATCAAGGGGGTGGGGTACACATGTGGGAAGGAATGAATGATTTTGACAATGGAGAGACCCAAGATCATTGCTCTCCATGAGCATAGACATGGAGTTGAGCTGAGATGGGGGCTTTGGGCCTGTGTCCCCCCAGAAGACCTCAGTCCCCACTGTCTCCTCTGACCTGAACATCTCTTCTGTCTCTTGTATGGCCAGAATCCCCAGCCCTGTCTGGCCCTCCAGCCTCATGCCATTCTTCCCCGGGGCATTTCCAGGCTAAATGCCTGCTTCTCGGCCACTCTTCTGAACCCCTGGGTCTTTTGCAACATTGGGGGAAGAGCCCCGGTCTTATCAGAGCAGGTTCTGGAGGCTGAGCGGAGACATTGCCTCTGGAACTGAAGCTCCCAGCACCAACAAAGACTGTTGTTGCTTCACTCGTGTGTTCCACCAGCATTTGCTCAGCATCAACAACCACTGTAATAAAAGTTAAGTCATTATGAGGCACTCGGTCTGGGACAGGCCCTGTGCCTGGTGCTGAGGATCCAGCGTCTAGAAGTCCCATCTTTGGTTCTCTTTGTTCCTTCTGTCCTAGTAGAGTGCTTTGCAACATAGTATTTGCAACTTTGCTCGTTTGTTCAACAGATGCTTCCCAAGCAGGGAGTCTCTGCTGGCCGTGGGACCTCACAGGTGGACGAAACACATCCTGGGCCTCTGGGTGCTCGTGGTGCAGTGGGGGGAGCAAACAAGTCAATTAGACACAACAAATCCGTGTGCTGATGAACTAGATGCTTAAGCATAAGCTCGGGGGCCTGGGGAGGCCCTGAACTCATCCCTGGGCGGGAAGTGGAGGCTTCTCAGCAGAGGTGACATTTGAACGGAGTCTTCAAGGATGGAAAGGGTATACTCCGAGTGGAGGACACAGCGTGGGCAGAGGCCTGGAGGTGGGACCCTCGAGGGGAGCTGCAGATGTGCTTGGAGCCACGGTGGGAGCTGAGACACTGAGCCCCCTGGTGGTTCATCCTGGCTGCATCGTTGAGGGTTGGGCCTGAGTGTTCAGCCAAGAAATCCAAAGTCCTGCTCCCTTTTCCAGGGGTGGGGGGAGGCCCCATCGTCCTGGAGTTGAAGTGGTCTTCAAAAAGCTTGGATATTTTGGATTCCAGTACCACCCTGTCCCCTTCATAAAAACCCACAGCCACCAACCTTCCCCCACACAGGCAATAGTGCCCCTGTCCACAGGGGCCTGCTTTCACAACCACCCAGCCAGGCTTACTGTTGAGAATGAGCTTCACTCTTTCGAATGGGTCTTTAAGAAGCTCTGAAGCTTCCGATGATCTCCATTTTCCTGCTCCCACCCCATCAGGGCAGCTGGTCTCAGCTTCCTGTGTGTGGAAGCCAGGTGTAGGATCACTGCGGCCATGTGTGCCTAGGGCAAATGAGGAATTCCTCAGTTACTTCTAACACTAGGATTGGCAGGAGCAGTATCCCCTGCTCGGCCACATGGTCCTTAGGGCGGGTAAAGAGATGGAGTAGTTGGATGAGTGGAAAGATAGATGTATGGTTGGATAGGTGGATGGGTGGGTGGATGGTTAGAGAGAGAGGATACGTAGATGGATGTAGGGGAAGACAGACAGATGAACAGCAGATGGATGGGTAGATGGAGGGTGGATGAATGAACGGGTGGATGGGTAGGTGTGTTTAAGTAGATGGATGATAAGATAGGTAGGTGGATTGATGGGTAGACAGATGGCTGTGTGTGTGTGTGTGTGTGTGCGCGCACGCATGTAGTTGGATAGGTGGGTAGACAGTGGGTAGGTAGATGGATGGATGATGGAGAAATGGATGGATGGGTAGCTAGGGGATGCATAGATGGATTTGAGCATGCTCCAAGCAGGGCAGCCTCCTTCAACTTCTTTTCCATGGTCATACTGTGTGCTCTCACCTTGGGATGGTGATTCCCATCATGGCAATTTCCCCACATCTAACAGAGGACAGCTCCCTTAGAATCTAGCCCAGTCCCCATCCCCAGGCTGGAGAGCTGGATTCCGAGGCAGGTGGGAATTGAATGGCTCAGCGAGACCTGGGAGGGGACCAGAGCCATTCTGGAAAGTCTTGAGCCAGGACCTCCAGGCACTTTTGCTTTATGCTCTTTTCTACCTCCTGACTGTCTAATTCCTTTCTTTTTTGGCTTCCAAACAGAAAAAGACATACCAGTGCATCAAGTGCCAGATGACCTTTGAGAACGAGAGAGAGATCCAAATCCATGTTGCCAACCACATGATTGGTAAGAGAGCGTTTCCTCCCACCCATGCTGGGGCCACTCATCGGGGTCTGAAATTTGTGGTTCCGATCATCATTTCACTGCTTTTAGGGTGAAAGATGGAGTCACAACTGCTGTTTCAGAGACATTTCAAATGGGAGTAAAGTGTAAGAGCTGAGCACTTTCTCCATCCAGCCTTCTTGTCGCAGCTCCACTCACATTACAATCAAACTTTTGACAATCTCTTCCATTTCCCAGCATAAATTTCCCTCCATTTCTGAAACGAAGTGCTTTCCAGTTGTCAAGCACTCAGGGGCAATTATGCCTCAATTTCGTATGTCATGACATTGAATAGATTTAACTGCTCACATTTCCCCGCTAAATGTGGTGAATTCCTCAGGCACATTGTCAAAACAGAGTGCTTACAAAGTTATTTCAGTGCTTTTCCTATTCCCCTTCAAGTAGTTTTGGACTTTGGAAAAATCAGCCTTTCCAGAAGGGGGACTTGCAAAGTGCCATAGTGTTCCCTCTTGGCCTGAGGTACGGAGGGAAGGTGTGTGCTTTGCGTGGATGGGTGTGGTCTCCCTGGCAGCTGGGGATGCCCTCAGTGGAAGAGGGAGTGTGGCTGGATTTCCGGTGAGCATGGGGGCTTGGCGCTGGGGGATGGAGGACTTGGCGGTGAGTGCTTTGGGAGCTTCTGGAATCCTGGTGCCTTGGGTCTCCAGTGGAAGGATGATCGCTGTCTCCAAGACCCCTGCAGTCGGAGCAGTGAGGCTTCAGGTGTGGGTTGAGCATCCTGACCCTTCACTTCCTCTAATAACTTTCCATTATAGTCTTAAAAACAGCCATGCCGACAGAGAACTGTTTTACAAAACCCTTAATCGCATACATTCGAAGAGATCCATTAACCGTGCAACTCGGTGAACTCTCATGAACCGGGCACACCTGTGTAAGCAACAGCCCAGCGAGGAAGCAGAGCATTTTCGCATCCCTCCTGACCCCTCTGGGCCCTCCCCCGCCCCCAACGAAATGTTGTCACCATCCTGATGTCGAATGGCATAGGGCTTTTTGGGCCCATTTTGCACTGGATGTAAATGAGATTGTATGGTCTCTGCTCATTGGTGTCTGGCGGCTTTGGGTCATTCACGTTCGAGCCCGTAGTTTGCACATCGCCCCTTCTCATGGGTGTGTACTATTCCGTTGTGTGAACACTTCATTTATCTTGTCTGTCTGACTCTTGCTGGGCTTCTTGGTCATTTCCGTGTTGGAGTTGTTTCACATCATGTGCTGCTGTGGACCTTCTCGTGTGTGGATTTTGGTGAGCAGGTGCATGCGGTTTGAATGGGAAGATCGGTAGGGCTGGACTTGGCGGGTCATAGGATACCAGTAAGTCACCTTCAGTAGATACAGATGGACAGATTTCCAAGGCACTTGTGTGAAACTACCGTCCCACCAGCGATGCAGGACAATTGCTCACGTCTGGGCCACCATCCATGTTTTCCGCAAAAGGAGCGATTGCTAAGGTCCTTCTTCAGTGAAATTGTGCTCACGGTGAGGATGGTGCCCTGGTCCCCCCCAGCAGCAGCCTTGGCACACTCGGTGGGTTTGGGTGTCCAGTGTCCCGGTGACTCTGAGTAGTTCCCCTGAAGGTGTGGACCCCGACCATGTGTGGGTTGGGGCTCGCCCGGTGGTGAGGGGACTGGGGGCGCTGAGGAGGGGCAGGTAAGTCCCCGGGAGTTCAGCCTGACAGGGAGATTGGTGGCTTTTTAATTTCTTCTGTTTGAAAGCCCCCTGCTGAAGTAGAAGGAGGAAACTATCCTGTCAGTCACCAGCTGCTGAGAGCGCTTTCATGGGAGTGTCAAGGAGGTAAAGATGAAGATATCTAAAAATGTTTGCTTTTGTAGCAGGTGTTAATGTGTGTGCCTGTTTGTAAGCACGAAGGGCGAGAGCCTGGCTAATTGGACCACAGTGGTTTCAAAGGTGCTTCCCCCACCCACCCACCCCTTCCACCTTTCCTTCTGTGAGGAACCTGGAAGCCATGTGTCCTCAGGTGGAAGGCGAGGGGGTTGCTCCTAACTAGAGAGATGGGCTGGGCGTTGGGAAAGGGGGGCTGGAGGGGCATCCGGAGCTGGGTGCGAGCTGGGTGCGAGCTGGGTGCCGGGCTCCCGAGGGAGGTGGTCCCGTCTGGGGGCTGGGCAGCGCCCCTCACCCCAGCCTGCTCCGCCGTGCTGTGAGCTGGCCTCGTTCCCAGGATACACGGGGAGCAGGCAGCAAGAAGCTGCTGGTCTCAGAGCCTGAGAGTCCGAGTGAGACTTTCATGCATTGCAGAAAGCGTCACCACGCCATGTCCCCATGCAGCGTGGGCTGGGGGCCCCATGTGAGCCATGTCTCTGGTGGCAGGGTGCGGTCTTTTGCTCTAACCTGCCCTCCCCACCTGCCGGCCCTGCCCTGGCCTCATCAACTCCATTTATCAAAGAACTCTGACTGAGCACTTCTTGCATGCAGAGTGCTGGGGTGGTCTCAGGTGATCCAGGGAGAAGGGGACCCGGTCCCCACCCTCAGGGACCTTATGGCACCCTGTAGGAGACACCATGGCACACACATCATGCCGGGAAGGGAGGTGTCACTGGGTGACGACGCTGAGCCCCACCACATGCCGGGTACCCTAGGTGGGTGCTCTCCTCCGTCTCATCGAGGAGCTTCAGTGATGTATCCAAGTTCTTCCAGAGATGAAGCAGCAGAACCAGGGTCTGAATTAGGCTGGGCTCTCTCCACTGTGTGTGGCTCCCTGCCAGAGTCTGTGGCGGGAAGGACCCAGTGCTGCCCGCAGGGGAAGCTGACGGCATCCGGCGTCCATGTACACACAGTGCCGGGAGGTTGATGCTCCCGGAGCGAGGACTGCTAGATCCAAAGAGGTCCGTCAGAAAGGCCTGGGGGTTGAAGGCAGAAGAGGAGTTTTCTCTGTGGCAGGGCCCATCACTGGCAGAGGGCGCAGCTTTGACAAGGAAGGCCAGTCACCGGAGAACAACAGCCTCGGAGGGCTCAGCAGAAGCAGGTCCTCGCGGGATGCACTGTTAGATGGAGGAGACGGGGAGCAGTGTCTGTAGGAGGACTGTGGGGTGAGCCAGGCTCAGAGGCAGGAGCAGAGGAGGGAGTTTGGGGGGCTGGAGGAGCCTGACCTCGCTGGGATGGAGGCCTCTCATGTGGGAGCATTGTGGGCATTAGGGTGGGGAGGTAGGTTGGGGCCAGGCCACAGAGGGCCTTGAATGCCAAGTTAAGGGGTTTGGGCTTGGACTCGACCCTGCAGGCTGGAGTCCAAATCTGGGGTCCCTTGGCTGATGTTCTTTTGGCTGCTCTTGAAAAACCAGAAGAGGGGGCTGCCAGGCCCTGAGTTCCCATATGGTGCAGCTGACAAGAGCGCAGTGGCAGCTGGGATCGCGTGTTCCCGGGCACCACAGTCCCCACCCATCCCTATTGTATTTTAGGGGCTGCTTTGCTCATTTGTGTCCCCAGCCTGGTCCCCGTGGGCACCTGAATGTGCAACCTTGGGCTTAGGCACTAGGGAGCCATTGAAGGTTTGGGAGCAGAGTATGGCCTGGACGTAGCTGAGTACTTGAGGGAGATGAGTCCGGCTGCAGTGTTGAGGGGGAAGCAGATAGAAAGGAACAGAGATCCACCTGGCCTGGTCCAGAGGTGGGGGGAATGAGACCAGGAGCGAAGAGAGAGGTTGGTGATAGAACCGATATTTGGTTTGTGCGGTGTACCTACTGGCCCTGGTGGCTTGGGGAAGGTGGCAGGGGGCAATGGTTGGGGATAGGAATGGAAGAGTGGTGGGCCCAAGAGCCCCAGCTGGGGCTGGCTCCGAAGTCCCAGTAAATCTGTTGGGGCCCAGTGTCCCTGTGGACAGCTTCCCCTGCTAAATGGCCCGAGGCCAGAGTGGATGCCTGCAGCTGGTTGGGGGCAAAAGCCCCCCTTAGCAGCACCAAGGGGACTTGGCAGGTAGAAGTGGCACTGTTCAGCTTGACGGCCTTCTCACAAACGTGGGGCGCAGGGGGTCTGAGGTTGGCCTCCCCAGGGATCCAGACTGCCGGAGCCCTCCCCTGGGGGATGCTCAGCTGGCCTTTTTATAGCGGGGGGCCTCTTCGTGGCTCTGCAGCCTCCAGACCCTGGGAGTTATGATGACTCAGGGACGCTTCTCCTTGGGAACATTTTCCCAGAACCCTCTCCTGGCTGCTGCTGGCCAGGGAGTGATTTGGAGCCGATAGAAAGGCAAGGGTTTTTGAGACCTTTTCAGCAGCAGGGTTGCCTTTGAAATCCCCCCTCCCCACAGGGAACGAGGCCCCCTTCTCTGGGCTTCCCCCAGCTTTTGAAATGGTTTTAGACACCCCCTTCCCTAGCAGGCACATCAAAAACTTGGAGCGGTTCACAGCCCTGTTTGGTGGCTTCCCGCAGGGATGACGTGGCCCCACCCAGCTGCCCTTGCCCACCATCCACTGCCTCCACATCTGGAAGGAGGGCCCCCTCCTCGCCCCCGAAATGTCTCTGCACGAGGCCTGCCTTGGGCTTCCTGGGCCCCCTTCCAGTGGCTGGAGCGGGGGGGGTGGGGGGGGCGTGTCTTCCTCTGCGTGTTGAACATGTAGGCACCTGAGGCCTCAGACCCCAAAGAAGCTGATTTGCCAGGATTGCGCCTGCCTGTTTCTCAACTGCCCGTGGATGTTTCTCCTCTCGGTTCCTGCGGGGCGTGGCTGGATAAGGGGTCTGAGAACTTGTCCTTGAAATAACGGACTTGCTCTGACCCAGGTCGGCCCTAAGGGAGTGACTCAGCCTCTGGGCCCTGGTGTCTTTACCCAGGGCTTCACAGGCCCCTGGGGGGAGCCCCGAGGAGGGTCAGGGCTGGGAAGGGACAGTCCTCAGGGAACCTTGACAGGAACGTTCACCCTCTATGTCCTTGGAAAGTGGCTGCGGACTCTGGCAGGCAGCCAGC
The DNA here is from genome assembly GCF_002201575.2 of Neomonachus schauinslandi. Lineage (NCBI taxonomy): Eukaryota > Metazoa > Chordata > Mammalia > Carnivora > Phocidae > Neomonachus > Neomonachus schauinslandi. Next base: position 25,956,363 of record NC_058418.1, on the reverse strand, counting down.
CAGGCCAGAGTCAGACTCGGCCCAGGGGGGCATTAGGCATTCTGGGGATGTTGTTTTCCTGGTCACATCAGCCCCATTCCCTGGGTGCCTCTGAGGGCTAAGCTTTGCTGTTGGGGGTGAAGAAATTGAGGGCACCTGGAAAATCAGCCTCTCCCACCCCCTGCTTGGGCCTTTAACATCCTGCCCCCCTGTCACATGTTGGGCTGGTGGTCCTTGTCTGTTGTCCTCTCCATAGCCCTTCCCTCGCTCGCTGTGGCAGGATGGGCCATGGTCCACATGGAGGGTGTGTGTGTGTATGGGGGGGCTTCTGTCTTCTAAGTCTCTAAGAAGCACATCCCTAGAGGCACATTGAAATCCCCACTCTTTCTGTGGCTGCTTGCATGCCCAGGACCCGTGCTGAAGGCCTGGCCTGCAGCATTTGGGAGGGGATGGAAGGTCTGGTGTGGAAATCAGTGTCTTGGCCTCCCACCAGGGAAATACAAAACCCCTCAGATATAACTGAAGAGGAAAACACATGAAAAGGACAAGGAGAAGGGGTTCCTGTGTACTCTCTACCGCAAACGCATGTTGCTGAACGGCGCTGTGTTAGGCTCTTCCATGGTGCTTTTGATTCAGGGAATGCTGGACCTAAAACATCTGTCTACCCCTAAGACGTGATGAAACCGTCTCCCTGTCCCCCCAGAGATTACATTTCAAGTTCTGGAACTGCTCTGTCAGAATAACAAGCCTGTATAGACAGCGTATCATCCCATTCTTTTTACATTTTTTAATTTTAATTTTTCCAAAATCCCCTTAGCAGCCCCCAAGGATGAGAGGAGTCAGTGTCCCTGACTTTGAGCCTCATTGGTTGGTTTGAGGAAGCTGTTGATCAAGCACTTTGGTTTATGAAGGACCCATCAATTCTGGATTTTAAAATAGTGGAAATGTTCTTGTTTTCGTAGATTTCTTCTTCTTTTTTTTTTTTTAAGAGGGGGAAAGGCCTCTGTAGGTGGGGTTTCCTCTAATAATAACCTCAGTTCAGTAAACATGATTGAGATCTTTGGAGGAGCTCAGTGAGGAACCTCTCCTCTCATTCAATTGGGGAGATAATAACCCCAAAGGAAAAGTCCTATGTAATGTCACAAGTGTGAGATACGGAAGCTCAAAGGATAGGCGTGTTGCCGAATCTGGGCATCCGGGAAAACTTCCTGGAGAGGTGACACCTAAGAAGATGGGCAGTAAGGTGAAGGGGTGTTCCAGGCAGAGAAAACAGCAGAAGCCAGTTCATGGAGAAGAGGCCCATGTAGTATGTGGGGGAAATCACAGACAAAGCAGTGTCACTTCAGGAAAAAATCATGAGACAGGAGGTGGGCGGATCACAGAGACAGTGCAGCGGGGTCGGTGAGAGAAGATGAGGGTGTTGGTTAGGAGGGTGTGGGTTTGAGAAACATTTAAGAGGCAAAACCAGGGCGCCTGGGTGGCTCAGTTGGTTAAGCGACTGCCTTTGGCTCAGGTCATGATCCTGGAGTCCTGGGATCGAGGCCCGCATCAGGCTCCCTGCTCAGCAGGGAGTCTGCTTCTCCCTCTGACCCTCCCCCCTCTCATGCTCTCTATCTCATTCTCTCTCTCAAATAAATAAATAAAATCTTTAAAAAAAAAAAAAAAAGAGGCAAAACCAGCAGGATTGGGCAAAATTGAATGGGTGTGGGAAGGGGAGAAGTTAGGAATGACTTCAGGGTCTCATGGGACCAAGTTTTGGGTGACAGGTAGAAGATGCTACTGTGCCCGAAGAAGAGCTGGTTGTTGCAGGGCTGGCAAAGATGGCCCTAATAATGACCTTGCAGGTGAGGCTGCCTGAGTCCCGGGCCCAGGCAGCAATACCTGCATGCCCGCTGTCACACTCACCCCTACAACTGATGAGGGGTCACTGTTATTTTTCCTCTCTTGGACGTGGGGAGCTCACGGGGCTCGTCTGTTGTCAGTAAGTTGCAGAGGGGGGATTGGAATTCAGGAACTCATGAAAATGGAGTTCAGTTTTCATGTAACTGAAAAGTCCCAGGATTCCTTGGGGAAGAGGCTTCTGGAATCCTCTGAACTCCGACACCTGAACACTCATCATACTCGAGGGGCTTGAGTTTGTGTGTGATCTGACCTTGCACAAGATGCTCACGGGCGATCCGCGTGCTGCTGTCTGGCTGGCGGTCGCCCTAATGGGCCGAGGGCTCAGAAGAGAGGCCTGGGCTGGAGAAGGGGTCTGGAAGCATCCGCTGATATGCTGAAGGCAGCTGGGAGGAGCATGGTGTCATCGGCAACGAGAGAGCCGAGTACTTCCGGGCAGCACTGCAAAAGGCCGCGGAGAGGCCCACAGCAGGGAGGCTGAAGAGGGTCTGCTGGACTGTCCTGGGCAAGAGCAGGGTCAATGGAATCAGATGGAGGAGGGAGCTGGGGGCTATGGGGGAGACCAGCAGTGTCGCGTCTCCTTGCCAGGTTCCAGGCTGGGAAGGGAGGGGGAGAGGCAGGAGCTGCTGGGGTCCGAGGGTCCCAGGAAGCTTTTGCATTTTTAAGAGGGAGACACCAGAGTGTGCTTCTAGGCTACTGGGAGGGCATCACTGGGGAGAGGAGGAGGAAGGTCGGAGAGGAGCTAGGGATGGTGCCAGTCCTGGAGGGGCAGGGACCGGGGCCCCGGCACCCGCCCACAAGCATGGCCTTCTCTTCTTGCTTTTCGTTGCCATGGACGTGGTGGCTTGTCCTGCTGGACAGACTTTCCCGAGTGCCCTTTTTGGTCATTTGGCTGCTTGGGAGCCGCTGATGCATGGGCAGCGTCCCTTGCATCTGCTTCTGGCTGAGCCTTACTGGAGTGAGGGCAGAAAACAAGAGTCCCGTGGTCTGTGGTGGCCCCGGGGCTCGACCCCTCTGCCCTGGGCTTCCAGTGGGGTGCCAGAGCCGTACCTGGACCCCCTTCCTCAAGTGTCTCTTGGGCCCAGTGGGGAGGGAGGGGGAGACCTCCTCTCCCAAGGGGGTCGGTGTGGCCCTCACTGGCCGATCAGTTCATAGGGCCCTGCCCGCTCTGGCTTCCAGCTCCTCTGCCTGGGGAGCGGGGGTGGGGAGAAGGGAGGTGGTTCCCCAAAGACACACAGGTGCGCTGAGAGCCTGAGTTGGAGTAAGAATCCAGAATCACTGATGGGAGCATTTTCTAAACAAAGACTCCTTTAGGAAGTGACTGATTTTAATTTATCCAGTAGAGCTTTTTTTAAAAAAAATTTTTTTTATTTAAATTCAATGTAGTTAACATATAGCGTGTTATTAGTTTCAGGAGTAGAATTCAGCGATTCATCAGTTGCATATAATACCCAGTGCTCATTACATGGAGTGCCCTCAATGCCCATCACCCCATTACCCCATCCCCCTAGCCTCCAGTAGAGCTTTATTAAGCACCAACTGTTTGCTCCATCTGCTGTAGCTATGAATATTAATGTGAAATAGAATATGCAGGTGGGCGCACGCGCACACACACACACACACACACACTCAGAATGTAGAACTCTACAGTCAGTCACAGCGGTTAAGAGCACTCCCAGCTCTGGGCGCCTGGGTGGCTCAGTTGGTTAAGCGACTGCTCAGGTCGTGATCCTGGAGTCCCGGGATCGAGTCCCGCATCGGGCTCCCTGTTCAGCAGGGGGTCCGCTTCTCCCTCTGCCCTCTTCCCTCTTGTGCTCTCTCTCTCTCAAATAAATAAATAAAATCTTTAAAAAAAAAAAAAAAAAGAGCACTCCCAGCTCATGGTTTTGTCACTTCACGGCTAACAAAGCTATCTGCCTCTGTATGCTTCAGCTCCTCCTCTATAAAATAACCCCACCCTAATGGTATACAGCAGTTTAAGCAGGACTCGTTCAGCGGCAAGTCAGACCCAGCTCATACTGACTAACGCATATAAAAGAGAATTATTGGTTCATGTAACTGGAAAGTCCCAGGATTCCTTGGGTAAGAGGCTTCAGGCATGGCTGGATCCAGATCTCTCTCTCTTCTCTCAGCTCTGCCTCCTCTTTGTCGCCTTCATTCACTGGTGCATGATGACAGCCTCTTGGTCTACCAGTCCCAGCAGAGAGGGGCATATGCTTCCTCATTAGTGGAAAAGGTCTCAGGACCAAGACTCGCTGTCTCAGGAGGGTCCTGAAGCTACCCATGAACTAATTATTGCAGCCAGGGAGATGCAATAGTTGATTGTTCAGGCTAGCACCAGGGTGGGTCAATGTTGGCTCCCTGCCCCCTGAAAATGGGAGTTAGGGAGGGTATACTTGAAAAGAAAGGAGGTATCTATTTCCTCGAAGGGGGCAGCACAGAAAGGGTCCTACCCCTACTTTTGGGGGGGGGGTGGCTGCTTGGAGCATTAAATGGGCTAAAAATATATGAAAAGTGCCTAGCACACTGCCTGGCACATGTAAGTTTTCCGTCAGTGGTAGCTGTTAACATTAATATTATTCATATCATTATTATTAGTCCCTGTGGCAGGGACTAATTAAAGATAATGCTTAAGATAATGAGGATAATAATAGAGCCCTTGTTTAGAGAGGATAAACAGCACTTCTGTGGCTGTGCTAAGCCCGCATCCCAGGTGCAGCTCAGAGGGTGCTGCTGAGGGCTTCCTGGAAGAGGAAGACTTGTCCTCTGCCTTTGTCAAGCTCTAAGGGACTGTGCCTGCAGGACAGATACAGAGAGTAGCTCCAGTCAGGATGATTTATTCATTTACTCCTTCATTCATTCTGAACTGTTTTTTCTTTCTTGAGCTCCAAGTACGTACACTAAGCATAGATAGCACGGCAAGCAAAACAAAATCCTGGAGATAGTGGGGAGCGGATGGGTGTCAAACAAGCAAACGGATTAAGAAATCCTGACCCCTTCTTGGATATGCCGTCAGGCTCCCTCCAGCCTGGAACAGCACCTGAAAACTCAAGTGGTCACCCTTTTGGTCTTTTTCTGGATTTTGCACGGACCACCCACAGAGGGTCACTTTGCCAGCAGAGGCCCATACACGCAGCAGCTGGGGGACCTCCCCAGCTAACATCTGCCTTCCCCCCTCCTAAGGTACTGCCCATCCTGTGATGTCTGTGGTCCCTGGCATCCCTTTGCTGGCCCTCTGGCCACTCTCCTACAGTCTTTCTGTTCCATTGCCTAGTGCCCACCCTGCCTCTTCCAGGCCACAGCCCCTGGGTGGCTCCAGACGCCTGTGTCCTAAGCCTTCCCTCCTAGGGTGTCCAGAATTTGCAAATAAAAACACAGAGTGGCTAGTTAAATTTGAATTCCAAATAAAGAACATGTAATTTTTTAGTCTGAGTGTGTCTCCAATATTACATGGGACATACTTATAATAAAAAATGATTTGTTGTTTATTTGAAATTTAAATTTAACTGGCTGTACTTTATTTTACCTGGCAACCCTATTCCTTCCCCACAGTCCTCAAACCTCCAGCGCCTTAGCTTGGGGAACAGTGGTGCTCCCATCCACCTTCCCTTCTTTTAAAGCTCTTCGTGGTCCTTTACTCAGCCTTAAAATATTTTTTACTTAAAAATATTAAACTTTTTATTTTGAGGTAATTGTAGATTCACATGGAGATTCACAGATAGATCCCCTGTACCCGTTACCCAGTTTCTCCCAAGGGTAATAGTTCACAAAATGCCAGCATGGTATCACAACCAGGATATTGACATGGATGCATTCAGGCTACAGAACATTCCCATCACCACCAGCATCCTTCATGCTGTCCTAGCCACTTCCATTCTGCCCCAGCTCCTTCCTTAACCCTTGAAATTGTTAATCTGCTATCCATTTCTATAACTGTGTCATTTCAAGAATGTTATATAAATGGAATTATGCATAAGCTTTCATTATCTTTGGGATCAATGCCCAGGTGTGCAGTTGCTGGGTCTATAATGCTTGCACGTTTGACTTTTAAAGAAACTGCCACACTGTTTCCTAGAGCAGCTGTGCCGTTTTACATTCCTATCAGCAACGTATGAGACGTCAGGTTTCTCTACGTCCTTGCCAGCATTTGGTTTGTCACTATTTTATATTTTAGCAATCTGATGGGTGTGTAGTGATAGCTTATTGTGGTTTTAATTTACATTTCCCTAATGGCTAATGATGTTGAACATCTTTTCATGGGCTTATTTGCCATCTGTTTGTCCTCTTTGATGAAATGCTTTTTCATATTTTTTGCCTATTTTCGAATTGGATTGTTTGCTTTTTTACTGTTGAGTTTTGAGAGTTCTTTATATATTCTAGATACTAGTCCTTTGTTGGTTACGTGGTTTGCAAATATTGCCTCTCAGTCTGTGGCTTGTCTTTTCATCTTCTTAACAGACTCCTTAAAACAGTATTTTGCAGAGTAAGAGATTAAACTTTGATGAAGTCTAATTTATCAATTTTTCCTTTTATGGCTCATGCCTTTGGTGCCCAGTTTAAGAACTCTTTGTCTAACCCTAGGTCCCAAAGATTTTTTTTGCCTATTTTTTTTGCAAGAAAATTTTATAATTCATATTTCACATTTAAGTTCATGATCCATTTTGAGTTAGTGTTTACATAAGCTGTGAGACTTGGATTGAGCTGCTGCTTCTTCTTCTCCTGCAAATGTCCAGTTGCTCTTGCCTCATTTGTTGAAAACTGCAGGACAGATCCAGAGAGTAGCTCTGAGTTGTTTTTGCAAAATACCAGCTAGGCATATTTGTGTGGATCTATTTCTGGGTTCCATTGATCTATGTGTCTATCCCTCTGTCATTATGACACAGTCTACATTACTGTAGCTATGTAAGTTTTGAAATCAGGTAGACTGAGTCCTCCTATTTTATTGTTCTTTATCAAAATCATTTTGGGTATCCTAGGTCCTTTCTCTTTCCAAATAAATTTTAGAATAATGTTGCCTATATTTGCAAAAATTCTTCCTATAATTTTTAAAAATATTTATTTATGTATTTATTTTAGAGAAAGAGAGAGAGTGAGAAAGAGAATGAGCAGCAGAGGGAGAGGGAGGGAGAAACTCAAGCAGACTCCACACTGAGTGTGGAGCATGATGCAGGGCTTGATCTCATGATCCTGAGATCATGACCTGAGCTGAAACGAAGAGTCAGATGCCTAAACAACTGCACCATCCAGGTGCCCCTGTTCTTATCATTTTAATAAGAATTGTGTAAACCTGCATACTGATTTGAGGAGAATTGACATCTACTATGTCAAGGCTTCTAATCCATGAACATGGTATATCTTTCGACATACTTAGATCTTCTTTGATTTCTTTTTTTTTTTTTTTAAGATTTTATTTATTTATTTGAGAAAGAGAGAATGAGAGAGCACATGACGGGGGGAGGGTCAGAGGGAGAAGCAGACTCCCTGCTGAGCAGGGAGCCCGATGCGGGACTCGATCCCAGGACTCCAGGATCATGACCTGAGCCGAAGGCAGTCGCTTAACCAACTGAGCCACCCAGGCGCCCCTTTGATTTCTTTTTTTTTTTTCCAAAGATTGAGAGAGAGAAAGAGAGAGAGTGGGGGGAAGGGCAGAGAGAGAGGGAGAGAAGAGAGAATCTCAAGCAGACTCCCTGCTGAGCATGGAGCCTGCAGTGGGGCTGGATCCCACCACCCTGAGATTATGACTTGAGCCAAAATGAAGAGTTGGACGCCCAACTGACTGAGCCACACAGACGCCCCTTCTTTGATTTCTTTTATTATTTTTTTTGTGGTTTATAGCACACTGGTCCTGTACATGTTTTGATAGATTTACATCTAAATATTTCAATTTTTTTTAACAATTATAAATGATATTGCATTTTTAATTTTGGTGTTCACATGTTCATTGTTAGTATATAGAAATACAATTGGTTTCTGAATGTTGGTTTTGTACCCCTTGAATTTGCTCAACTCAGTTGTAGGAGTTCTTATTTTTGTTTTTGTAGATTCCATTGCATTTCCTATATAGACAATCATGTCATCTGCAAATAAGGACAGTTTTATTTATTTCTTTTCTATCTATGTGCCTTTTATTTCCTTTTCTTGCTTTTTGCTCTGGTTAGAACTTCCAGCACTGTGCTGAATAAGAGTGGTGACAGTAGACATTCTTTTTTTTTTTTAAATTTTTTTAATTCTTGGGGCGCCTGGGTGGCTCAGTCATTAAGCGTCTGCCTTCGGCTCAGGTCATGATCCCAGGGTCCTGGGATCGAGCCCCGCATTGGGCTCTGTGCTTGGCGGGAAGCCTACTTCTCCCTCTTCCATTCCCCCCTGCTTGTGTTCCCTCTCTCGCTGTCTCTCTCTCTCTGTCAAAATAAATAAATAAAATCTTTAAAAAAAAAATTTTTTTTTTTAATTCTTATGTTAATCCCCATACATTACATCATTAGTTTTAGATGTAGTGTTCCATGATTCATTGTTTGTGCATAACACCCAGTGCTCCATGCAGAATGTGCCCTCCTCAATACCCATCACCAGGCTAACCCATCCTCCCACCCCTCTCCCCTCTAGAACCTTCAGTTTGTTTTTCAGAGTCCATCGTCTCTCATGGTTCGTCTACCCCTCTGATTTCCCCCTCTTCATTCTTCCCCTCCTGCTATCTTCTACTTCTTCTATTTTTTTTTTCTTAACATATATTGCATTATTTGTTTCAGAGGTACAGATCTGAGATTCAACAGTCTTGCACATTTCACAGCGCTTACCAGAGCACATACCCTCCCCAGTGTCTATCAGCCAGTCACCCCATCCCTCCCATCCCACCCCCCACTCCAGCAACCCTCAGTTTGTTTGCTGCGATTAAGAATTCCTCATATCAGTGAGGTCATATGATACATGTCTTCTCTGTTTGACTTATTTCGCTCAACATAATACCCTCCAGTTCCATCCACGTCGTTGCAAATGGCAAGATCTCATTCCTTTTATTATTTATTTATTTATTTATTTTTAAAGATTTTATTTATTTATTTGAGAGAGAGAGAATGAGAGAGAGCAAGCACATGAGAGGGGGGAGGGTCAGAGGGAGAAGCAGACTCCCTGCCGAGCAGGGAGCCCGATGCGGGACTCGATCCAGGGACTCCAGGACATGACCTGAGCCGAAGGCAGTCGCTTAACTAACTGAGCCACCCAGGCACCCTAGATCTCATTCCTTTTGATGGCTGCATAATATTCCATTGTATATATATACCACCTATTCTTTATCCATTCATCTGTCGATGGACATCTTGGCTCTTTCCAGTTTGGCTATTGTGGACATTGCTGCTCTAAACATCGGGGTGCATGTACCCTTTCGGATCCCTACTTTTGTATCTTTGGGGTAAATACCCAGTAGTGCAATTGCTGGATCATAGTAGCTCTATTTTCAACTTTTTGAGGAACCTCCATACTGTTTTCAAGAGTGGCTGCACCAGCTTGCATTCCCACCAACAGTGTAGGAGGGTTCCCCTTTCTCTGCATCCCCGCCAACATCTGTCATTTCCTGACTTGTTAATTTTAGCCATCCTGACTGGTGTGAGGTGGTATCTCATTGAGGTTTTGATTTGGATTTCCCTGATGCCGAGCGATATTGAGCACTTTTTCATGTGTCTGTTGGCTATTTGGATGTCTTCTTTGGAAAAATGTCTGTTCATGTCTTCTGCCCATTTCTTGACTGGATTCTTTGTTCTTTGGGTGTTGAGTTTGATGAGTTCTTTATAGATTTTGAATACCAGCCCTTTATCTGATATGTCATTTGCAAATATCTTCTCCCATTCTGTTGGTTGTCTTTTGGTTTTGTTGACTGTTTCCTTTGCTTTGCAAAAGCTTTTTATCTTGATGAAGTCCCAATAGTTCATTTTTGCTCTTGCTTCCCTTGCCTTAGGCGATGTTTCTAGGAAGAAGTTGCTTCGGCTGAGGTCGAAGAGGTTGCTGTCTGTGTTCTCCTTTAGGATTTTGATGGACTCCCATCTCACATTGAGGTCTTTCAACCATTTGGAGTCTATTTTTGTGTGTGGTGTAAGGAAATGGTCCAGTTTCATTCTTCTGTATGTGGCTATCCAATTTTCCCAACACCATTTGTTGAAGAGACTGTCTTTGTTCCATTGGACATTCTTTCCTGCTTTGTCAAAGATGAGTTGACCCTAGAGTTGAGGGTCCATTTCTGGGCTCTCTATTCTGTTCCATTGATCTATGTGTCTGTTTTTGTGCCAGTACCATGCTGTCTTGATGATGACAGCTTTGTAATAGAGCTGGAAGTCTGGAATTGTGATGCCGCCGCCTTTGCTTTTCTTTTTCAACGTTCCTCTGGCTATGCGGGGGTCTTTTCTGGTTGCATACAAATTTTAGGATGATTTGTTCCATTTCTTTGAAAAAAAGTGGATGGTATTTTGATGGGGATTGAATTGAATGTGTAGATTGCTCTAGGTAGCATTGACATCTTCACAATATTTGTTCTTCCAATCCATGATCATGGAACATTTTTCCATTTCTTTGTGTCTTCCTCAATTTCTTTCATGAGTATTTTGTAGTTTTCTGAGTACAGATCCTTTGCCTCTTTGGTTAGATTTATTCCTAGGTATCTTATGGTTTTGGGTGCAATTGTAAATGGGATCGACTCCTTAATTTCTCTTTCTTCTGTCTTGTTGTTCGTGTATAGGAATGCCACTGACTTCTGTGCATTGATTTTGTATCCTGCCACTTTACTGAATTCCTGTATGAGTTCTAGCAGTTTTGGGGTGGAGTCTTTGGAGTTTTCCACATAGAGTATCGTATCATCTGCAAAGAGTGAGAGTTTGACTTCTTCTTTGCCGATTTGGATGCCTTTGATTTCTTTTTGTTGTCTGATTGCTGTGGCTAGGACTTCCAATACTATGTTGAATAGAAGTGGTGATAGTGGGCATCCCTGCCGCGTTCCTGACCTTAGGGGGAAAGCTCTCAGTTTTTCCCATTGAGAATGATATTCGCTGTGGGGTTTTCATAGATAGCTTTTATGATATTGAGGTATGTACCCTCTATGCCTATACTCTGAAGAGTTTTGATCAAGAAAGGATGCTGTACTTTGTCAAATGCTTTTTCTGCATCTATTGAGAGGATCATATGATTCTTGTTCTTTCTTTTGTTAATGTATTGTATCACATTGATTGATTTGCGGATGTTGAACCAACCTTGCAGCCCAGGGATAAATCCCACTTGGTCGTGGTGAATAATCCTTTTAATGTACTGTTGGATCCTATTGGCTAGTATTTTGGTGAGAATTTTTGCATCCATGTTCATCAGGGATATTGGTCTGTAATTCTCCTTTTTGATGGGGTCTTTGTCTGGTTTGGGGATCAAGGTAATGCTGGCCTCATAAAATGAGTTTGGAAGTTTCCCCTCCATTTCTATTTTTTGGAACAGTTTCAGAAGAATAGGTTTTCATTCTTCTTGAAATGTTTGGTAGAATTCCCCTGGGAAGCCATCTGGCCCTGGGCTTTTGTTTTTTGGGAGATTTTTGATGACTGCTTCAATTTCCTTAGTGGTTATAGGTCTGTTCAGGTTTTCTATTTCTTCCAGGTTCAGTTTTGGTAGTTGATACATCTCTAGGAATGCATCCATTTCTTCCAGGTTATCTAATTTGCTGGCATAGAGTTGCTCATAATATGTTCTTATAATTGTTTGTATTTCTTTGGTGTTGGTTGTGATCTCTCCTCTTTCATTCATGATTTTGTTGATTTGGGTCATTTCTCTTTTCCTTTTGATAAGTCTGGCCAGGGGTTTATCAATCTTGTTAATTCTTTCAAAGAACCAGCTCCTAGTTTTGTTGATCCCTTCTACTGTTCTTTTAGTTTCTATTTCACTGATTTCTGCTCTGATCTTTATGATTTCTCTTCTCCTGCTGGGTTTAGGCTTTATTTGCTGTTCTTTCTCCAGCTCCTTTAGGTGTAGGGTTAGGTTGTGTACTTGAGACCTTTCTTGTTTCTTGAGAAAGGCTTGTATTGCTATGTACTTTCCTCTTAGGACTGCCTTTGCTGCATCCCAAAGATTTTGAACAGTTGTGTTTTCATTTTCATTGGTTTCCATGAATTTTTTAAATTCTTCTTTAATTTCCTGGTTGACCCATTCATTCTTCAGTAGGATGCTCTTTAGCCTCCATGTATTTGAGTTCTTTCCGACTTTCCTCTTGTGATTGAGTTCTAGTTTCAAAGCATTGTGGTCTGAAAATAGGCAGGGAATGATCCCAATCTTTTGGTACCGGTTGAGACCTGATTTATGACCTAGGATGTGATCAATTCTGGAGAATGTTCCATGGGCACTAGAGAAGAATGTGTATTCCGTTGCTTTGGGATGGAATGTTCTGAATATGTCTGTGAAGTGCATTTGGTCCAGTGTGTCATTTAAAGTCTTTATTTCCTTGTTGATCTTTTGCTTAGACGATCTGTCCATTTCAGTGAGGGGGTGTTAAAGACCCCCACTATTATTGTATTGTTGTTGATGTGTTTGTTAGCTTTTGTTATTAATTGCCTTATATAATTGGCCGCTCCCATGTTAGGGGCATAGATATTTACAATTGTTAGATCTTCTTGTTGGATAGACCCTTTAAGTAGGATATAGTGTCCTTCCTCATCTCTTATTACAGTCTTCGGTTTAAAATCTAATTTGTGGGGCACCTGGGTGGCTCAGTTGGTTAAGCCACTGCCTTTGGCTCAGGTCATGATCCTGGAGTCCCTGGATCGAGTCGCACATCGGACTCCCTGCTCAGCAGGGAGCCTGCTTCTCCCTCTGACCCTCCCCCCTCTCATGCTCTCTCTCTCTATCTCATTCTCTCTCTCAAATAAATAAATAAAATCTTTAAAAAAAAATAAAATAAAATCTAATTTGTCTGATATAAGGATTGCCACCCCAGCTTTCTTTTGGTGTCCATTAGCATGGTAAATGGTTTTCCACCCCCTCACTTTAAATCTGGGGGTGTCTCTGGGTGTAAAATGAGTCTCTTGCAGACAGCATATCAATGGGTCTTGTTTTTTAATCCAATCTGATAGCCTGTGTCTTTTGATTGGGGCATTTAGCCCATTTACATTCAGGGTAACTATTGAAAGATAGGAATTTAGTGCCATTGTATTGCCTGTAAGGTGACTGTTACTGTATATTGTCTGTGTTCCTTTCTGGTCTATGTTGCTGTTAGGGTCTGTCTTTGCTTAGAGGACCCCTTTCAAGATTTCTTGTAGGGCTGGTTTTGTGTTTGCAAATTCCTTTAGTTTTTGTTTGTCCTGGAAGCTTTTTATCTCTCTTTCAATTTTCATTGACAGCCTAGCTGGATATAGTATTCTTGGCTGCATATTTTTCTCATTTAGTGCTCTTAATATATCCTGCCAGTCCTTTCTGGCCTGCCAGGTCTCTGTGGATAGGTCTGTTGCCAATCTAATGTTTCTACCCTTGTAGGTTACATATCTCTTCTCCTGAGCTGCTTTCAGGGTTTTCTCTTTGTCTATGAGACTCGTAAGTTTTACTATTAGATGTCGGGGTGTTGACCTATTTTTATTGATTTTGAGAGGGCTTCTCTGTGCTTCCTGGATTTTCATGCCTGTTTCCTTTCCCAAATTAAGGAAGTTCTCTGCTATAATTTGCTCCATTATACCTTCTGCCCCTCTCTCTCTTTCTTCTTCTTCTGGGATCCCAATTATTCTAATGTTGTTTCGTCTTATGGTATCGCTTATCTCTCGAATTCTGCCCTCGTGATCCAGTAGTTGTTTATCTCTCTTTTTCTCAGCTTTTTTATTTTCCATCATTTGGTCTTCTATATCACTGATTCTCTCTTCTGCCTCATTTATCCTAGCAGTTAGTGCCCCCATATTTGATTGCACCTCATTAATAGCCTTTTTGATTTCTACTTGGTTAGATTTTAGTTCTTTTACTTCTCCAGAAAGGGTTTCTCTAATAACTTCCATGCTTTTTTCAAGCCCAGCTAGTATCTTTAAAGTCATGATTCTGAACTCTAGATCTGACATCGTACTAATGTCCATATTGAGTAGGTCCCTGGCAGTCGGTACTACCTCTTGTTCTTTTTGTTGAGGTCATTTTTTCCGTCTTGTCATTTTGTGCAGAGGAGAATAGATTAATGAGAGAACAAAATGCTAGCAGAGTAACAACGTCCCCAGAAAATATACTCTAAACAAATCATAAAAGAACTGAAGCAGTGGGAAAAGAAAGGGAAAGAGAGAAAAAAGAAAAAGAAAAAAAAAAGATAAAGATAAAACAAACAAAAACAGAACAAAACAAAACAACAACAACAAAAAACCAGAATGTGATCAAATATGATCAGGCTGGTATATAGATCAGTGCCACACACTAGAGTTTGGGTGTATTTTGGTCTGTTAGAAGAAAATGCCTCCCAAAATTTTAAAGAAAGAAAAACTTATATATGTACAAACATAAGGGTTGATATGATGAAGGGATATAATATGACTGTAAATATGGAAATTATAAAAAATTTTATAAAAGGAATTGAGAAGAAGTTGTTTGAAAAAAGAAAGAAGAGGATTTAAAAAAAGAAAAAAGAAAAAAAAAGGGAGAGAATGTGATCAGGCAGAGCAGTAGAAAAAAACCATACACTAGAGATTTAGGGTATATTTTGATCTGTTAGAAGAAACTATCTCAAAATTTTAAAGAGAGAACAACTTATATATATATGCCAAAAATATGGGTAACTACTATGAAGGGATAGAATATGACTCTAAAAATGAAAAATAAAAATGTTTTTTAAAAAAGGGATTGATAAGATGTTGGTTGAAAAAGGGAAAAAGAAAAATTCAAAAAAAAAAAAGAAAAGAAAAAAAGACAGTTAAAAAAAAGTTAACTTTGAAAGACTAAAGAATCATGGTAAAAAAGCCATGGATTCTATGTGCAGTATTCCCCTAGTGCTGGAGTTCTGCCGTTCTCATTGATCGGTAAACTTGGTCTTGGCGGGCTGTTCTCGCTGATCTTCTGGGGAGGCGCCTGTTGCCGTGGTTTCCAAATGTCTCTGCCGGAGGCGGAATTGCCCCGCCCTTGCCCCCTCCCGGCTAAGTAATCTGCTCGGGTTTGCTCTCCGGAGCGTTTGTTCCCTGCGAGCTTTCCGTACAGCTTTGGAGGCGGATAGTGAAAATGGCGGCCTCCCAATCTCTGCCCCAGAGGAGCCGAGAACTCGGGGCCCCGCTTCTCAGTGAGCCCCCAGAGAAAAGCCGTCAGTCACTCCCGTCTCCCCGGTCTCCGGCCGCACTCCGTGCTCACCGGCCTGTGACCGCATGTTTCTATCTCTGGCATCTGACCCCGGGTGGAGTCTCCAAACCCAGCAGATCCCTGCGGTGCGCTCCCGCGTGGCTCCTCCCGGGGGAGGAAGGTGAGTCTTCCCGGATCTGCCACTTGTTGGGTCCCTGCTGGAGGAGCAGTGGCCCGACTGCCCCGGATCACGGTTTATGGCAACCCTGAGCTGAGAGCCTGCGCCTGAGATCTGTCTCTGCAGCTGGCTTCCCCGCTCCAATACCTGGGAGCTCTGCTGCACTCAGGCACCCCCGGTCTTTCTGTGACCCCGAGGGTCCTGAGACCACACTGTCCCACGAGGGTTCCACCCCCCACTTAGCCACCAGAGTGACGTCCCTCAGCGGAGCAGACTTTTAAAAGTTCCGATTTTATGCTCTGCGGCTCTATCACTTGGCAGAAGCGGCTGTCGGAGGCCCCTCCCCTGCCATCTATCCTCCTGAATATCGTCTCGGATTCACTTCTCCGCACGTCCTACCTTCCAGAAAGTGGTCGCTTTTCTGTTCAGAGAGTTGTTGCTCTTCTTTTCTTCGATTTCCTGTTGAGTTTGTAGGTGTTCATAATGGTTTGATCCCTATCCAGCTGAATTCCTGAGAGGAGAGGAAATCCAGGTCTCCTACTCCTCCGCCATCTTGCTCTGCCCCCCTCGACAGTAGACATTCTTGCCTTGTTTCTGAACTTAGGGAGAAAACATTCAATCTTTTACCATTATGTGTAATAGTAGGTACAAGTTTTTTGTAGATAACTCTACCAAGTTGAGGAACTACCCCTCTATTTCTATTTTTTTTTTAAAGAATTTTTATTATGAATGGGTGTTGGATTTTGTCAAATGGCTTTATGTTTGTTTGTTTTTTTAACTGCATCTGTTTATATGACCATGTGATTTTTCTTCTTTATTCTGCTAATATAGTGGATTATGTTGGTTGAATTTTGAATATTGAAATAATAGTCTTGGGGCGCCTGAGTGGCTCAGTCGGTTAAGCGTCTGCCTTTTCAGCTCAGGTCATGATCCCAGGGCCCTGGGATCAAGCCCCGCATCGGGCTCACTGCTCAGCGGAGAGCCTGCTTCTCCGTCTCCCTCTGCCTGCCACTCTATCTGTGCTCTCTCTCTATTTCTCTGTCAAATAAATAAATAAAATCTTAAAAAAAAAAAAAAGAAATAGTCTTGCATCCTTGATATATACACCCCAAATGGCCATAGTATATAATTCTTTTTCTATATTTCTGAATTCTCTTTGCTAATATTTTGCTATATATATATATTTTGGCTTGTATTTATAAGGGACATTGGCCTGCACTTTTCTTTTGTTTTGTCCTCTCTGTCTGAT
Organism: Neomonachus schauinslandi; assembly: GCF_002201575.2. Lineage (NCBI taxonomy): Eukaryota > Metazoa > Chordata > Mammalia > Carnivora > Phocidae > Neomonachus > Neomonachus schauinslandi. The sequence continues at coordinate 25,939,819 of NC_058418.1, read as the reverse complement.
TTGATATTGGACAATATTAACTTGATAATATAAATTGAGAACTGGTGGGGCGCCTGGGTGGCTCAGTTGTTATGCGTCTGCCTTTGGCTCAGGTCGTGATCCCAGCGTCCTGGGATCGAGCCCCGCTTTGGGCTCCCTGTTCCGTGGGAAGCCTGCTTCTCCCTCTCCCACTCCCCCTCCTTGTGGTCTCTCTCTCTCTCTCGCTTTGTTTCTCTCTGTCAAATAAGTAAAATCTTTAAAAAAAAAAATTGAGAACCGGTTATTCTGTATTAGGAAGATTTGTTCATTTATTTGAGAGAGAGAGAGAGAGAGAGAAAGAAAGTGCACGAGTAGGGGGAAGGGCAGAGAGAGGGGGGAGAGGGAAAGAATCTCAAGCAGACTCCTCGCTGAGCAGGGAGCCCGATGTGGGGCTGGATCTCAGGACTCTGAGATCGTGACCTGAGCCGAAATCATGAGTCAGACATTCAGCTGACTGAGCCAACCAGGCATCCCTGGTTCTTCTGTATTTTGAAAGAAATTATATAGAATTGATGTTTGTTCTTTAAACATTTGTTAGAATTCTCTAGTGAAATAACCTGAGTCTGGAGATTTCTTTTTAGGGAGTTTTTAATTATGAATTTAATTTCCTTTTTAGTTTTCGGACTGTTCAAATTGTGTATTTCATGTTGGTTGAGTTGTGGTAGGTTGTGTTTTGTGAGGAATTGGGTTTTTTCATCTAATGTGTCAAATTTGTGTGTGCACAGTTTTCATGATAATATTCTCTTTTTATTCTTTTGATGTCTGTAGGGTCTGTAGGGATATCCTCAGGTTCATTTCTGAGATTGGTAACTTGTGCCTTCCCACTTTTTTTCTCTGTCAGTCTTATTAGAGATTTGTCAATTTTATTGATCTTTTCAAAGAACCAACTTTTAAAAATGGATTTTTAATATTGGTTTTCTGTTTTCACTTTCATGATTTCTGCTTTTATTTTTATTATTTCCTCCCCTCTGCTTACTTTGGGTTGATCTTGGTCTTGTTTTTCTAGGTCTTTGAGGTGGAAGCTTAATTATTGATTTGAAAATTTTTCTCTTTCTAATGTATGTATTTAGTGCTATAAATTTCTCTTTAAGCATTGATTTAGCTGTATTCCACAAATTTTGATATGTTATGGTTTTATTTTGATTTAGTTCATTGTATTTTAGAAAATATTTTATTTGCACTTCATCTTTGACTCATTGTTTATGAGTTTGTTGCCTAGTTTTCAAGTGTTTGGAGGTTTTCCTTTTTGTTTTTTTGTTTGTTTGTTCTTAACTTTTAGTTTGAATCCATTGTGATTGGAGAAAACATCATGTGTGACTTCAAATATGAATTCTTTTACATTTGCTGAGATTTGTTTTATGCCCCGTGATATGGTCCACATTGGTAGGTGTTCTTTAGGCACTTGAAAAGAACGAATACTCTGTTGTTTTGGGGTGATGTGTTCAATCAATGTCAATTAGACTTTGTTGGTTGATGATGTTGTTGAGTTCTTCTATGTCCCTGCTGATTTTCTATCTAGTTGATTGATCATTGAGTGGAAGATGTTGAATGTTCTAGTATATTTGTGGATGTGTCTATTTCTTTCAGTTCTATTAGCTTTTGGAACACGTATTTTGTAGCTCTATTGTTTGGTGCATACACATTTAAAATTGCTATGTTTTCTTGATTAATCAACTCCTTTATCATTATATGTCCTTGTCTATCTCATAATTATTTCCTCTGAAGCCTGCTTTATCTAATATTGTTTGCAAGATACAATGTTTGCAAGATATATCTTATTCCATTGTTTTATCTTTAACCTTCCTGTATGGTTATTTTTTTAAAAATTTTATTTTATTATGTTCTGTTAGTCACCATACAGTACATCATTAGTTTTTGATGTAGTGATCCGCGATTCATTGTTTTTGTATAACACCCAGTACTCCATGGAGTACGTGCCCTCCTTAATACCCATCATTGGGCTAACCCATCCCCCCACCCCCCTCCCCTCTAAAACCCTCAGATTGTTTCCCAGAGTCCATAGTCTCTCATGGTTCATCTCTCCCTCCGATTTCGCCTCCTTCATTTTCCCCTTCTCCTAATTTCCTTCATGCTATTCCTTATGTTCCACAAATAAATGAAACCATATGATAATTGACTTTCTCTGCTTGACTTATTTCACTTAGCATAATCTCCTCCAGTCCCATCCATGTTGATGTAAAAGTTGGGTATTCATCCTTTCTGATGGCTGAGGAATATTCCATTGTATATATGGACCACATCTTCTTTATCCATTCGACTGTTGAAGGGCATCTCTGCTCCTTCCACAGTTTGGCTTTTGTGGACATTGCTGCTATGAACATTGGGGTGCATATGGCCCTTCTTTTCACTACATCTGTTTCTTTGGGGTAAATATTTTAAGTGAATTTTTTGGATATAGAATGTAGGTGGGCCCACAACCCCATTCTGCTAATCTCTGTCTTTTAATTTATATATTTAGACCGTTTATATTTAATGTAATTCATGATATGTTAGGGCTTAAGCCTGCCATTTTATATATTGTTTTCTGTTGGTTCTGTGTTTTTTTTTTAAGTTTCTGTTCTCTTTTCCCTGCCTTTCTGTGGGTTACTTGAACATTTTTAAGAATTTAATTTTGGTTTATCTGTGGTGTTTCTTTTTGTACAGCTTTTTAAATGATTATTTAGGTATTATGTTAAATAAACATATCAAAGTCTTGTGGTGTCATCATTTTACCAGTTTGAGTGAAGCATAGAACACTTACCTTCCTTTATCTTCCCCCATTTATATTCTAATTGTTTTAAATATGTCTTTGATATATATTTAGAACGATGTCAAATGGTGTTAAATTTTTGCTTCAACCAGCAAACATAGTTTAGAAAGCTCAAAGGGGGTAGAAAACTGTTGTATTTACCATATTGTTCTTACTGTGTTTTTTCTTCCTAATCTTCCAAGATTCCTTCTTTTATCATTTCCTTCTGTTTAGAGAAGTTCCTTCAGACATTTTTTTAGGGTAGGTCTTCTGGTGATAAGGTCTCTTTAGTGTTTTTCATCTGAGGATGTCACTTTCCCCTTAATTCCTGAAGTATATTTTCACTGGTTTTAGGGTCTAGTTTGCCAGTTCTTTCCTTTCATACTTGTGCCACTTTCTTCTGGCCTCCATGGTTTCTGATGAGAAAGCCACTGTTATTTGAATTTTTTTCCCCACTATGGTAAGGTGTAGTTTTTCTCTCACTGCTCTCAAAAATGTTTTCTTCTTTTTTCTTTTCTCTTCTCTTCTTTTTTTTTCTTTCTTTTTTTTTTGGAGTACCTTTCTAGTCTGTCATCTTTCTCTTCTCCTTTTAGGATTCTGATCACATGAATGTTAAAGTGTCACCAACCCCTGAGGCTCTGTTCTTTTATAAATTATCTTATTATTTTAAGTTTTTTTTTTTTTTTATCTATTTCTTTTCTTTTTTTCAGATTGGGTAATTTTTATTGTGTTATCTTCCAGTGCACTGATTCCTCCATCTCTCCTTTCTGCTGTTGAGCCCATCATTGCTTATTTAAGAAATTTTATTTAGGGGTGCCTGTGTGGCTCAGTTGGTTAAGCGACTACCTTCGGCTCAGGTCATGACCCCAGGGTCCTGGGATTGAGCCCCAAGTCAGGGTCCCTGCTCATCAGGGAGCTTGCTTCTCTCTCTCCCTCTGCCCCTCTCTCTGCTCGTGCTCTCTCTCTTGCTCAAGTAAATAAATAAAATCTTAAAAGTTTTTTACTTTTTTATTTCTAAAATTTACATTTAGTGCTTTTTTATATGTTCTTTCTTTGCTGAGATTTTCTATTTATCTATTTGTTTCACATGTGGCCATAATGGTTGAAGTATTTTATGATGGCTCCTGGAGATTCTTTGACAGATAATTCTAATATCTCTGTCATTGTAGGCTTGACATGTATGGATTGTCCTTTCCAATGCAGTGTGAGATCTTTCTGGTTCTTGTTGGGATGAATGATTTCGGATTGAGGTGGGGAGTTTCAGGTTCATCTCCCCACAAAGTCTCCATTGATACCTCTCCCATTGGTGAGAGGAGTGTCCCGTTCCTGTTCCCCACATGGCCTCCACTGACACCGGGCAGAGGGGTAGGGACATCTTGCTACTGCTGGGTGAGAGTGGGAGGCCACCTTCCCAGATGGTCTCTCCTGATACTACGGGGAGGACCATGTTACTGCCCACCATGTGTGAAGGCCCCAACTCCCTACTAGGCTTTCTCTGACACCACCTCAATATGGGGTGGGGTGTCGTGTTTGGTGCCTTGTTACAGCCTTGGGAGCATGGAAGTCGGGGTGCCCCTCTTGGCCTCTGCTGGAATGGGGGGCACAGTTTTTTTGGTGAGCTTTGGCTCGAGCAGAGCTGTTATTGTCTAAAGGTCTTCTGTCTTGCCAGGCTGCCCCTTTTCTTGTCCTTTGGCTGGAGAGAGCAGGCTTTCTTTGGGGCTTTTAAAATCTCACCTGTTGGCCTTCCCTGGTCACCAGCTTCTTCAGCTCCAATCTGAGCTATAGGAGGCAAAAGGAAAACCCAGAGTTCTCACTGGTGTGTCATTTCTTGGTCCCAAGATCCCTGGCCATTCTGTCTTCTCTCCACCTTTCAGAATCTTCTTATGTTTCTCTCATATATAATGTCCAGGGTTTTTATTTGTACTTGGCTGGAGAAATAGGGAAAATTATATCCAGGGGAGAAATCTGCAAGCTGAATAGGCATCTGAGGGTCTCAGGGACATGTAGAAAACATTGCTTTATTCCACAGCAACTTCTGTGCTATTTGGGTCCAAGGACTTGTGGTGAAATTGGAGCTTAGATTTGTAGCTGAGACCTGGGCCAGGCCCATTTTGGGGACCCTCCTCCTTCCCTCCCCTCCTCTTCCTTTGCGAGGGGCGAGAACAGTGGTGGTATGAGATCCCTGACTCACCCGTTGGTGACAGTCATCCACCAAGCCCAGCCAAGGAAAAGTTGATACTAACGATGCCTTGTCCCCACCTCTAGCGTTGTTTCCTTCCCTCCGGTGATGCTTGTTGCTCTGATTCTATCCTCGTAGCTGCCAGTGAAGTCACCAAGCCAGGGTGGGGTCCTACCTGACACATCAGCTGGGGGCATTGATCGGGAAAAACCAAGAGCTAATCGTATTGGTGCCTGGGTGTGGGGGAGAGACACCGCGGTCCTGGGTTGGAGAGGGAGGCTGGAAGAATGATCCTAAATCAGCCTCGCTAAGGGCCAGAGCTGTCATGGGAGTTGGGAGGCAGCAGACCAAGATTTGACTGGCCACCTGATTGTCTTGTCCCTTCAGAGGAGGACAGCTTTTGCACCGACCCCACTTTTCCCACGCGGGCGTTCTGAGTCCCCTGCCTCATCGCCATGGGCAGGGGCTCAGGAAACCGCAGTGGAATCATAACACTTGGGTGGATACTGGAAAGTGGTGGTGTCTCTGGGATGATGAGGTAAATAAAAACACGACAGATTGTTTTTGAAGCATCAAATGCAAATTGTCAACACAAACATGTTTCTGGACCTAGCAGCTGAAAGTGTGAATTCGTTATGGACCTCTAAGAAGCAGAATTATCCTTCCTTTCAATGACTAAAACAGCTCTGCTGCCCATCCCCTCCACCCTGGGAAGCGGATTTTAGGGGCTGCTCTTTTAAAGTTTCAGGGGCTTGTGGAAATGCAGGAAACTGCAGTACAAACACAGCTTCCCCGCAGCCACTTCGGTTTTGAGAATCTGTCCCCACGATCTTGGTTAGGGTTGGATTCCTATCCAATGTTGACACGTACTGTCAAAGACCTGTAGGGGCGCCTGGGTGGCTCAGTCCTTAAGCGTCTGCCTTCAGCTCGGGTCATGATCCCGGGATCCTGGGATCGAGCCCCGCATCGGGCTCCCTGCTCGGCGGGAAGCCTGCTTCTCCCTCTCCCGCTCCCCCTGCTTGTGTTCCCTCTCTCGCTGTGTCTCTCTCTGTCAAATAAATAAATAAAAAATCTTAAAAAAAAAAAAAAGACCTGTAGCTTTAGGGAAAAAAATGTGTCTATTGGTAATGTGAGTCTGTAAAAGATTGTGAGGTTGAGGTTCCCAGTCCATGTCAGGCCTGGTTTATCTTGCTGTGTCCACACACTCGGAGATCTGTGGCCTGTTTACCATTCGTGGGCCTGCAGTGAGACATGAAAGATACTTTCCACGTGTACATGAGCTGTGAAAGCACTTCGTCCAGTGAGCTTCTCATGGAAGATTTCTCATAAGGGGTACCCTCCTTAAAAACCCACACACATACACCCCCAGCTGTAGACTACACGAAGAACTCAGTGTGTGCCTTCAAGATCTGCTTTACAAAAAAAAAAAAAAAATTAGCATCTCAGTGTAAAACATTTTGGGAGGGGCGCCTGGGTGGCTCAGATGGTTAAGCATCTGCCTTTGGCTCAGGTCATGGTCCCAGGGTCCTGGGATCGAGCCCCGCATCGGGCTCCCTCCTCCATGGGAAGCCTGCTTCTCCCTTTCTCTCTCTCCTGGTCCCCCTGCTTGTGTGTGTGTGCTCTCTGACAAATAAATAAAGTCTTAAAAAAAAAAAAAACATTTTGGGGCTTCTATCTGCAGTATCAGGATCAACATCTGGTTTCCGATGTCTGGCTCTATCCCCTGTTCCTGGAGTAGTTCAACACTTTCTCCTGGTGACCTGTTGGCAGCTTGCACCCCCTGCAGGACCCCCACCACATGGACCCTGCTCGGGTTCAAATGGTGTTGGCAGAATTTGCACAATCCCTGCTTCTCCATTTAGAGGCTTGGGGAATCTCTTCTCTGGGATGGGGAGAGCACTGGTCCTCAAAATAAATGAACAAAAGAATAAAAAAGTAGTTAGAAGATATTCCTCATCCTTTTCTCACCTGAAAGCTTCTGGACCACCTGACCCATTTGGAAGCTGAGGCTCAGAGAGGGGCAGACACTTGCCCAGCATCACACAGACGGCCAGAAGCTGGGCTGAGGGCAAACCTGGCCGGTGCACACTCAAGTTCCATCTCCTCTCATTACTCCACTCACTCATTCAACACATGAAGCCCCCAGCTGGCCCCTGGAGTGAGAGTTTCCAGAGGAGGGGCCTGGAAGTCTGTGTAGTCTCGGAGCACCCCCATGCCCCCAAGATTCGTATCCACAGAGCAGTTTGGGAACGTCTGGTCTATACTGCTTCTGCTGGTGGTAGGTCCAGGAGCCTGGCAGGAAACTCTGGGAGTCTGTGGTCTGGCCCCAGGGCCAGCGCTGTGTCTGGAACCCCCCAGTCTGCTGGCACGGGGAGAGAAGGGTGGGCTCTCGTGGGCACTGGGGGCCCATAAATCATCCTGTGTCAGGGCACCTGGTAGAGGGTGGATATTTAGCTGCCATGTGCCAATACCGTAACTGGACTGTTTGTTAAAATACTGAAATGTTCCTAACCTTGGCTGGCAAGGAGTTTCTGCCATGAATTCCCTGCCCACAGATCTTCCCCCGGTGCCTGGACCCTTCCCCTAGATGCAGTGCACAAGAAGATAACTCCTGGTCCACCAGGGGCCATGGGTCACACCAGAAACGAAGCCGTTTGGTGGGGCCCCGTGCACCTGTTGTTAATACATTTTGCACATCACCTCTGCTTGCTACCGAATTTTTTACCCCTTCTCTTTCTGCCCCGCAGCAAGTGTTTATGGGGTTCTAGCCATGTGCTTGCCACCACGCCACCTCCTTTGGCTCCAGCCAGCTTCTCTCGGTCCCGTCTGATTTCTTCCTGATCAACCCCCGGACCCAGGCCCCTTCTGTGCCTGTTGCCCCGCAACGCCCCCCCTGCACGTGGTGTGGTTGAGTGTTACCCATGCTGCACAAGACAGTCCGAAAGAGGACCTTCTCTGGCTCTGTTCTGACCCCCAAGGGAAGGGAGCGCACTCACAGTTACCCGTTCACGGTCTGCATTCTGTTTAGGACTTGGGTAGGAGCTGCCTCGTTTCCCCTGACGTTTTTCTAGCGGCCGCGACCACAGCGCCAGTGTCCCGGCGCAGGACCGCGGCTGTGACAACAGCCCCCGCTTGCGTCCCTCTCGGCGCGTGGTGCCCCCAGCCCTGCATCTTGCCGGTGTTTCTCTGAGCCAGGACCGGGCGGAGGCTGAGAACTCACCTTTCCCGGGGAATCTGCTCCTCGCCGTTAGGCAAGTTTGGTTATTAGCACATGTCTGCTTTGCTTCCCAGCCAGGCGGGCCTGCGCTGCAGGGACCTGAGCACTGCCACTCGTCGGTCACCCCGAGTTTGGTTCTGCTGCCCATCCACAGCACCTGCCCCCGGCGGCTGCGCTGGCCCTCACCCTGACCAGAACTCTGTTTTGCAGGATGTACGGCAGTTTATTAACGGGCAAGTGTTGGCAGGAAGCCGCCTGGCCCCGGCTCCTGGACTCCCAGGCTTGGTGCTGAGCAGGGGGCTTCAGTTATTTAAAAATCTCTTAATTATCCCGAGGGAGGGTCTGTGGTCCTGTCCCACCCCGCCACGTTCCCGAGGCAGGTTCGAGGGTCTGTTCTTTCCCGGTCCGCGAGGGTCTGCTCTGGGACTGGCAGGAGGTGGGGCAGGCTCAGTTCTCTTTTAGGAGGGTGAACAGAATTCCCTCCTTGTTGGGAACAGTGTCTAGGAGGAGCTTGCTGTTTTGCAGAAGCCAAGATAGGGTCAGAGCTGGAAGCTTCTGGACCACCTGTCTGGAAGTTTGGGAACTTCTGGTCTATACTACCTCTGCTGGTGGTGGGTCCAGGAGCCTGGCAGGAACCCTGGAGCTGTGCCTCTGGGAGCCTGTGGCCTGTCCCCGGGGCCGGGGCTGGGTCTGGAACCCTCCAGTCTGCTGGCATGGGGAGAGAAGAGTGGGCTCTCGTGGGCACTGGGGGCCCATAAATCAAGCAGTCATCCAGAACAGTCAAGCAGGGTAAAAATAATAATTTGGGGGGAAACTAATAATACCTTATCCCTGCTTTCCTTTGTGCGGTTTTGTTTTGCTTTATGTGTCATGACTCTTTCATACCTCGGATTGTATCCTCCCAGGAACTGGTGATGTGGACCAGCCGGGGAGCTGGGGGGCAGTGATGGGGAGAGTCTCCTGCTGCGCTCCCAGCGATTAGTGCAGTGGTCATGGGCGCCCAGCAAGCAACCGGGTGGATGAATGTGCTTACTGGTGCTGGTGGTCAGACGTGGGGCAGTCTCTGCACAGGGTTCTGAGGCTTGAGGATGGAAGGATCAGCTCCACTGGCTGCCCACTGTGGCCATGTGTCCTTCAAAGGAGCCGAAGCCCTGCAGAAATCGGGATGCTCCTTGCGTGGCTGCAGAGACGGAGTGAGCTTTGGGGCCCCTCCTGGGCTGTTGCGGGCATTCACTATCGAAGGCACTATCCTCAGAGTGCCGTCTGAGCAGCCTGGCCTCCCATGCAGGTTCCCCTGGGCGGCCTGGAGGGTGGGACAAGGGGCCCGACAGCAGCTCTGCTGCCTTCTGCTCGGTAAGTTGGTGTCTGTGTAAGATTTCTCGGGGGAAATCAGATGACGCAGCCCCGGTCCCATCTGTCCTCACACTGTGCACCATTGCTGGAGTTAGGAGAACTGTGTGTCAGGCCCGGCCTGGTGGGAGGTTCTGGGCAATCTCCAGACCTCTGTGAACCTTGGGCTCATCTTCTAGATGGGGCAGATGCTCCGTCCCAGGTCACTGACAGATCTGATGAGCGTCACTGGTGATTGATTGTGATTGATTGGTGTCTCGGGCCGGGGTTGAGGGTCCCTGGTGAGGCACCTGGGTGCCCAGTCTGCGGGTTGCCGATGGTGGCCCTGTTTCCTGCCTGCCTGCGTGTGTTCTCTGACCTGCTTTTTGTTACTTACCCTCTGCCAAAAATCAGGAGATTTTCTTGCAGCTCCGACATCAGTATAATATGAGAAAACCCAAGGGCCTTCAGTCTCGGATGGGTTTCTTGCTATCAAAAGCTTCTTCCTGCACTAGGGTGCAAGCCTTGGAGATTTCTGGCACCCCCGTACCCTTGCCCATCACTGGGACCCCTCTCGCCCTCCGCCTGCTTCTGACAGGCCTCCGAAGTAGGCCCACATCTGGACAACTTGGAGGATGAGGAAGGTTGGAGGCTGGACATTTTCTTACTTTTTTTGTATAAATTGTTCAGTGATGAATCCTCTGGATAATTGCTCATCCCCCCTCTCTATGTCCGCACTGCCCTGGTGCTCTTAAACAGGGAGGGAAGACCAGGTACGTAATTTGTGCATAGTGAACGTGCAGAGCCCATGTTAGAAAATTAAGAATTTCAAGACAGGAACTGCAGGATACAAACTAAGTGTGGGCCCTTCTAAATTCAGGCCCTCATGCCACCACACAGGTCACATGCCCGTGAAACCAGCACTAGCGAGGGGCAAGGTGCTCTGAGTGGCAGAAACCCCGTAGGACTCAGGTCCGCAGGGTATGGCTGTGCAGGTTGTAGACTGCACAACTCTAGGGGACACCATGCACACTGTGGCCTGGAGGGCAGCCCTGCCAGAGGTCACTACAGCCAGCCCCTGGCAATGGCAGTCATCCAGAACTTTGAGACAGAGAGGAGGCCACTTGGTAGTAGTGGGCAGCATCCTCACGTCCCCATTCTTCCCTCTAGCCAGGGTTCTGGAACCTCCCCCTTCCATCCTCCCTTTCTCCTTGGCATTTCAGGGACACGTTTCTCTGCGAAACTGAGGTGCCTGGGCTGCATGCGGGTGCTGCTGGGGAAGCTTCCGCTCGTCGGTGTTCATCGCCTGCCGGCGGCTCCGCTGTTAACCTTTGGGGTTTGCTCATAAAATAGAAACTCTCTTTGTAGGTCAGTTTGTCAGTAATTTTGGCAGCCGCGGGGCCACCGAGGGAATGAGGCTTGGTTCCCACTTGTCTCTCGTGCTCGGTTTGGAGACTTTTGCGGAGCCCTTCCCCAGGAGGAATGCTCACCCCTGCCGGAAACAAGAGACAGTTTTCTCTGACCTGGTTTTGAATCGGCAGGAGCAATTCCTGTATGCTGGAAATGTACGGCCGTGGAGAAGGAATTTGGTCTAAACCCAGCCCGAGGAGCCTTCTGCTTGGGGCCTTGTTTTCCTGCGCAGGCGGCGCTTGGGTGGGGCTGCCGGGGTTTGCGTCCGCTTCCACGGTAGGTGAGGTGGAAGGTTCTGCTGCAGCCGGCACCCACCTGAGCCTCGCAGGCTTCACCATGGTCTGGGGACCTGCCAGCCGACCCAGCTGGTCCTGCACAACCGCCCCTGACCTCTGCCCCCTACCCAGGCCTGGGCTGCTGTGGTTGTGGGCATCTAGCATTGCGATAACCTCCCAGTGCCCAGCTCTATACTCGATGCTGGAGGGGAGGGGGAAAGATGAGCACGTCCTCATCGGGCCCTGCCTTCAAGGGCCTGGCAGTGGGACTGGGGGTGAGGGCGGGTGTGTGGACATGTGCAGCCTGGGGGGAGTGGTGGTCAGAGAGATCAGTGTTCCAGGGGTGCTGTAGCAGGCGTCCTGGAGAAGTCAGGGAGGGCTTCCTGGCAGAGGCAGCGATGAACTGGACGCTAGCCCTTCTCTCTATTATTTTTGGGGCCTCTAGGGAGTAAGATTGAGAACAGAACATTTCTATTCCAGGACAGGAAGCTGGGAAAGCCAACGCTGGGCTCACATTATGGCCTGGAAATTTAATCCCACCCAAACAATAATTAAGCACCAACTGTGTGTGAGACCCATTGACAGGATCAGAGTTGATTCAGAGCTAGCACAAGACGTCATGGCCAAAGCTGAGGTTTATGGAGTGACAACTTTAGATTAGCCAGAGTGGTGGGTTGGGTACCAGGGGAAAGGAAGCCAAGGAGGGTAGGGCGGATCAGGTCTGGGGGAGTTCCCAGGAGTCTCAAGGAGCAAGACTCTGGCTCCATCCTCCTCCAAAAAGACAGGCAGGCTGGAAGGATGCTCTCCAGATGCTTCTGTGATCCCAGGGTTCACCTGTAGGCCTCGAAGCCTGAGGGTGGACCCACAGGTCAGCTGGGCCCAGACAGAAACCCGGAACAGTCCCCGGGAGTCAGAGGCCTGCTTACAGCTGCCCTGGACAGGTCCCTGTGTTGCTGACGTTTGTAGACAGGGCTACCTTTTGAGGCTGTGGGGTGAGGGTCTTAGGGGGAAGGGATGCAACCTGGGAGACAGGAGACCTGGATTCCGGCGTGTTCTCCCCCATGTGCTTTGCGACTTGAGCAAATCATTTCCCCTTCCAGGAGTCACCGCAACTATAACATGCCCGAATGGGAGCAAGTGGACATGTCACCATGGGGATCATGCGCGCCATGCCCTGCTCCAAGCAGCACTTCACTCCCTCTTAATTCTCACGTCACCCCCCCCCCCAAGGGATACCCTTATTTGCCCATTTCATGGATGGGGACATTGAGGAACACAGAGGCAGAGCAGGCTGCTCAAGGTCACACAGCCATCAGGAGCCAGAGCCAGGGTTAGAGCCCGGGCGGTCTGGCTGTGGACCCCGTGAGCTCAGCCACCACACCAACTTGCCCCCGCATGGTCGTCGAGTCCCTTATTCATGGAGCATCTCTCTGGCACACACCTTCCAGCTGCCTTCCATGGGTGCTTCTGGCTGCTAGCTCTGGGCCGTCACACTTGAGGGAATGCCAAACCAGGGGGGATTTTGCTCCAGTCTCCAAATTCCCACCAATGTGGGATCCTATGGCATTGCATAGATTAATACCCCCCTCCCCATTTTCCTTCTTCTTTTCTTTATAAACACCATAGTGGAGAAATGTGCTGATGACGCGTCCACCTAAGAACCCCCTCGCCGAGGCAGCTGAGTATTAAGGGGGAAATTTGTGAAATGAAGTTGGGAAGCTGCCGGCTGGCCGGAGCCCCTTCTGAGCGATGATGATTTATTTCGGCAATGTGGTAGTCATTAGTATCTTTGGTGTTGGGGCCCGAGCGCTCGGGCCTGGGTCTGTGGCCGAGGGAGCCTTCGGGGCCATTACGAGCTAATGGCTCAGTGTGGGCAAAGGAGGACTGCAGTCAATCTCGCTGCTGGCGGGTAATAAACGTCGGCCGGCTCCCTTCCTGCTCCCTGCGAGGGGGGGGGGCCTCAGCTCAGGACTGCCTGCTGGGCCTCTGACCAGCCTGGCCTTGTCTCCTCTGGCCTGGGGCTTCTCGTGCCACTTCTCGGCCGAGACCAATGGGGGGGAGCAAGAAGTTGCCCAGAATTTTGTCCATGTGACCCAGATTTTAGAAGCCTGAGGTTAGTCTGGGGGACTGTGGGTTCTGCTGGCCTCACTTTGGGGATATCTTCTTGCAGGGTTTCATGAACTCAGCATGTCCCCACGGAGAGGACTTGCGTGACACAGGGGTGGGGTGGGAGCCGCCCCACGTGAGGGGTGGGGATGATCTGTCCACCTTGCCCCCTGTAGATTGAGGCTGAACTTGGACGCCATAAGGGCACCTGAGTGTGTAGGTGTGTGCATGTAGGCATGTATGTGGACGGTGCTTGCATGTGTGTACCCGCCTAATGAGCACCCGCGTCCACAAACAGCCCATTCCCCTGCCTGCCGCGGACCCCCTCACTGAGCTCCCTTTCCAGCCAGCACCCCGCAAAGGGCAGCCACACTTCGGACCTCTGCCACCCGAGATCAGTTTGCCCTGCTTCTGGGTGTCGCGTCATGCAACCTTCCAGTCTGTCGCCTTTGTGTCTGGCTTCTTTAGCTCACCGTTGGGTCCGTGAGGTTCACCTTGTTGTTACCAGGGGTCTGCTCGTCTCTGTTGCCGTGTTGCATCCCCCTGCATGAGCGTGTCCCAGTTTGCTGTGTGTTCCCTTGCTGCTGGATGTTTCGGGTGTTCCTGGCTTGGGGCTGTGGCGAGTGGTGCTTTGGAGGCCCCCTGCGGAGGGGTCCCATCTGCCGCGGGGTCTGCGGTGGTTGTCTGACCCGCACCTTTGCTTGCAGAGCCCGGAGGGGAACTGTGAGCCCATGAGGGAGGGATTTGTGCAGCTCGAGGAGAGGCAGCCTGGCAGTTCTTCAGGGCGGCTTACCGACTGCCTGCACCTCTGCCCACCCCACCGCCTCACCTCCCACCCCCTCCTGCCTGCCCCGCTCTAGCCACACCTTTCTCCTGTGCTGGAACACCGTGAGGACCTCTGCCCAGCCGTGCCCTCCGCGTGGAATGTTCTTCTCCAGCTCTCACGCGGCTGCCTTCTCCCCATTCGCGTGTCACCCCTCGCAGGGCTGACGACCCCCACCCCGAACTCGCCCCTCCTTTCTGTCTCCCTGTTTTATCTCCCTCGTGGTGCTTCTCGCCCTCTGCTGTCCTCTCATATACTCACTCCTGGGTCTGCGTCGCGTTGGCCTTTCCCACTAGAGTGGACCAGGGCCCTTGTCTGTCTCGTCCCTCCTTGTCTGTCCGGCCCTCCTAGACCGGAGCCTGGCACTTAGTGGCTGTCTGTAATGAGAAGAATGAATGCACGAGAGCTTTTCAAGCCCGAATGTGCGGTGTATCCAGTTTTCCCACCCTAGCCGCGTCTCTGCAGAAGATGAGGTCAGGATCATGGTCTTCATCTAACAGGTGAAGGCAGAGAGGCCTGAATGAGAGTTGAGTCCAGGCCAGGACCCCAGACTCCAGACCTGAGCCCAGCCTTCCGCCTGGCGTGTGGTTTTTGAGTCTTGGCTCAAAAGTTTCAGAGTCTGGCTTCAGATCTGACTCTGCCACTCATTTGCTGTGTGACCTGGTGTGGGTTCATCACCCTCTCTGAGTCTTGATTTACTTATTGGTGAAATGAGGGGATTCAGGTGTCTGCTATGAAGTGCTCAGCCCGTCAAGCAGCTCTCAGTGATTGCAGCTTCTTCTTCTATCAGTTGGTTTCCCCCGGACATGCACTTTTGTGCACCTAGTGTGATGGGAGAGTGCTCCCTTGACTTTTAAGGACTGCCTAGTGATCCTCAGCCTTTTTCTTCGGATCATTGAAGTTTGCCATTGCATGGGGTCCGACGGTTATTGTGTCTCCATTTCTCTTCTCTTCTCTCCTTCCTTCCTTCCTTCCCTCCCTCCCTCCTTTCTTGGTCCCTTTCTAATCTGTAAGCAAATTCAAAGGCAAACAAGCACATGTGTGTGCATGCCTGTGTGTGCGCATCCAATGTGCATATCTGGGGAGGGGTTTCTTCTCAGCCCGAGGTGCCCAGGGTGGAGTTCAGAAGCTGGGACTTCCTTAACCACAATTCAGCCTTGCCCTCCAGGCCGGGGCCTGGACCTCTGGAGGGGATGGGCTCCACTCCCTGGACTTACTGTGCAGTGAAATGCCTGACCCAGCTCTGTGCCCGAGTCTGGGTGCTGCCTTGTCTGGCATTAGTGAGGGGCTGGAACATCCTCCGGGCCCTGCCCTTGCGCCTCTGCGCAGGCCTACACTCTGGCTTTGAGGTCGGCTCCCCTCCTCTGCCTCTGCCCCAGGAATGTTGGTCCAGGCACCCAAGGATTTGGCTTTGAGTCATGGGACAACTCCAGAATGAAAAAATGAAATGACAAAAATGACAATAATAGTAAAAATAATAAGAGAATCTCGGGGTGCTTGGGTGGTGCAGTCAGTTAAGCATCCATCTCTTGATTTCGGCTCAGTCGTGCTCTCAGGGTCATGGGATCGAGCCCCATGTCGGGCTCTGCACTCAGCGCTGGGTCTGCTGGAGATTCTCTCTGCCCCTCCCGCTCATGCTCTCACGCTCTCTCTCTCTCCCTAATAAATAAATGAATCTTTTAAAGAAAAAGATAGTAAGAGCTGCTATTTACAGAGCATGTACTACATCCAGGCACCTTACACGCATTATTTCAACTTTCTCCCTAAACTGTATAAAGTTGGTATTTTCATTCCCATTTGACAGATTAGGAAATTGAGGCAAGGAGAGGCTCAGGAACCTATGTAAGCCCTCACAGCTAGGAAGGGGCCCAGCCTGGAGTTATATCCAGGCTACCTGACTCTAACTAAGTATGTTCTTCTCATGAGCCCCCTCTGCTTCCTTGCTGTTTCTTTGAATTTGAGGAGAAGCTGAGGAACCGTTTCTAGGAGGAAGATAACACACAGAGAAAAGCTGTACATGATCGGTGAGCTCTCTCAACAGGTCCCTTCTGCATTCTGGGCAGGGGAGAGTCAGCGAGGGCGGCAGTCACTGGGGGCTCCATGGGGGTGGTGGGGTAGGGAGCCCTGAGCTGTGTTGAGCTCTGGAGCAGGTAGGGGGAAGGGGGCTGTGAGTCTTGAGGTCTCTTTGATTGAGGAGTAGGCAAGACCAGGGCCAGAGGGCCTGCCCTCTTCACGATTGTCATTGTAGAGACTTTGTTAAGTGCTGGGAAGCAATAGTAATAGAATCTCTTTAGAATGTAGTGCTTTCTTAGAACTGTAGAGCTACGGATTTATGGAATCATAGAATCCTGGACTCTGAGGCTTGTAAAGCTCTGGGATCATAATGCTGGGGACCTCCCATTTGCACGGTTTCTAGGAGAGCCGTGCTCACACACGCTCACACAACCCAGGCTTTTTACGCAGCAAACCAGAGCGTTCTCTAGAGCACACTGTCCAAGGGAAGTCAGATTCGAGCCACATGTGTGATTTTAAATGTGTTACTAGCTGCACTGAAAAAAAGTAAAAGGAAACAGATGAAATATTTTTATTTAACCCAATATATCCAAAATATTGTGATTGCACGCTACAGTCAGCTTAAAAAGTAATTAATGAGCATTTTTTACATTTGCGTTCTCATACTAAGGTTGCAAAATCTGCTGTGTGCTTTGCACCGACCTCACATCTCAATGTGGAGCAGACACATTTCAAGTGATCAGCAGCCCCACATGGCGAGGACAGTGCAGCTCTAGGTGGGAAAGCCCCTGTGTTGTGAGGCGGGGGTGGGCTGTGGGCCCTTGACAGAGCCGGGCCATCCTTGCTGGCGGGGGGCAGGCTTTCAGGATCCTTGGCAGAGGCCTTAATCTCTCTTGGGAGTTTGGAAACAGGCATTCCCAACTCGGAGTGCTCCGGCCATCTTGCTAGTCACCCCTGTGCATCCCTGCTGCTCTAGGGGCGGCCCTTAGAGGAGTCTCCCCGCCCAGAGGGAGCTCTGAGGCAGTCCGATGGAGCACGGAGCCCACGGGCCCACCAGGGAAGGGAGGAGCCACGTGGCCAAAGCTCCAGCCTTCGTTCTTGCTTCTGGCCCTTAGGGGCACAGACGCTGGGCAGTCCCTCCTGACCCGTGGCCCCCACCTGCCTGTCCCCAGGGGAGGGGAGGGGAAGCTGGTAGGGGTGGGAGCACACAGCTCCGTGCCTCATGTCCCCCCTGCCATCATCCGAGGCCGCCTTCCCAGGCTGATGCTGTGAAAGCGATTCTCCATCTCTCCTCCTGCAGCCACAGGGAGATAGAAGCCAGGGCTGTGGGGATGGTAAAGAGGGAGCCAAATTATATTTATAATATTAAAGTGAGTGCATTTGTGGCTTGCTGTTCTCCAGGGTGTTTTATAAGTAGAAAAACACAAATTAGCATTTTCCATTTCCATATATTGACTAGAAAAATCGCCTGCTCTCAATTAAGACCTATAGCTTTTGGGATGTATGCAACAATTTTATAAAATATTTACAGCGAGATTTGCATTTTACATGGTGTTACAGTTTTTCTTGTGTTTAGGAGACAGAGCTGAGGCCTGTAAGAGGAAATACATTCTCTGAAATCGAGGGGGAAGAAAGCTGCCGGCTGTTTTTCTTGCCTTACCCCACGTTTCTGACGTTGTCTCTGGTAATTACCTAAGGCTGATCCACCCATGAGCTGTTTGTCTGTTTCTCAAAGCCCGTGCTCCTTTGACAAATCTATTACTTTCCCTTTAAAACTTGCCCGAGTGGAGTTGTCTGTGGCTTTGTGTGAGATGGAGAAGGAGAACATTTTTTTTCCGAATGTAAAAGCATGCCGTAAAGAACATAGCTATTTCCTGGATAATTTGCAGTTGTATATTTTATGTTAATTTCACCGAAAATACTGCACCCCTGCCAGGTTTAGTAGCGACTCACTGTGATATGAATAATTTCTAGTGAATCATTTTTTTTTCTTCATTTAAGATTTGGCACCTTTTTAAGATTTTAATAATAGCAACAAGGAGGAAGATTTAGAACAAGTGAAACATTAGTGCCAAAGAAATTCACGTTGAGCGCTAATGTAGAATAGCAAGAATAATTACATGGAAAAGAGTTTCCACAGATGTTTTTCCTTGTAATGTAATAACTATTTACTAAACTGTTTA
Source organism: Neomonachus schauinslandi (assembly GCF_002201575.2). Taxonomy (NCBI): domain Eukaryota; kingdom Metazoa; phylum Chordata; class Mammalia; order Carnivora; family Phocidae; genus Neomonachus; species Neomonachus schauinslandi. The sequence goes on along the minus strand of NC_058418.1, from coordinate 25,921,517 downwards.
TTTTAGGCCTTTGGTTTATAATAAAATATTTATACATTCTCTGCTGTAATAAAAAAATATTGACAAAATACTATAGAGGTTTAAAAAGACAATTGATATGTTTATTTTCCAGGAAGCGCGTGTGCTATAAAAGTTTGGTGCTATTTTGGTGGATGTTTCAAGATGAGTGGGACTGGGTTCGGTTTTGGAGTTTATTCCCTGATTTACTGGCTGAGAACTGGTGAGGTGCAAAAATTAATATTTTGTTAGCCTATTGTTGGATAGAGGTATTGGTAGATACCGTTATTTTTTCTTTTTTTTTAAGATTTTATTTATTTATTTGAGAGAGAGAATGAGAGACAGAGAGCATGAGAGGGAGAAGGGTCAGAGGGAGAAGCAGACTCCCTGCTGAGCAGGGAGCCCGATGCGGGACTCGATCCCGGGACTCCAGGATCATGGCCTGAGCCGAAGGCAATCGCTTAACCAACTGAGCCACCCAGGCGCCCATATACCGTATTTTTTCAGTAGGATTCTTAGCTGTGAATCGTGGCCGGTGGAGGGCTAAATATTAGAGTCACTACTCTGGGTATAAATCAGACGGGCTGAGGCGGGTCTGTGGCATGAAGATGCTACCGAGTGCTTTTGCACAATGGAGATTCCAGCAGGACCAAGGGACTGTCGGGAGGTCAGTTTAGTCCTGGGGTTTATAAAGATTTGACCTCTGTGCTCAGCTTCTGTCTGCAGCCAGCGAGGCGTGTCCCGGTCTTGGTTGGCCCCTGTGAGATCCTATCTGCAGCCCGGGAGAAAGGAAACCCTAACTTCTTGAGCCCTCTTTTGGACAGTCCTTATTTGGGAGGAAAATGAGCTTCAGGAGATAGGAGAGAGGCTCCTCCACTCCTACACCGCCCCCCAATCACTCCCTGCCCTCTGGCTGGCAGCCGGCTGTGGTGGGGAGGGTCCTCCTGTCAGAGCCTCCAGAAATGGCCAGGGTGGGGAGGGAGGGGGAGGCGTTTAAGGACCCCAACCAGAAAGAGGCCACCAGGGAGTTCTGGAAGATCCTTTTCTGGCCTTGCCTGCATACTTGGTCCAGTTTTGCCATAACCAGCCCGTTCTGCCCTCCTGGCTCTTGTGAGCAGTCTGATGGACAACCCTATCTGAGGGTTTGTCCCTGAGCCTAGGGATTGGGTTCTGTGGGTTTGATTTGTTGTTGTTGTTGTAGCGGGGGGTTTGTGTGTAATTTGTATTTGTGTAGGTCTTTACACATGCACGCCTGTGGGTTTGTTGCTGAGTCTTCTATTTATGTGTTTGTGCGTGTATGTGGTTTTTGGGGGTCAGTGCATGTGACGTGTGTGGGTGTGTTTCTGTGTTTTTGGTCTGGGTGTGTTTGTGGCCCTTGTATATTTGTTTGCTGCTATGTATTTGGCTCTATGGGGTTATTTCTGTGGTTTGTGCGTGTCTGTGTATGTCTCTGTATTTTGCATGGGTGTGTGAATGTGACAGGCAGCCCTTCTGCTATGTGCCTGTGTTCTCTCTGAATCTGTGTGTGTGTGTGAGAGAGATAGAGAGAGAAGCATTCCCTCTGTAGAGCTGGCCTCTCCACTGGGAGAGACCAGGGGCGCCCCCAGCACAGAGATTGCTGGCCTTGCTGGTGCAGGTGTGTGTGGCCATTTCTTTCCACCCAACTTTCTGATGAAAGGGGAGGAGAGAGGAGGTAGGAAGGAGGTTCCAAAGGGAAGGGAAGTGTGGAATTTTTAATAAAGAGAGAGACAACTGGCCCTTGGTCTCAGAACACCCAGAGCAATCTGTAAGAGGAAGTTGGCTTCTTTTGGTTCCTAATCCAGAAAACATCCCTTTCTCATGGCTGGAGGAGGCCAGTACCAGGGCGTCTGCCTGGAGGCCCCCTGCCCCTCAGCTGAGGGCCAGACAGTCTTGGGGGGCGGGAGTTGTCAAGGACTTGCCTTGCCCCGCTATTGGTTTTGTTTTTGGGTTCTCTTCTGCTGGCTTGGCCCACCTCCAGTAAACTAGGACAACATTTCATACCGATCTCCTGCAGGGGTGTGGGAGCTGCGTCTTGGGGCCCCTCAGGCGCTGTTGGGAGGCCTTCCTCGGCTGGGCTGGTGATGAGCTCACTGCTCCTCCAGCAGGGACCTGGGAGAGCACCACAGATAGAAATTGCTGCCTTTAAGCCCTTGGCAAAGTTCTTGGTCTCCCCTCTGGTAGGAAGTAATTTTTTTTTCCTTGTGCTTTGCTAAATAACCTCTATCCCCTTTCCAAAGGAAGTGGCCTCCCTGCAGGTGCCACACCAATGGCTCGTGGTCTCAGGGTCATCCTGCGCCACCCCCCCCCCCCCTACTATGAACAGGCTAGGGCTCAGACTTAAATTTTCCATTTATCAGAGAAGCGGGAGCACAGAGGGACGGTGACTTGGTTGAATTTGGGAGCACACCTTTGGGAGGTGCTACAACCCCACCGGAAGCCATCTCCAGGCGAGACTTCTGGAGGAAGGGTCCCCAGGAGGTCCCAGCAAGGGCAGGGCCCAAGCCTGATTGTCACCCTCTACGGGGTGGGGTCTGTGAACCGCAGAGCTTTTGTTCTGCTGTGTGAGACTGAGTCTGGGGTCAGAACTGGATTGCTGGGGACAGAATCAGACTGGCTGCAGCCGCCACCAGGGGTCCCCCCTTCTACTCGCTACCCCTGACAACCTTCCTGTCTCCTCTAAATAAATCTTGATTAGGTATTTAAAGGATACGGGTTTGGGTTGGGGGCAGATGAATAATCAGCCTGGATGACTGACTTCTTCCCCACGAGCTGTTTCTTCTCTGACATCTTACTTACCTTTTATGTCTTCTCACCTGTTTTTTGAGCATCAGTGGGAAATGGCGCCAAGTGGGGAATAGAGGGGTTAAGAGGGATGTGTTAGAAAGTGACCTGAAATGAGCAAGGAGGGGTGTGGGGGAGGGGAGGGGACTGACACTGGCGGTGGGCTCTGGCTGAGGTTGGCGGGGGAATCGCACACCTTTGCCCAGTGGGTCGGAACTTCCCACGTGCTTTCCTTTTGTCTAACTATTCTCCAAGCGCACGTGGCCAGCTCCTGGCCGGTGTGGGTGACTGCTATAAGCGGTGATGAACTGCCACACGCAGCTGTTTATTTACGTTTTGGTTCACACTGCTCCTGGACCAGGCCAGGGAAAAACAATTCACTCTGCAAGGGACTTCTGCAGAAGAATTCTGCCTCCCGTTTTTCTAGGAGAGCCCGTATCCAGAAGGCTCGGGCAGAGCAGGTCCCAAACTGCATTTGAGCGCTTTTATTTGTTGAATAGATGATGATGTGGTGGTGGGTGTTATTATTCATCTTGCTAATTGGTCGTTTTCCTTATAATTTCAGGCGAGTTGCCCCTCTCTGTTTAAAAAAATCTTTTTTTTTTTTTTTAACTGAATGTATTTTCCTTATAAGAAAAAAATGCCGATAAATAAAAAGAACAGATAGAAATCACCCTTAATCTCATCTCCTGGGGAAAACCGCTGTTAACAATTTGGTGTTTACCTTACCTGACTCTGTGTGTTCATACACATGTAAACACAGTTTTAAAAAACATTTTATTGAAGTTTGATATTTATACAGAAAAGTACACGTATCAATAAATATGGAATGACTTGTTACTGATGCATAACTTACATACAGAAAAGCTCGAAAGTCATAAGCGTAAGCTGGCAGAGTTTTCCCGCACTGGACCCACTGGTGCAGAGAGGGCTGCATCATGACGTCCCCTCCACCGCAGGGGACCACCTCGTACCCCCCCTTCTAGCCCCACCCCAGACTAACCATGATCTTGACTTCTGAGAGCAAAGATGGTGGTGCCTGTTTTGGTTGCTGCGTACAAACGGAACCACTGTGTCCTCTTTTACACACGCACACGTTTAGTTGTAAATGGAGTTATCCCATCCATAGGATTCTGTGACCTTTCCCCTCCAGCAGGATATGGTGACAGCTTCCTGTGTCACCACACACACGTCTACACCATCGTTTTGAGTGGCTGCTTGCTGTTTCATTCTTGAAGTGCCATAGTTTACATTCCCCGTCGGAGCGTTGTAGCTTTTCACCGTGATAAACCACTTCTTAGCGAACATCCGTGCTAGATGGGTGACTCTCGCCTTCTCCTCCGGGGACAGGGTGGCCAGAATGGCCGTGCGGGGAGGGGCCCTCGCCGGGGCCCGGCTGCAGGAGCCCAGGTTGTTGAGTGGAGGATGCTGGCATCGCTTCAGTTTGCCAGCTGGACCTCATCAAGTACGGGTGTTAATTACTGGGAGGCCCCTGGTTCTGTGAGCAGGCGGGGGACGCTGGGGCTAACTCGCGAAACAGGGTCACCTTGAAACAGACGCTTCCAGGGGAAGTGAAATGGAGGAGAGGACCACGGGGAAGCACAGGGCCGGGGCACAGGCTTCCCACCCGTCTCCTCTAAGTCACCCCAGTATTCTGGAGCCTCTGTAGGGGACATGTGCATGGGCTCCCTCCGGCCCCGAGTAACAATGCCATGTGTGTCTTTGTCCCTGGCTTTAATTGGGGTGAGCTGGGAGCAAGAATACCCATATCTGTGGCTTACCCCTTTCCAGAAGACCCTTGGACTCCGAGGAAGCTGGTGATCCCTGCGTGTCCTGAGAATGTGGCCTGAGTGAGCGCCGGGGCTCGGGAGTGGAACCGGCATTGGGAAGGGGGGGGCAGCCTGGCATTGCCGCGCGCCCAGGTCAGGAGGCGCTGCCCCGTGGCCCCAGCCAGGTAAGCCCAGGGCTGCAGGCGCGGCCGGGCCACGTTGGAGGAGAATTAGGTTATTGCATTTCCTCTGTAATTCTTCATCAGGGCTGCCGCCTGGATCTGTTGCGGGAAAATCAATGTGTTCTGACTCCATAATTTCCCAGGTTGCTTTACTCCAAGTACATTGTGCAGGGAAAGGTGACATCTCCGGCCACGTCTGCGTGGACCCAATATATCTACCTATCTAGAAAACTATATATTTATATTTCTATTATGCCCTTTCCTCCCTTCCCCTTCTCCCCTCCCCCCACCCCCACCTCCCAGCAACTGGATTCATTGGAATTTCACAACCTTTGCATGCTTTTGTGAAAACACTCATTTGTGTTTGCATCAGGCCACTAATGGCGGATGCCCAGGTCTGCGGAGCTTACCTCTGTTCAGCTCTCGTTATGGCGAGGAATGTGCCGTTAATAATGCATCTATGGAACTCAGCTGTGTGGGAGCCAAGTAATTATCCCACTGTAGCGTTCCGGCTTCAGTGTCATCACAACTGGGGCTTCATTAAAAGTCCTACCAGAGACGGTGTTGTGTGCCGCAGCCTGTATATATATTTTTTCATTTAAATTATCAGCCTTGCTATGGCTCAGAGGTAATTTGACTTTTTGAAACCGCTGAGCCCCTGTGAATTCCCCTCCCCTTCTCCCTCTCGCTGCTCTACCAGCTGATCAGCCCCAGAAGAACAAAAGGTTTATCTGAAGCTATGAAGCATATATTCACCAGCTTCTGGCGTCTAGATAAAAAAAAAATCAAAGTACTCCATTGAACATGTTAATACTGAGCAAAATGCACACAGCCAGACACTAAACCTTTACAGGGATTTGGGCATTTGAAAAGTGATACCCCGATCAGGTCTTGAGCTACGTTTCTTAGCCCAGAGAAGAGCAAGTAGCAAAGGAGGAAGAAAGAGTGTTTATAAAGGAATATCAAAAGCAGCCAATGAATTGCGTCAGAGCTGCCCACCTTTCATCTCAGCCCTTTGTCTGGTTTTGGCGGGGTGGGCAGCCGGAAGCCTGGAGAAGAGCACATCATAGGGCGCTGGGATCCCCCCTTGGCTCTGGACTTTGAGCTGCTGGCGACGTGAGTGGGAAGAGGGCTTGCCGTGACTCTTGGAAGAAACACAGAATCGGGATGGTGGTTCTCCTCTTTGTTTCTCCTGATTCTCTGCGACCTCTTCAGCGTTCCACAGCGGAGGGCTGGGGAGAGTCTCAGGAAGGGGCCCCGGCCAAGCGCACTGTGTCTTGGGGCCTCCTGGAAGTCTTGCGTTTCCCAGCTACTTCATTTCCCCCGACGGGGAGCAGTCACCAAATCAGACTGGCAGGAGCCATCAGGTTCCATGAGTGAATCATCCATCACAGAGCTAGCAGATAGGCGCTTGATTGGCAATGTCTGCCATGGGTGGTGAATTGCTGACTGGGTGCTTTTCCCACACTTGTCTATCAAATAGGCTTACTGAGCTCCCATACTCTGCTCTGGATTAAGGAAGATATCGGAAAGGTGTAGGATTTGTTTCTGCCTGCTAGAAGCTTTCTGCATATTTGGGAGGCAAACGTGGCTATGGAAAACATCTCATGTAATAAACAATTTATGATTAAATGCTGGGGTATACTTTTCTATCAGGAGAGAGAATATGGAGAATGGAGTCGTGCAAAAAGACGTCCAGAAGGATATAGCGCGTTTGGGCACTGATGAGGCCAGCTTGGGTGGCGTTTAACCTGCTCATGAAGCCAAGAAGTGTGTAGCACCATATACAGCCGGTGCCCAGATGGAGAGAAGGAGAGAAGAGTCCAGTTTTCACTCTGCGTGGCCCTCATGGAACCCTAAGGGAGCTCTGTCCTTTGTGGATGGGGCTCAGCCTCCGTGTGTGTAAGATCGGAGCTGGCTGCCCCCCAAGCTGTGCGAGGCCGCAGGTGTGCCCCAGGTGGGAAATTTGTACCCGGAATATGAGTACAACAGGCGGGATGCCCGTGGCCTTCTGGTAACTGGCCTCTTTGGTGTGCCGAGTTGACCCCAGATACAACCTCTTGAAACACCTCTCTGCCACAGGGGAGATGCACAGATCTCAGACTCTGCCCCAGACGTGCCTTCTAGTCTTTACCGGCCGGCTCTGTGCCAGGCTTTGCGTTGAGTGTTGTGGATCCTTAACCAAGGCAGACAAAGCCCCCAATCCCCATTCTGACGGGAGAGGTAGCCATGCGGATGTACGAATTCCTGCGTCGTACAAGTGGGTTAGGGTGTGATCACCTCTCCTGGTTATGTGCAGGTAGATACGGGAGGATAGAGAGCGGACAAAGGAGGTTTGAAAGTAGAAAGGCATTTGAGCTGGGCCTCTGAAGGATGACTAGGAGTTCATTAGGGAGAAGAGAGAAAGAGAATTCTCGGTGGTGGGCACAACAAAAACTTGGAGACATTAAAAAGAGCATGATGCTCCTTGAAACTCTTCTTGCCAGGGTCACCAGTGACTCCTGATTGTGGAAGCTGGTGGCTTTTGTGGTCCTTCTAGGCCCCTGGAGCCTGCAGAGCACTCCCGGCACGCTTATCCTCAGGTGTATCTGACTGCCCCCGAATTGGTGGTCTCTGGCCCTGGCTTTCTTCTCTCTCGTAGTCACCCTTACAGCTAGTTGCCTACTAGCCGTCTAACTTGATGTGCCCTGAAAATGTCTTCACCTTCCCCCCTACCCCAGTGTCAAAGATCCCCATCTCAGTGCTCTGTCTCAGCTCCTCCTGCCCACGCCCATGCCCCCTACCCACACAGTTGTTGGACCCCCGATGCTCCCCCGCTTCGGCCAGCCAAGCTCCCGCCAGCCAAGCTCCAGCTCTGGTCCAGGCCTGCAGCGCCTCGGGCTGTGTTTGCCAAAGAGGCTGCATCCTGGAGGCCTCGCCCGTTTGCCAAACTCAAGGCCAGCGGCACTCCGTTCTTTGCTTTTGTTTAGCCAGGGACCGTTTCCAGGGCCTGTCTGTCGTGGTCAGGGTCTTGGAAGCCCTGTAGGGGGGCATTCGGTCTTAAAGGAACACGTCAGACGCTGCCCATTGCCTCCCGAGACGCACACACACTTGGAGCCGGGGCCTCCACCTGTTTCTGGGGAAATAGGTCTTTGCCTCCTCTTGGGACCATCAGTTCGTGCTTGTGTGAAGAATTTGGGAGTCATTTTGGCGTCTGAACCTCCGCAATGGCCACTCGTCCCCATCGGAGCCAAAGACGCCGCGCCCGGTGATGTTACGCCCGCCGGGAACGAGGTCGCCCCTCCTCCTGGGCAGCCGGGGCTGGGGTTTCAGAAAACAGAGTGCCTCACTGCTGTCCTCACCGGTCAGGACTCAGGGCGGGCGGGAAAACTCAGCCAAGCACGTCTCGGCATCGGGGAGCAGCTCGGAGGCCCCGGGTCCTGGTTCTCCCTGGTCCGGAGCTGGAAAGAAAGAGGCGGAAGAAGTGTTTGAATACTGTGCTGTGAAGGGAACAGTCCTGCAGCGAGGCAGTTGTGATATTAGAGCAGGCCTCCTAAGAGATCCCCCGGCTCTGAGCTGTGATCCACACACCACATTCACAGACAGCTGGTCGCCCAGCGTGGGCTGTGCCTGCCGCTCAGAGCTGGCACACTGGCGGGGACCAGGTAATGCTCTAATTTCCCTCGTGCAGATGCGGCCAGGAATATCTTAATTTATTGGTGTGCTGGCATGCAAGGGGGAATGCTGCCGGTGCAGCCTTGCATAACTATTAGCAAAAAATGGAGCTGATAGGGGCTTGACTTTTCCTAAAGTGGGTTTGAAATAATCATCGCCTTTTGTTGTGTTTGGAAGGGCTTGAACAATTCTTAATTATTTAATTATAGATATGCGAGTAATACACTGGGAATGGCCCTGCCATTCCAGGGGTACCGAGCAGAGGAAAATGTTTAGTTACCGGAGGAGGGGAGAAAAAAAAAAGGTGGTAATTAAATCGAAGTGTCGTTTGTATCATGCCACGCGACTCCGTCAGCGACGCGGGCAGGACGAGGTCTGCTGGGCCTCCCCTTGGAAATTCTTACGTAACCCTAGGACCATCGACAGCATCGCCGCCGTCCTCCGGGCGAGGCCTGCAGGGTTTGCAAAGTTCTCTGTCACTCGCTCGCGGCATGCCACGTTAGGGCTCTGGCTGGGAGGTGCCGTTGTTCCCATTTTCCAGATAAGGAAGTGGAGTCTCGGAGACCCGTGGACGGCCTCGCCCGGAGGACGCACTTTGCGTTGCTCACATGTCACCGCGGCCTGCCTTTGGCGTCCTGTCATTGGAAGAGGCTGAGCTGTGCTCTGCTGCACGGGGACTTCGCTTTCCAAATAGCCTGGGCCAGCCTCGACAACTTTGGTGACTGTTTGCCTGAATTGTGCGTCTGACTCCATGGCACGCGTCTCGTGATGGACACCTTGTAATTATCCCATATAAGCACTCATTGTATTCATATCATTAATTTTGTTTGGGCTATTACATTTGATAGATACATTAAGCATTATATAGTTCTCTTTATACATGAAATTGAACTGCCTTTGAACAGTCAGCCGGCTAATTGCCCGTAATTTGTGTTGCTAACGAGAGGCAGAATAGTGGTATAACATTAGGCTCAACAGTCAGTTAACAAATTTGCCGATTCCGATTGCAAAGCATGCCCTCTGCGGCTGAGGCAGGCTGCACTTCACACGTGAATAGATTTTTAAAAACGCATTCAACTAAACAACAACAGCAACAAATTCTCGCCCCCCAGCACCAGGCAGCAATGGCTGGCCAATCAGGGCGACGGGTTGGGAGTGGGTTCGTGAGGCTCGAGGATAGGAGCTGTGGGGAAAACCCGGGAGTGGAAGGGAAGGTTCTGGCTGCTCCTCGTGTGGGGGCGCCGAGAGGCTGAGCTACTGCCAATGTCCTGAGTGACCTCCCACCCCATCCCTTGTCTGTGGTCTGGGGAGGGGGTAGGGGCACCCGGGTTCTGGCCTTTTGATCGTCATTAGATTATCTCGGCACTGGGTCTTCCATTTGGGCCTTGTCACCCGAGGGGTTCTTGGGAGAGGATTGGGTGAGGTCATCTTCGAGCCTCTTCTGCCATAGCCAGAAGGTAATTTGGAAATGGGTGGTTGTGGGAGAATAGCTAGTGTGTCATCCTTCCCTGGAATCCCATGACCATTTCTGAGCCCCTGCCTTGAGAAAGGAATGCCAGCCGCCAGACAGGCCTGGGGAAGGGGCACACCACTGATGAAGTGATAATGGTGGGGTGTGGAGGGGCTGACGCGGATGGGACAGATGAGCTCCTTCCTTCTGGAATGCCGAAGACCTGAACGCATCTCCCCCAAATTTGTACGTTGAAGCCCCAACCCCCTAGGACCTGAGATTGTGACTGTATTTGGAGGCAGGGCCTTTTTTGAAGAGGTGAATGGGTTAAAATGAGGCCATTAGGATGGGGGCCCTAATTCATGATGACTGGTGTCCTTCTAAGCAGAGGAAATGTAGACACAGGGACACCCCAGGTGGGCACGCCCACACAGAGGAGAGCCCATGTGAGGACCTGGTGAGAAGCAGGCCCTCTGCCTGCTGAGGAGGGAAACCTCAGAAGAAACCAATGCTGCCAACACCTTGATCTCAAACTTCTGGCTTCCAGAACTGCGCGGAACTAGATTCCTGTCGTGTGAGCCACTCAGGCTGTGGGATTTTGTCCTGGCGGCCCCGAGCAAACCAATACAGAGGATCCCAGCCATTCCATCAGAATGAGGTGGGAAGGGTGTGGTACGGCCTTGCTGGAAAAGTCCCCGAAAACCAAAGGTGAGCTGCGCTCTGTCAAGCTTGAAAAATTGAGTGTTAGGACAGAGAAGAGGCTGATGCAGCAGATGGTGGCCACTCCGAGTTCATTCCACGGTGGAGACCCAGGTCCTAAAATGGCACTGGTAGACCTTGTTCTATACGCCCCTGATTAGTTACTCGGGGACACGGCTGCTGCTGGGGGAGGCGTCTCCTCTTGCCCTCTGGCATCGGCCTTCCCTAGCCCCCCGTTTCCATGGCAGGCACGGGAGAGGCTTGTATTCCTCTGTCTTCCTCCCCTGAGCATGTGAGTGTTGGTACCTACAAACCAGCATCAAAGAAAGGGACTTTCTAAGCCTGGAAGACAACGCCTGTGGTCATCGGAGTTCATTCCAACAGATTTCTAGGCGTGGTGTCTGCTCAGTGAACAAGCCAGGTCTGTGACGGACACATTACTTAGCACCGCAGACTCTAACTTAACTTCCTCTTGCCCGTTACTTGAGTTTATAACTTAAGGGAATTCAGTTTTCTTTTAACTTCGAAAACAAAGTAGCAGAAATCATTTGGATTGTCACCTTCTGGGCAAATTGTTGCTGTTTCCGGCATTGCTTTACATAGTTATGGGACAAATCGCCTAAACATGGCCAATACATGTTACTGATTACTCACCGGGGCTGCGTCCCACTGTGCTAGACGGCTTGGTGCCCTGGGTGTAGATCTGGCGCATTCTCCACTCTGGAGCGCCTTACTCTCTGGGCAGTGGGCAAGTCGAGCTTGTTGACGGCGTGCATGCGTGTGTGTGAAATGTACATATAGTGTGTGAAGACGCTTACGTCATAGGAATAAAAGTGAGAGGTGTAAATGTTTCTGTGCCTAAGTATTATATTTGTTTTCAAATAATTTTGAATCCATTGACGTTTTGTACAGAGTGGAAATGGTGTTGCCATTGTGACTCCCCCCCCCGCTTATGGAGTTATTGGCTGATCACAAGATGTTTTTCTGATATCAAGTAGCAGCTTTCTGTGAAGAACCCAATGTGAGTGTGCTGTTGGTAGCCCTGGCCATCTTGTTCTAGCTACTCTTTCCTCCAAAGATGGGAACTTACAGGAAATGAGAAAACCTATCATCCGGGGTAGGCCACAATGTCCTAAAGACATGATGGTTTGTCGCCATCAGCCAGTAAGGCTCTGAGGGTATTGCTCCTTTGCTGTCGCCTGAGATTTTAGCCCAGGGATGGCCTCCGGAGTCCCACCGTAATTCCCCTTGGCTGGCCTTTCTTTCTGTTTTTTTTAGTTAGCCGAGGATAGAAAGAGGAAGTAAGAGCTTAGTTTTGAGCAGGACACTACGAGAATTTCCTCTTCAGAGGATTTCTCATTATACAGTAAATTGATAGATGAATGTTGGCAAAGTCACTCAATACAGATCTAGATTGGGAGTGTGGATTATTGAGAAAGTTGTTTGACAAGGCTGATAATTAGTGATAGCGATTGGTCTCTGTGAGGGCATTCTTTTCAGTGAGTTAATATAGAAATTCAAGATGGTGCTACTAAGTCTTTTTGATCAACATAAATGGATTTCACTATTTTTTTTTTAAGATTTTATTTATTTATTTATTTGAGAGAGAGACTGAGAGCACGAGCAGAGGGGGGGAAGAGGGTGGGGGAGAAGCAGACTCCCCGCTGAGCAGAGAGCCTGATGCAGGGGGCTCCATTCCAGGACCCTGGGATCATGACCTGAGCTGAAGGCATATGCTTAACCCAGTGAGCCACCCAGGCGCCCCTGGATTTCACTATTTTTTTAATCAAAAAATTAATCCCTGGGGTGCAGAAAAGATTCAAATAACATAGAAGAGTATACATTCTCCCTTCCTCTTGACTCCTCCCCCACTTTCCCAACTGGAGCACGGATACCTTGGGATGCTGGGGAGGGCTTCAGAGAGGAGGTGACATTTGGTAATAGGTTTTGGAGAGTGAGCTGGAGTTTGTGTACTGCGAAGCTGCTTTCGCTGATGGCTGCACCAGGGAGGGAAGTCGTGCAGGTTAAGAGGAGAAAGGGAGCCTCGGCGGGTTTGGGAAGGCAACAGATCAGGATCTTGCCGTGCCCCTTCCTGCTTGGAGGGGCCCCGCTCAAGAGGACGAGTCCTATGGTTGGAAAAGGGGCCAGTTACCTGAGTCTGCAGTTGAGTATAGGTGTTAGGCAGGCTCAGGAGGACAGATGAGCATGGGGAGATGCAGGAGGGAAGCCGGAGTAATATGCAAATGACCAAGCAAATGACCAGGTATCAAAGCCAAGGACCCCAGCTGAGAAAGAAAGCCCACCCGGCTTGCTTCCCGGTTACTGGTTACTGCTCCGGAAGCGTTGCTGGGAACCCATGGCCGGGGACATGTCAACTCCTGATGGAAACCTGGTTTGGCAGGCCCCGTTTTTTAAGCTGAGTGCCTGGCTGCCAGATCGCATTTGGATTGAGTGGCTGGCATTCCTCGAGCCTCGCTTAATAGGATTGAAAGGAAAGAAATGTTACTTTTCATCACGCAAGACAACAAAGAGAAACGGGAAAACGAAAATATTATTTCGTTTGAACAAATTACAGGGAGACTCCCTGGGGTGCTTTCCAGGAGTTAGATGAGGAAAAGCACTTAAATATCATTCCATCAAACTAAATTTTTAACTACAATTTTTTACAGATAAAATGTGTTGGGAGGATTCAAAGAAGATTAGAGCTCACCTAAGAAACAGTATTCAAATTTTACCAGCTAATGGAGGCCGGGCAGAAACTGTTAATGCCTATAACTTCCCTCCAAGGGACAGAGATTTCAGTATTCTTATAAAAACACATTGAGCTGATTTCATTTCCGTGTCTCGGCAGACTTCATTCGTGTAATTTCAGTAAGTGTTATAAATGTTATTTTAAGTATTATAATGATAATCCCTACTGACAATGGAGCCGTGCATCTCAGCTTCCATTCCTCAGGTAATGTTTACCTCGGATAGCACATAATTGTTTGCTTTTTTCACGGTAAACTCTCTGCTCCCAACTGCTTAATCAGCCATGGAAAAGAGAGGAGACTTTAGAAATGTTTAATGTTCTTCTGATTACATTAGAGTCGTGGGTAAGCCCACATCAGTGGGGCCAGAAGAGCAGACCGGCGCTCTTTTGTTTTGGGTTTGTGTTTTGGTGTGTCCGTGTTTGCTCTCTGTCCGCAGACCTTCAGGAGTGCCGCAGGCCGGAGCGACCGGGGGAATCACTTATGGGTGTCACTATCCCAGCCTGGGTGGCAGTCTGCCCTTTCTCGGGGCGCGCCCTCCTGGCCGCCCGCCGCCTTGCGGATGCTGCTCGCAGGCTGGGTTTGTGCGCTGCCAGGGTCCCGGGCGCCCGCGGGCTCTCCGAGTATGTGCTCCACGGCCTGCTCGCCCGAAGCGAGATTTCATTATGCTTTATGAAAGTGCAGCTTTTCTACCCGGGAACGCAGAACCTCGGGGGCTTTCTTGGGGCGCTGTGTGTAACATTTGCCTCTGTCGCCTCTTCCATATCTGAATCCGGATGTGATCAGGAATTAAAAGGGAGCCGGGAAGCTTGATATGCATTGCAAGTTGGAAGAGTATTTGCTGCTCCTGGTCTTGAGTGTTTAGAGCCCTCCTGCCTGCATCTCTGACTATAGGGAAGTTCTGCTTCTGAGCTGACTGGCAGCCATGTGTACTTTAATTCGTTCAGCAGACATCCGTAGAGAGACCGCTGTGCTTCAGGCACTGTGCTGGGCTCTGGTGAGTGACTCTCTGAACAAGCGTATTTCCCCGTCTAGAGGGGGGAGCCAAGACTGAACAGGCGAGCAAGCCAGTGTGTTATTACCGATGGAGAGAAGTGTTACTAGTGTGAGGACAGAGGAAGGTGGGGAGGATGTTGCTTAAGCTGAGCTTTAAAGGCTGAGCAGGAGCCGGGCCCGTGAAGAGGCTGGGGCAGAGCAGGTGCTTTGAGGCCGGAAATACCGCCGCCCTCCTCTGGGCGCTGAAGGCCGGTGTGTGGGGGGAGCTGGTGTGTGGGAAGGACCCAGGACCGTGGCTCCAACGAAGCGAGAGTGGCTGGGCAGTGTCTGGCCTCGCAGGGTAGGGATTTTATTCTCTGCAATAAGAAACCGGTGTGGAGCTTTAGGCCGCCCATGACATTGTCCTGTTTGAAGCTTGTAAAAAGATTGTCCTGGCTGCTGGGTGGATAGGACACCCTCAGGGTGCAGGAGTGGGAGCTCAGAGTCCAGTGGGTAGTCAGTGCCGTTATCCTGACTAGAGAGGGTGGTCCGTGGTGGGGGCAGTGGGTGAGGGGCTGATTCGAGACACATTCTAAAAAGGAGATGGACATCCCTGCCGGCCAAGTGCATGCCAGGCAGGAAGAGGGGTTGGGTTTCTACAGTTGGTCTGCCTTGTCCTGTGTCCTCCTGTGGTGGAGGCCCTTTCACTTCCCAGGACTAACCCCCCCTAGGCTGTCTGTCTTCTTTCCCCTCAGGCTGTTTGGAACTTGTCCTGACAGTCCCCTGAAGAAGGATGGAGAGGGGCTGGCTGGATTCCCTGCCTCCCCCACCGCCATGCATTATGTGACTCATTCTCCAGCCTCGGTTTCCCCAGCCCCTCCTGGAAAGGGGATGGGAGCGTGCTCGGCGTGCCTGACCCTTCCCTCTCCTCCTCCCACGCCCACTGACAGCCCTTCCTCCACACACTGCTCCGGAGATCCCCAAGGTCTGCGGGATAATTGAGCTTGAGCCTTTAGTTAAAGACTGGGGCCGGTAGGTAGCTGATTTCCCCAGTCCTCAGGGTGGACGCTTGACAGGTTTCCGTGATGGGGACAGAGGAGCAAAGAGAGAGGAAGTGGAGTGATAGATAATTAAAGCATCCTGAGGGCCCTGGTCTGGTCCAGTTGGCCCAAGAGGGGTCTTCCCCAGTGGGGCCTAGTCAGAGGGCATGTGTGCACCTGGCTATCTGGAAGGTAGGCAGGCTTTTGGCTGATGCGGGGGTGGGGCCGTGGGTAGGAGGGGCGCAGGGATGAATTGCATGGATGGAATATCCCTCGTGCCCAGCTTTGGGCTGAATTAACTTCCGAGAAAGCATCTGCTACCTCTCCTCTTTCCCTTGGACAGGCAACAACCAGTTGAATCCATCCCTCTGTGTCTGTCCCTGGCTCTCTGCATTCTGGGGAACCATCAAGGAATCTAAAAAAAGAAAAAAGAAAAGGGGGCGAAAATCAAGGTGGAACCAGGCAGGTGTGCCAAGGAGCAGACACACACACACACCCCACCTCCGTCCCAACCGAAGCCAGATGAATATTTTAACACCTGAGCATTTTGTTCAAGCCAGAAGCATGCTGCATTGCTGGCAAGGCCCGAGAATGACCTGAAAACCTCAATATTTTGGGGAACAAAAGGTCCTTGGGTCTGCTTTCCCGAGAAGGGCCTCAGTCCAGGGTTATTTGAAGGCCGCGTGGTCCGGGGGGCCTGGTAGGCGGCGGGAAGGGCTTCTGCTGCTGTGTGCTGAGGGAGCATGGGCCCTGCTCCCTGGCACCAGGCAGCCTCGTGGCACCGTGAGGCCCCGGCCTCCAGTCGCGCGCCAGGCAGAGAGGAGGGAGAGGCGGGAGGAGGGGGAGCGGGAGGAGGGAGAGCCTGCGAGAGGCTGGGGCAGCGGGGCTGGGAGAGAGAGAAACAAACTCTATTTTCTGCTCGTCTGTGGCGGGAGGGCTCCTGCGGCCCACACGCTCACGGAGTGAAGCAATTTCGGACGGGGATGAGTGTCTGTTTTTCCCTGGAGCGGAGACTAAAAACCCCGAAAGCCCTGGGTTTCTCTGCCCTTAATATCCTGTTCTGAAAAGTGCAGTTGTAAGAAGTGGAGGAAATGAAGATCCGTAACAAGTGGAAGGAGGCCCTTCCCCAGCCGGAAGTGGTGGGATGGGGGAGCCTCGGGGTAGGGGGGAGCTGGCTGGGGAGGCTGGAGAGAGGCTGGGAGAGAGGACCTGGCTGCCCAGGGGTGTCCCGGGCAGGTGGCCACTTGCGGACAAAGATTTGGGTTCCTGTCCTGTGTCCGGGGGTGTTTGCCGGCACTGGAGCCACCTGGGTGGTGTCGAAGGCCATGGACGATGGCAAGGCTGGGATTGTGGAATTCTGTTATTCCGTCTCTGCAGCTCCTGCCCTCCCAGAGCTCCCTGAGCTGTGGCCTTTCCTCCAAATGCAGGCACTCGCCGCCTCTCGCCTCCTGCTCTCTGCCCCCGACGGTGTGTGCGCCTGGTGTGTGCCCAGGCTGAGCAGGGACAGATCTTGGCTGCAAAGTGAGCACGGAGTTTCAGAACCAGCCTTGGTCCAGGGCAGCTGGGGGCTGGGTCTCTAGAAACCAGAGGCGTCGTTGTACCTTAGAGGGGCCTCTTGCGCCTGCATGGTAGAAGGAAAATGCAGTGTGAGGGGGACAGCAGGGCACAAGGAGAGCCTCCTCCCCAAGCAAGGAGGGCCAGGGGCTGCCGGGAGGCAGCTGACAAGGCTTTCTGCTGGACCCCCAAGTTACTTTGAGGTCTTGGCCCCCCTGCACTGACTCGCTGTCTGTTCTGCAGCCACCGGCCCGGCCTGCCAGGACCTCTCCAATATTTCTAATGTTGCCCCCACCCCGCTTTGCTCTGGACACGTGATGTCCCATGTGGGGTACCAGCCCCCTCCTCCCCGTGTGGGGAGATTCTGGCCCCCTCTGGCCTCCCCAGGGTCCTGGCCTCCGTAGAACCAACTGGCCCAGAATACAAACTCTGGGCTAGCATCGCTCCCCATGAGCTGGGTGACTGTGGGCAAGTCTTGCATCCTCTGCGTCTGTTTCCTCCTCGGTGAAATGGTGGTGATAGGTGGCTTTGAGAGTTAAATGGCCTTAGAACAATGTTGGCACGGAGGAGTAATGAGTGGGTAAAGGTTCGAGGTTATTATTGCTGTCGTTATTGTTTTTCTTCTACAAATCTTCCCCGTTCCTGGAGATAGCTCCCAGTGCCCCTCCTGCAGAGAGCCTTCCCAGCTGGCCTGTCCCCGGGTCTCTCATTGTCTGCCCTGAGTAATTTGACACACCTAAGGCCTTATTGTCCATCCTCTGTCTTTAATGACACCGTATGCATTCGGCACACCTTCTCAGGTAAGTTCTAAATTCTCTGAGAAGAGGGCCTGTCCGTCTCCTAATCTGTGCCACCCCCCACGTCCCACCACCGTTCTGGACTTACAACATGCTTAGTAAGTATTCACTTAATTGGATGGTCTGAAACTATATTCCAAAACGAGTTTAAGGCCTTTTATTTCGATAAAGAAAATAGATAATAAAATATGTATATATACGGCGTCTGCTTTGTTTGACCCTGTGCAGCGAGTCACGTGGTGTTCTTATGTTCATATTGCTGATGCAAATATCAGGCTCAGAGAAGAAAACTGACTTGCTCAGGGTTACAAGGCAGGACTTGAATTCAGGACTCTGGACTCCACAAGAGCAGGCCTGTGGCTAGTGGGATGTGTGGTCTCTGGGCATTCTCAAACAGGACTGATTTTCCGATGGGCGGTGGCCAGTTTATTTAAGGGTTGGGCCATGCCCAAGCACCTTTCTCCAAAACCTGGGTGGGCTAATGAGTCCCCACGTCTAGGACACGGTGCCTGCCCCCAGCCAGTGTGCAGGGGTGGCATGAGGACCTGCTTTTTTATTGGTGGTAGATTTAGTTGCGTTTGGGCTAATATCAAATAAGCTTAAATTCCCCAGGGCTCGGGTGACTACAGTGCCCAGCCCAGCTCAGCTTCTACTCCTGCCCGTGTGTCCCCACAAGTCCCAGCATGAGCTGCTTTAGATGGCAGCACATCTTTCTTGTCCACTTGTCGTGGGCCTGAGGACAGGCACCGCATCCTGTTGCATATGCCCATGGTACCTGTCTCAGTAGATAGTAGGTGCTCAGGGGAGGCAGCAGGGAAAACGATGAAGGCCAGAGGGATTTGTTCGGTTCTGGCGATTTCCTCCAGACAGCAAAGGCAACTTCTTCTTCCATGGCTGGGCATGGAGTTTGAGAAACCAAATGAACAGGTAGGCTGGGAATATCTAGGCTCTGAAAGAGTCCTCTTTCCTATCCCTCTACCTGGGCTGATGGTGAGCAGACCAATAGAGAACCAGGGCCACCAGCCTGAGACTGAGCTGCAGTCTAATTATGCTGGGGGTGCTGGCCTATGCTTTCTCCGGACCCTGCCTCCTAGAGTCTCGCTCCTTGAAGTTGTGGCCCCGTGACTAACGGTATCCCCATCACCTGGGAATGCACTAGAAACACGGACTACCAGGCCTCACCCTAGTCCTGCTGAACCAGAATCTGCATTTTATTTTATTTTGTAAAATGATTTTATTTATTTATTTATTGGAGAGAGAGAGAGTGTGTGTGTGCATGAGCTGGGATGGGGGGGAGCAGAGGGAGAGGGACAAGCAGACTCTGCCCTGAGTGCGAGCCAGGTGCGGGGCTTGATCCCATGACCCTGAGATCGTGACTTGAGCCGAAACTGTGAGTGGGACACTATACTGACTGAGCCACCCAGGTGCCCCCAGAATCTGCATTTTAAAAACAGACCCAGGGGAGGGTGCCTGGGTGGCTCAGTTGGTTAAGCGACTGCCTTCGGCTCAGGTCATGATCCTGGAGTCCCGGGATCGAGTCCCGCATCGGGCTCCCTGCTCAGCAGGGGGTCTGCTTCTCCCTCTGACCCTCTTCCCTCTCGTGCTCTCTGTCTCTCATTCTCTCTCTCAAATAAATAAATAAAATCTTAAAAAAAAAAAAAAAACCAGACCCAGGGGATTCATGTACTTGTTGAAGTTTGAGAAGCAGTCGCCTAAAAGACCATTTCCCTGGGGGGCAAACACCAAGGAAGGTAGGCTAGTGTTCTCGCTAAAAACACAGCTGCCTGGCTCCCCATCTCAGCTCCCCCCAGAGGTAACGCTGGGGGTGTAGCCTGTCTGGCTTGAGTTTCCTCCTGTGTGAAGCGGGATCATGGAAACAGTCGGGCCTTTCTCCTTGGGCTGCCGAACGAGGATTAGATGTAATAACATAGAACATATGTTCCGTACTTAGCGCACGGCCCAGGCAGAGCGAGCCCCGGATAAATGCGATGTTAGCTCGCTTTAAGAACGGAGGAGTGAAGGGGGCTTCAGTGAGTGGGAGGGAAAAACACTGTGATTTGTGCAGCTAGTTTTGCACGGGGCTTGTTTAGTGGAGCTTAACTCAGGAGCTAAATACCAGCTAGGACTCCCTGTAGAATTATTACATGGAGTAGTAGGGGAAGGGGGAGCCAGAGTTTAATGCTTGTGATAGCAATTTTTTTTTAAATTAGAAAAAAAAAAAAACGTGTTAAAAGCAAGTAAAACCCCTGGTGATCGCAAATGAATTGCCTAAGTTCTCTTAGCAGATCCACTTTCCGGAGCGATGACGGGGTCTGCAGGAATGAATGACATCTCCTTCCGTGAGGAGGGGGCGGTGAGACCCCCACGGTGACTCCTGGCTCTGGCTCAGGGTCTGGCTGCTCCTCGTGGGGAAGCCACGGCCACAGAGGGTGGGAGGAGGCGCTCTGTGGGCAGGGCAGGGCAGGGCATCTGGGCCTCCTGGCAGCTTAAATGCCTCCGATTAGCAAGTCGGGCGGGAAGAGGTGCTAAAAAGAATCCTTCCCGCCTCCTCCGCTGGCATGTTTTGAAGGGAGTTCAGTTATGAGACTATTAAAATGTTATTTTGATAATTAAGCCCACAGCTGTTCCGAGGGCGGCAGAAGGCACGGTGCTCTCACAGACTCTGAGAGAAAGAAAGCAGGCGGGGAGCGCACCGGGCAGGGGGCGTGGACACAGGGCTGTGGAGCGGGGCTGGTTGCAGGGGTGTCAAGGTCCCCTCTGGCCAGGTCTGGGGTTGCCCCTGAGTGACCACAGGGGACAGCGGCTCCAGGAGGCCCCCTATCTGGGACGGGGGGAGCTGCCCCCCACACGCAGGGACCCTTAACAGGTGTGGGCACAAACTGTCAGAGAGGTAGCTGCCAGGGATGCCCTATGTCGGTGGTTCTCAAAGTGGGGTCCCAGGACCAGCAGCATTTTCATCCCCTGGGACTTTGTTTAGAGATGCAAGTTCTTGGCTCCACCTAACCTACTGAATCGGAAGCTCTGGTGGTGAGGACCAGCAAGCAGTCTGTGTTCTAATGGATCCTCTAGCTGATTCTGATGCTTGCTAAGTTACAGAACCACCGTCCTTACGGGTCATCTGGCAAATGAACCCTTAGATATCGGTAAAGCTTGGCTAGTAAGGTGTGGGTGAGGGCGTGGGGATGGACAGCACATAGACATGTGCCGGAGGGCAAAGGGAAGCCCAGAGAGGGGAAGTGGCTTATCTAAGGCCACACAGCAAATGAGAGCAAAACTAGATGTAGTAATCAGCCAGCTCTCTTGATTGCAGATCTTTCTGTGAGATAATCTTTCTGAATACTAAGGGCAAGGCTGGGAAAGAAGAGGTTTGAGTTAGAAGTGATGAGGTAAGCCAAGGAGAAGGCCAACAGTTTATCAACCCAGGATATATTTACCTGCCCAGAATCAGCCAGCATTCTCTAGTCATGTTCTGCTGGGAGCTTTGCCAACACATGCATTCATCCACCCACTCATCCACTCACCCAGTATCTATCTATCCATCCATCCACCCACCCACCATCCAGCCATCACCCACCCACCTACCAATTCACCCACCCATCCCCTTACCCACCTACCTACTCACCTAACTATCCAGCCATCCACCCACCTACCCATCCATTCATCCATCCATCCATCCATCCATCCTTCCTTCCAGCTTTGTATCCTTCTGTTGCTCACTCCCACCTTCCATCAGTCCACTTATCCCTACTCCCATTTTTGTCCACATAGTTGTGCATCCATCCAAATATTCAAATGGCCGTTACTCACCATCTGCTCATCCCCCTCAACCCATGCATCCATCTATTTCTTCACTCATTTTCCCATCCACTTGTTAATGAAACCTTCCCCCTTTCCCTCCCATGCCTACAAAAAGCCTACTATGTACCAGGCATTTTTATATCCTTCTCAACGGATGGGAGCTTAAGCTACCCAGGTCACGTGAGCTGGCCATGCCTGTGCTCTGCCTAGGCCCTCCTGCCTTGTCCCCTAGCACCAGGCTCCCTCCCCAGTGTGCCTGCAGCCACACTCTCATCCCTGTTCCTCTGAGCTATGGTAGTGGCCTATCACCTGGCTGCCCCTCAACCAGCCTCCCCCAACTCGGGTGCTGTAATTCACATTCTGGAAGTGAGTAGGGCTTGATCATGCCATTTCACTACTTAGACTCCAGTGACTCCTCATTGCGTACAGGACAAAGCCTGCAATTTGGTTCTGCCATCTGATGCAGTCCGGGCTCGTTCCCAGCCTATTTATCAACCTTATGACCCTGTGGTTCCCAGCCGAAGCTTCAGCCTAAGCAGATGATTTGCTGTTCCCAGATATTTTTGCATGTTCTTTGCACATGTGGTCCTCCAGTCTAAAATGCCTTCTTTCTACACTTCCCACTCTTCCTGTTGAAATCCTGCTCCATGGGCCTCTTCCAGCACCGCCAACCTTGTGCATGGCCTCTGCTTTTGTCTCCCACTGGGATGGGATGGCCCTCTGCAGAACCCTGTGACATCTCTGGCCCCACGTTATTGTGCGTCTGGCTGTGGTTTGCAAGGCTCACGCTCCCCGGCAGGCCCGCGCCGGCTCCGGCGTAGCTCACTACACAACACCTGACGCGTGGTAGGTGCTGCTTTTGAGGTGGGTCAGTTCAGGGCTTAGTGACGTGTGTCTAACACGTGTGCCACAAGTCCCCCTGGGCTGTGCTGAGGGCCTCTCCCTACGGGTGATGGGGAGCCACTGAGGGCTCTGGACGGGGGAGACACAAGTCAGTGCTGCTCTCCCCCCCACCGCCCCCCACTCCTCCCCACCGGCTTTGTCTCTGGCATTTGCCACACACCTTCCGAGTTCCAGCCACACTGGCCTCTCTCCTCTCCCAGGCACACTCCTCTGGGCAGGCTGCTCCCTCTGCCCCGGGCACCTGTCCTCCATATGACGTTTGCCTTCCCTGTCCTGACGACGTGGGCTCGATGCCCTTTCTCTGCCCAAATGTGACTCCACCCCTCAGGCTGTGCCCAGTGGTGGACATCTTCCTCCCCCCACCGCCGGACTGTGAGCTCCCTGTGGGGGGCACCACCAAGGCCTGGGGCTGTGCACATGGCAGGTTTCTGATACATGTTTTTTGAGTGAATGAATGAATGAATAAATAAAAAAGATACATGGTGGGTACTTAGTAAATTTAATTGAATGAATACATGAATGGCACAGAGTCAGTGCCTAGCAAAGATCTGTTGAATAAACAAACAAACGAGTGAATAGGGAAGGATGTTTAGGGCTTTCTTGGAAAAGCTCTGGCCAGTTCCTTCAGACCAGGAGACTGTCTGTCCATCCATCCCCTCAGCCGCCGGTGCTCACCCCATCAGCTGCAGGAGACTCTGCTCTGCCAGACGTCTCTCCCCCGTGCCTGCCTCTCAGCCACACGCACAACCAGGCGCTGGGTGAGGGTGGAGACGGTGGCCCCGGAGGCCGCTGCTCAACACAGCTGGGCCAGGGTCAGGCGTGGGCGCCGGGGTCGCGGTGGCCTTTCGGTGAGGAGCAGGACGGAGCCTGCCCTGGCCTCTGGCCCCCGGTGTCACAACTGTCTACATAATTCTTTCAACTCCGCAGCCATCCGGTCCAGCCCTGATCTGAAGCCATCTTCCAGAACATCTGTTTTCCTCCTCCATCAATACGCTCCCCAAAGAGGGCCAACTTGCAAAATATTATATATAACATCAAACATGCTATCTGAATTCAATTAAGTATTTGGTTGGGGAAGGGTTTGTGGTAATTAAACATACTGTTTTGGGGCAAATTGTAGCAAACTATTTCATTCTTCATTAATAGACACCCCTCTTGACTCCCCATGAGCTGAGAGAGAGAGTTGGGGGGAAGGAGGGAAGGAAGGGAGGAGGGAGGGGGAATAGCTGAATAACCCCCAGATAGCATGATTTACGGCCACCGTTACGGGCTTTGATTTTCAGCTCTCTCAGGCTATGTGACCACAGTGAAGTCACTTAACCTCTCTGAGGCTCAGCCATCTGGTCTGTAAAATGGGGATAATAATCCCCATCTCACAGGGCTGCTGTGAGGATGGAGTGAGAGAGTGAATGAAAGTGCACAGCTCCCAGCACACAGTGGTGTGACCCTTTCATGAAGGCACAGAGGTACATTGAGGCTGGATGATTTCTGTCCCGTTGGTCAGGGCCCCATCAGAAGTCCTTTTTCCCCCGAGGCAGGGCCTGAAATGCATCTCAGAGTGTTCTTTCTTCCTGGCATATTTGTCAGGTTCTGGGAGCAAGGAGGAGGAGCCTCCTACCTTATTTCACTTTGTTATCCGTAACCCACAGCTCAGGGCAGCTCAGGAGGAGAGGAGGGCCAGCGTGCATGGACTCTGGCTTCGGCTCCTGGCCTGCCCCTCTGCACCTCTGGGTCCCTGGGCCATTGCCGAAGCTCTCGCCGCACAGATTTCTGTTCTGTAAAATGGGGATAATAAGAATTACTACAGATCTCCTAGTGTTAAATGAGTTTCATAAATGGCCTGACACATAGTAAGCTCCCACTACATGGTGGTTTTTGTTATTCATTTATTTGCATTTTCAATTCAGAACGGCCCATTTCAGCTGCCAGTTGTTTTCTGCGGGCGCTGGACTCCTCGGGCTGGGGCTGGTCACGGCCAGCATCCCATGGTAGCACGCGGTGCCCACTGCGTGTCACCGAAGACCCAGCGGCAGCGCTTCACGTCCCGGTTTTAGAATTTGTCAACAAGCTTGCTGTTACTTCCATCTTAGGTGAAGTCACCTAGCAGAAGCCATGTGGGCCGCTAGACACTTGGAGGGCTGGGCTTGGTACCCAAGACTGTGGGATTCCAAAGGGACATTCTTCTCCTTGCTGTGCCACCACCCAGGGAGACGCACCTTCTGAACTGGACCCTCACTGGGTGTCTGGTCTGCGTAGACCATTTCCTTTCTGCGGTCTCAACTGGATTATCCACAAGTCTTGGAGCGTCTCTGTGGGTACCCCCAATGGAACAGTATGATCCTTAGCAGCTCCCTTTTCCTGGGCATCCAGAAAAGGCTTATTCGGGACACACACTCCCTGGAAGATGGAAAGCTAGTTTGGAGGTTGTTGTCATGTAGACCAGAAAAGATGGCGGCCTGAGTGTGTGTGTGGGGGGGTTGCTGCTGGCAGTGTAGGTGGAAAGCTGTGGGCGAGTTCTGGAAAACTCAGGATTAATCACCAGGGGTGCACACAGTAGGTGCCAGAGGAGGGGGTGGTGTCTTTGGAGGAATAGTATTCTGGAAGACTTCCTAGCAGGGGCTGCTGGGGCTTGATCGGACTCTCTAAGAAGAGCTGGGCCATTTCAGACAGAGGGGACATGGAAAGCAAAGGCTTAGAGGTGGGAAGCCCTGTGACCAGCTGTGGACACCATAGGAGGAGGCTGTGATGAGGCCCCTACCTTCATGGAGTGCGTGTTTTGGGACTGTGGCCCATAGTGGCTCAAGCAGAGTGACATTCAACACCAGCTCTTCCATAGTGGGGCGGGCTGTAAATTTTAGTGCTCAGGAGGGGCTGCCAGAAACTGGACCGGAGGTGGGAGGTGACTGGGAGCCCTCACTGGACCCGAAGGACTGGCCTGAGCAGGGGTCTTTTGTCATCCAGTCATGCATTTGTTCAGACCATCACTGTATGCAATACTGTAGGGCAGGAGAGCAGGGGGAGGGAAAGAGGAAGAGGCAGACAGATGGACAGTAAAGGACAAACCCCTCCCTGGGAGGAACCAAAGACTCAGGAGGGACTCAGTTATCGGAACTTATTGAATTGCAGGGGCTCAGACTCTGCCTCAAACTGCCTTAGAGAACAGGTTCACTGGGCCTGAAATGGAAGTTCTCAAGGCCCAGGTGGGCACAACATTAGGACATGTCCTCCCCTAAGGAAGATGGCCACCAACCCCTCCAGGCTCATGTCCTCGCAGCTCACCATCCCAGGGGCAAGAGTCTTTTATCCCCAGTCTGGAGATGGGCTCTGAGTGGCCAGGCGTGGGTCATGTGCTCACCTGGGGCAAGGCGGGGAGCGGTGTGCACCTGTGGAAGTCCCCCAGAGGACATCAGGGTGGTTGGTCCCCGAAGAAGGGAGACTAGATGCCCACAGGAGTAAAACCCAAGTCCACCCCAGCAAGAGTAAGGAACGGTTCTCCCCTGCAGGACAGAAGCTGGCCTCCAGTAGAGAGGTGGGTCCATGGGAAGAGGGGTTCTTCTAGGCCAAGAGATGATGAATCCTGGTGGAGGCTGGAGTGGGCAAAGGGGACCCCTCGTCCTCTCTGGTTTCCTGACATCTCCTGCGCTTGATTTTCTTACCCCTGCACTGGATGTTCCCTCTTTGCATCCTCCCCAGCTGTCCCTGTGGAGAACATTCCAGGATGGGAATGGGGCCTTTTGCTTCAGGCCACCTGTGGTCCGATTCCTGTTTGGCCACCACAAATGATGACTGAGATGGCGGGTCTTGCTTTTCCTTTTGAACCCTCCCGGCATCTGTCTGGCCTGCCTCTGTCTGGGTAGAGGAGCCCAAAGCTCACCCTTGTTCCTGCTTTGTGGAGCCATTTGTCGGCATCATGGGGGATCGCTCTGGGAGCTTTGTACCTCCTTTTTGTCCCAAGAGGGAGACAGGTTGGTTTGGGAAATGAAAGGACCGGCTAATAGCAGTCTGGGTCACATCAAAGCCAGCGCCAGCCCCCAGCCAGGGGAGCCAGCTCGCCACAGCCACCCGGGCGTGGGAAGTCCAGGTTGTCAGCGGCCTTGGCCCGAGTCCCCGCTCTGCTTCAACTCGCTGCACGATCTCAGCAAGTTTCCCGCCTCTCTGTGCCTCAGTTTCCTCATTTGTCACACAGGAACACGAAAGGGTCGAAGTGTACACGTAGTGATGTCATCCGCTTTGGTGCTATTCCGTCCTGTCCCTAGAGCCTCCGAAACAGCCTGTGAAGTTTCCCAGGGAGCTGACTCTCTGTGTACCCCCTTCTGTCCCCTCATTGGGGTGGGCAGCACTTGGAACACGTGGCCCTCATTTTAGGATGAGCGCTGCTCTGCTGGGAGAATCTGCTGTGAGACCTGTGGACTGGCTGCCCCCTCTCAAGGTTGCTGCCCCCTCAGGCCCCCCTCCCCCCACTGCCCAACAGCCCTCCCGTCGCCCTCCTTGCCTTCTGAGGTGACGCTAGTCCCCACTGCCACCTCCCCACGCCCAGCCATTAGCCTCACTTCTCACTGGCTGCTCATCAGCACAGTAATCATTTTCAGATTTACAAGCATTAAATATTTTAATTTAATGCCTTGGCTCTCTTGTAATTCATGCACTTAATTATATGATAATTACTCAAATGAAAGAGATACAGCTGCTGTCGGATCAATGCTGAGGGAAGACTGGGTGTTGAGTTGGGCTGTTTTGGGGGAAGCGCCCCCCACCTTTTTCCCTCTGGGCTGCACAGCCCCTCCTCCCCGAAACAGTGCTGAGGCCAGGAACGTGCACCCATCTGAGCAGGAACAGGGTGTGGGGCCTGCCCTGGCTGGTGACCCCGACTCCTGTGGGTGCTGCTCCACAGACAGAAATCTGCTGCCGATGGGCAGGGAGGGAGGACTCTAGGGCCCTCCTTGGGGGGTAGAGGGCAAGTCCTTTCTGTGCGCCCACTCAAGGGGGCACAGGAGGCTGGGACTGCTGTCTGGGCCACCGTGGCAGGTGGAGAGACCAGGGAGCCTGTCTCCCCCTTAGTGATGGGTGTCTGGGGGTGAGAGTGGGGAGAGACTTCTCTGAGCATCTCCCCTGAAGATGGAGAGAGGCCTGGGCCTTCTCCCACTGACCACGAAGGGGTTTGCAAGGACAGATCAGGGAGGGATGGGTGCACGGCGCTTTCTGGTTCCTGTCTCTCCTCTCCTCCCCCCTCTGCCTTTCCTTTCCCTCTCTCCTTCCATCCTTTTCCTTTCCTTTTTATTTTGTTATTTTTCTCCCTTTTTCCCTCTTTCCCCATTGACATCTAAATTTGAGTTTAATGCCCGAAGGGTACTGGTTATGTTGTAAAAACTGGAACGGTTCCTATTTGGCCGGAATTTCAGCTCCCCCCTCCCCACCATGTTGGCGGAGCCCTGTTGGGTCTGATGCTGCGGCGTGGGTCCACTGGAGGCCCTTTACAGCTGATGGCAGCAGCCCATGTGCGAGGCAGGTGGCGTTGCCTTGGGCCAGGCCCTCCTCGGGTCTGGGGATGGCAGCCCCCGGGAGGTCCTCTGCAAACCTGAGCTTGCTTCCTTGGGGAGTAAAGTCCCTCCCCTCTCAAGAATCAAAGCCAAGCGCCAGGTAGAGGGGTCCTGGGGCCAAGCCCTAGTTACAGGGGCCTGCAATGTTGTGGCCAAAGCTTGTGAAGAAGTTGAGTCGGGAGGGTAGAATTTGCAAGCCAGTGACCAGTTGAGGCTTCTGAAAGTGTCCGGGTTTTTAGGGTGGGGAGCCTCCCGGCGCAGGGGAGGGCCTTGGCTACTCCCGGCCCGCACATTTCCTAGGCATGGGCAGAAACACACACTTGCACTGAAAAGGGTTACAAACGGTTTGCCCCGTATGCACACAATTTTCAGCTAGCTTACAGCAGCTGCGGCGCCGTGCTGATAGATTAAAAGCAGCAACCAGCCCCAGAATGAAGTGTATTAGAACTCCTGCTGGGTCGAGCTGGGGAGAGGCCCACACAGCTGTCATCTAGGCCAAGTTTCCAACTGAAACCTCAAGAACAGGATGGAACTCTGAGAAAAGTTAGCTTTCTAAATGAGGTGGCCGGCTGTTCATCGGGAGCGGGGGGTGGGCGGAGGGACCGGGGGAATGCTGGGGATTTAGAAGATGAGGAGCCGGTGATTGGTTGGGGGTGTCCTGCCCGGACTGGGAACTTTGTACCCACCTGGGGCCTCTGAGGCCAAGAACAAAGAGGAGGCTGTAGGCGTGGGCCCCGTCGCAGGCACAGTGTCCTGGCCTCTCCCTGGGCCTGGCTCCAGACAGCTGGCTTGGGAGTTGGGTGAATAAGAAAGACATCTAGGCGTTTCCATGCCGTGTCCAAAGGGCCCCAAACGCTCAGGGCTCCATGGCTAAAATAACAGGGTGGCCCTTGGATTTGGGGGACTGCACAGGTCTACCTGTGCCCAGGAAAAATGAGCTGTCAGTCACTTGCCCCCAGCTGACCTTAATGTCCCCCTGGCTGCAGCAGAGAGGCCCAGGCTTTTCGACTTCAATTTTGCGTTTTTTTAAGGGATGTCATCTCCTCATGATGAGAAAGGCTCTTGGCAGGGGTCTGGCTTTGGCCCATGAGTCTGACTTGCGGATGGGGGGAGGGGTATTTTCCATTGTCACAGATGCCACTTGAGAGCCCATCTAGACCACTCCAATTCTTAGAAAAATCACAATGCCAAGGGAGAAATCTGGGGATTGGTTTTTGTGGGGATATATCCTTATTTTTGCAGAAAGCAAAATGCTTCCCCCTGGAAGGGCCAGG
The DNA here is from genome assembly GCF_002201575.2 of Neomonachus schauinslandi. Taxonomy (NCBI): domain Eukaryota; kingdom Metazoa; phylum Chordata; class Mammalia; order Carnivora; family Phocidae; genus Neomonachus; species Neomonachus schauinslandi. The sequence goes on along the minus strand of NC_058418.1, from coordinate 25,892,336 downwards.
TGAGTCTTTACTGGGGGACTAAAGTCAACGAAATTGTTGCTATTATGATGATTATAAATAGTCCAGCGTATGCCTATAATTCAGTTGTAATTGCGTATGTGGATATCACAGTGAATTCATTTCACAAACACTGACTAAGCTCTCCCTCCACCAGCCCATCAGCCGAGTGGGCGGGAGCCTTGTAAGTCTCGGGTGCACTTGGTCTTTGAGGAGATACAAACCCAGGCAAAGAGCCTGCTGAGAAATGCTTCCGTGGTCACACGTCTACCGGGACGCGCTCATGTCAGGAAAGGGCCTGCTTCCCAAAGCCACCATGCGTGCCCTGTGCCCATCAGGTGGCGGGAAATGAGCTCAGCCTGTTGGTGGCATGATTTGAGGCTCCTGAGCAAATGAGGTGGTGGCTTGTGTCCTAATGTGCCATCAGATTTGAGGTGTTGTAGCTGTTTGCTTGGATTCCTGAGCCGGCCCTGCTGGTGGGATGTGTGGATGCTCGTGGCAGGCTGGGGGGAGGCAGGGGTACAGCCCCGTGCCATTTGCTTGGGCCACCGTGGCCCAAGGATGTGGGTGAGAGCATTCAGACGGGTATAAGTGGCCAAGGACACAGCTCTGGGAGGCAGGTCCTAGACCTAAGTTTGAGACCTATCTCTGCCTCTGGTGGCCTGCATGACCTTGGGCAGGCTGCTTAACCTCCCTGTGCCTGTTTCCTCCTCTATAAACTGAGGATAAGGGTAGCAACTGTCTCAGGGCTGTCGTGAAGATTAAAAGAGGTAACATGTAGAATGCTTGTGACTTTGGGCGCGTGGGTGGCTCAGTTGGTTAAGCGACTGCCTTCGGCTCAGGTCATGATCCTGGAGTCCCTGGATCGAGTCCCGCATCGGGCTCCCTGCTCGGCAGGGAGTCTGCTTCTCCCTCTGACCCTCCCCCCTCTCATGTACTCCCTCTCTCTCATTCTCTCTCTCTCAAATAAAAATAAATAAAATCTTAAAAAAAAAAAAAAGAATGCTTGTGACTTTATTTGGACGTTGTAAGTACCCAGTGAATGTGAACAGTTTGGTCTTTAAACTAGACTAGTTTGGCAAGAAATTTAGAACCTTAATGCATCTGGAATCCATTCACCTGTCTCTTCCACAAATACCCAGATTTCCTTGCATGCCCGCCATGATGAGGAACTCACCCCCAGACTGCCATTACAATCATAGACAGGTGTCTTGGACCCAGTTTCCAAACCCTGTACTTTTTTTTTTTGGCAGTTCTCACCTGGTACAAAGAATTTCCTGACTTTCTCTTCAGTGTAGATGCCCAAGAAAAGTTAAGAGCTGTCACCCGTTGGGTGCTTACTGGGGGCAAGTGCTGTGCCAAACACTGTCCATATATTACCTCGTTCATCTACCCGAGTCCTAAGGGGAAGGTATTATTTCACCTACATTCTACTGATGAGCAGACGGTCAGAGAGTTGACTTGTGTAAGGGTCACACGGATCTAGGTGGGCCGGCTGGGACTGAGATCGGGTCTGTCTGATGTCCAAACCCTTGTTCTTAACCATTATCCTTTCCAAGCAAGCTCAAAACCAACCAACAATCCCTTGATCTTTTTCTCTGCATCTTCCCTCTCAAGCCCAGTGAGCCTACCTTCCCACAACGGTCTCTTCTCATCGATGTTTTAGTTGCATGATTTGCGGCAAGTGCGTACGGCTGTTACCTTGAGCAAGGTGTTAACATATCCAGGATCTCACAGCATAATGAAACTGGTTGGATAACTTCTGTCTGCAGGAGACAGAAACCACTCACCACTGTTATATAGTCTCTTAAATTAATAAAAGCAATAATCTGATAAACTGGTTATTATAATTTATCCACACAAAGCAGAGCATGTGCCTGAATTGTCAGTCGGGCCTCAAACCGGTAGAGAATAGCCAGCAATTACCAGAGGCTCAGCGAGCAGGGCTGCTGCAGTCCTGTGGTCTTCAAATTAGGAGAAATAATGAATGCATCCGGAACACATCCATTTTCAGCAAGTGCTGCATGGATTATAAAATTTATTATCAATAAAATTATTCATTTGTGCCCTATACCGCACTTAATGCACCTGAAGTGAGAAATTAGAAGTGTGTTTAATTCTGGGGTTGGAAGAAAATACAAGTGCAGCAAATTTGCAGTAATAGGAGAAAGTTAATGCCTGGCAAAAAGAAATCAATTTAGCTATTGCTATTATATTTGGGGAGAATAGGTTGGTTTTTCTTTCTTGTTTTTTAATCATAAAAACATACAGGTTCACTTGGATCCCTGGTTCTAGTCTTGCTTTCAAAGACATATTTAAGGAGAAGGTATGAATTAGGGGGAACGTACAAATGTGAATAATGTGTGTGTGTAATGTCTCTCTGTCTATACATACCCACATATATGTGTATCTAAGATTTGTATACATACCAATGTATTCCTCCGTACATCTGTACACACACATACACACACACAGGCAGAGTGATGCACCTGCTGGTAAATTTATTTATTAAAGATTTTATTTATTTACTTAGAGAGAGTGTGTGTGCATTTGCAAGCAGGGTGAGGGGCAGGGGGAGAGGGAGAATCTCAAGCCACCCAGGCATCCCTCTCGTAGATATTTAACAACTAGCAGTCTGGGGGGGAAAAAAAAAAAAGAGAATTCTGATTTGTAGCATTTGCCAATTTCTGTGGTGTAAATATTGCCACCAGGGCTGGTTTTTGAGCTCCCAGCATGACTTCACCGAGCGTGAGGCTGGGGAGGGAGGCACGCCGTCTGCTTGCATGAGCCCCCCGTCCCCGCTGGCTGCACCACGCTGAGATTTTAGACATCTACGGAGACCTAGTGTATCTGCGGTGAAGGGAAAAAAGAAAGGAGGGGTGAGTCGCCTCCCTCCGTTGGGCCCTGAGTGTCATCTGTGTGTCTCTGCCAAGCGTCAACCTCCTTTGGTGAATTTGCACCGATATGTTATGTGAGGAGAGAGCCGGCCGCCTCCCCTGGAAGCATGGTGACTTTATTTTCATGAAGTTCCCGGGGGGAAAAGGGCAAACGAAGGGAGAGCAGAGGTGAAGGAGAAGGGGCGGGCTCCGGGCCCCGCTTCCCCGCCCATTAGCAGCACCGGTGTGTCTTCAGGATGCTCGGCGGACTGGCCTCGGTTTCTATCCAGCCATTGTTCTTTTTTGCACCGCCTTTGCACACTGTGGCGCGTCGGGGGAATTTCAGCAGTTGGAATATACATGAAAAGAGTTCCGCTCCACTTTCATAAGGCCCCCGGACGGCTCGGACGAGGCCTTGAGGCCCCATGGTAGAGCCAGTACCACATTCATATTCCTTCCCATCACCGCACACATGATAGCGCGGAGCCCAGACCAATCAAAAACTTGACAGTAAGCCTTTTGATTTTGCGGGGAAACCTTCATCACGCTGGGAGAGGGAAGGGAATATAGCCCAAACTGGACTTCATACTGTGGCAAGCTTGAAATCCCAGCCCCACCGCAGAGCCGGCTGATTGGAATAGTTGGAAACTGTGTCCAGGAATTCGGCTGCAAGAACTTGGCTCACAGCAACTTCTGCCTTTTTGAAAGAAAAATTGTCCACTGGGAGAGCCACTTGGGGCCTGGGTTTAATCTGTCCAGGCAGGAAAGATTCACGGAAATGATTGGCCAAGTTCCCCTAAAATGCTCAGAGCTCCTGCCTACGCGGGGACTCTCGTGGGGGGAGAGAAGCAGGCTTGACGGCTCCCGGTGACGGCTGTTGTCACTGTCACGACCGTGGCTTTGTCACCAGCTCTGACGCTATTGCTATTTTGCTAATCGCCAACCTGCTGCTCGCGAGATCGCGGAGTCAGAGGTGCACACAGAGCCGCACAGAGCACGCGCTCTTCTGGGACCCTCCACCTGCGGGGACGGGGAGGTGTGTTTCTGGGTACGTCTCTCACCCCTGGCTAAGCCATCGTGACAAGGGCCAAAGGGAAGCTGGCATTGAAATGGTGGCCGTCCACGTGGCAAACCCACAAGCAGCAGCTGGCTGTCTCTGTTGGGGGAGGGTGCATCGGTTCGCTGAAACGGCATGGTCCCTGACGGCACCCATCTGTGTCTGAAGATGTTCGTGAACGAGGGACCCTGACGGGACGTCCCCATGAAAGTCAAGGATCTTCGCTGTCGTTGCCCAGGACATCGTGATGATTCAGGCTTTTGGGAGAGAGAGAAGTCAGTGATGTTGAGATAGGATTGGGTTGGAGTAATTTCTGCAGATAGACGGAGCCCGATGAGAAAGTTCACTCGGCCTCCCGGTAAGACTGGGGTAGGGGGGACATCTCTTGCCGTTTGACCCCAGGCTGATGCTTGCACCCACTTTACCTTACTTACCAAAGGAGCCTTTTCTTTTTTTCTTTTTATTTCCCATGCTCTGCTTGGGCCCCTGACCTCATCTGGCCTGGTTTTCTCAGGTGACCGGACACACAGTGTGGCTCTATGCGCCGAGTGGGGAGGACCGAAGCTGGAAGTGGGAATACCCAGAGGCGGGGCCCTGGCTTTGGCTGTTTTGTGTAGTGAGGTTACAGGTGAGGTCAGTAGATCTTGGTTTCCCGATGTGTGGGCCTCAGTTTCCCTATGTGTGAGAGAGAAAGCACCCTCACCCAAAAGCACTCCTGCCTCCCCGAGGGGCACTTTGGACCTGAGGGGCACAGGGGATGATGGAAAGTGGCAGGTGCGCTTAGATCTCCAGAATTCTCCACCATGGGGGCGTCCCGGGCTGGGAGGGGCTTCCGCAGGCTCCTCAGCAGCTCAGGATGTGGCCCCACTTTGAACAGCCCCCACCTCCGAGACCCATTTCCAAGGGGTCATGATAGGCATTGCAGGGCCTGGCCAAGTGGGTCCCCCTTCCTCACTCCCAGATACACCTTGGTGCTTCCCGATGCCAAGACGATTCAGGGAACGTCAGGAACCTAGTAATTTCTCAGCTGGAGAGCGTTGTAAAAATAAATGTCTTCTGGAGGTTGAAAGGTTGTCAAATACACACTGAGCCTAATTGGGTCCTCAAAATGTGCAATTCCTGCTGATTTTCATGGAAGGTGTGTGTGTGTGTATATGTGTGTGTGAGAGAGAGATTCTCTGGGAAAATTGGGCAAATGATAACTTCTGAGGTGTGTAGATGTGCTCATGTGCCTGGATCTGTGGCTAGGTCCCCTGTTGAGCAAAGGGCATGATGTCCCCTCCATATGGGGTGGTCCCCTCAGCCACTTCTGGGCCGACTCCTCTTATCCTGGATCACCCAAGTTGGGAAGTGACCTAGGGCCTCTGCCAGGCCAGCCTGGAGGGGTGACCGTGAACCTTTTCTCAGGCCATGAGACTTTATCCCCCACCAGAGTGAATATCTTAACACCAGTTAATACTTCTCGAGTGATGGGCCTACAGTAGTTTCAGTGCTTGGCATATATTAGCTCATTTCCATCACCCCTTAGCACTACGCAGAATTTGCAAGGCTCACACGCAGTGCGGGCTGTGAGCTTTGCCCACCATTCCGGGGGTCTGGGTCCCTCGGGGTCTAGCCACGAGCCCAAGTTAGGAACACCTGCCTTAGAAAGTTGGCCGTGGGGCTCGGAATTGATTTCAAAAACAATCCTTGTTTCCACTTTACAGAGGGCAAACCTGACTTCAGAGACCCGTGTGCTGCATAGCAACCCCGTGACTGGCCCCAGCTGGTCTGTTTGCTTTCTCTGGGACCAGACGCACATCCCTTCCCTCCTTGGCCCTCGGGCTGGTTCCCCATCACCCTACAGCTTCAGAGCCCCTGGGTTCCTAGTCTCAGGCCCTTTCCTCAAACCTAGTTTCCAGCCCTCGACTGACTTGGCCAGAACTGTCTGGGCGGTAATGAAGAGCTGGGTCAGAGACTTCAGGGTGGAACCTCTTCCCTCCTGATCTTCCCTGCTTGCTGGACTCCATTCATCCAGTGGGTGATGAGGGGCCCCTCTGACGCTGCGTGTCCTTCCTGGGAGAGGAGCTGAGTCCAGTGCCGGGCGTGTGGAAGGACTGGGTGCCCGCCCAAGTGCCCCATCGCCGTACGGCTCCTCCAGCCCTACAACAGAGGTGCCTCCCGCTGTCCTTAGGGGGAGGAATATCTCGTTCCTTCACCAGGCCCAGCCTCTGGCCATGCCACCTTGGCTTCCTGTGCACCCACCGCGGGGCTACGGGCTCAGAGGCCCAGGGCACTGCCCCGGCACCACCTGCCCCAGCCCCGGGTGCCTCTGCCTCATTCGCCCGGCCTGCAGGCCTCTCCTCTGTGACTGATTGTTTGTGCAGCGAAGACAGCCAACCCAGGGAAGAGGAGCAGATCCTGGGCTGCAGCGTCTGGCCCCCTTCCTCCTGCCAGGAGCTCATTTGTATGCAGGAGGGATTAGGCGGAATTTACCGTGGCCTCACCCTGGGGAGCTGCTCGCGCCCTAGGAATACTCTCCGAAGGCGGCGTGCAGTTGGTAAGATTAGAACAGGCCCTTCTGCCACCGCACACGCCCTGGTCACTCTCCAGGCCGCCGACATCGAAATCATTTTCATTTATAACCTTTTTGATCATCCAGCCTCAAAGAGGGCCCACCTTGTATGACAGCGGGCACCAAAATGGCCCAATTATTTGGAGGAGGAGGGAGCAGCTGAAAACAGTCAGACGTGAGAGACAGGGCACTTGATCCGGGCTCATGGCTTTTTTTCCCTGGCTTCTCCCACCGATATTTTTACAGCTGTTGACATATATTGAGTTACATGTGCCTGGGCTAGATCCCCGCGGTACTGTTTCAAAGATCTGTTCACCATAAAGTGTGCTGTTCTCAAGTAAATGACTGACTTCAAGAAAGCACAGTAGTTTAAATGTTACTATAAATACAGGAGCTAAGACATTTTAATTATAATTTTTGAGTTATACAGTGTTCTGTAAGTACACCAGGCATTTACAGAAGAACTTGTGTTGAGCTCCAAGACGCTGCGCTCTCTTGTGGGTAAAGAAGTAACTGCAGCCCCGGGGGTGGCCTGACTCCTGTTTACTCCGGGCCCAGGAAGGGAGGGGGAGGCATCCGGGGAAGTGTCCCGGGCATTGGGATCCATTGCACACGTATTTATCGAGCCCCTCTATGTGCAGAGTCCCGAGCTGAGGCTCTTGGGGGGGTCTCAGAGTGGATGGGGCAAAATCTGCACGCCCACGTTGATAAGCCCGTGGGAGAGGACAAACTAGCAAAGCAACGTGAGAGGCGCCAGAGTAAGAAGATGTGCATGTGAGCGCTAAAGAAGGGGCATCCGACTCTGTCTAGGGGAAGGGGAGGGCTTTGGAGAAGAGGGGACGCCGCGCTCTGTCTTGAAGGGTGAGAAGAGCCGCAGGGAATAAAATGAACGAAACCCAAGTCCGTCTTCGGTGTGCAAGCAAATATTCTGAGCAGGCTGCACCCAGTGCCCTGACTCTGTGCGTGGCTTGCCTTGTCCCTGACACCCCGGAAGTACCCCCACACCCCACAACTCAAAAGCTCCAAGGGGCAGGGAGATGTTCATGGCCTGGTGGGCTTGAAAACTCAGCCTCGGGAGGGTCGGGTGAAGAGAATTCGTAGTTGAGAGGAAAGGGGGGTCAGCCTGTGGGTGCCATGTTGTTGTAGTTTTGGTGGGAGTGGCCTTTGGGTCATCCCCTTGTTTATGCTCCAGTGCTAAAGCACTGGGTTAAGGGACACGTGCATGACCATGATCCATCTGACATCAACCCATGAAGTATTCATCCACTACCTCCCCCATCCATTCTTTATCATCCATCTCTTGTCATCCATCCATCTCTCCATCCACCAGCCCATCTAGTCACCTAGACACTCATCGTCCATCTACTCGTTCATCCTTGTATCTACCATCGTGTAACTGTTCATCCACCATCCTGTCCTTCCACCCATCCATCTGTAATCCGTGCAACATTTTAGCTTAGGAATGAAAAGCAGAGGTTCTGCAGTCAGATTTCTCGAATTCACATCCAATCTCCATCACTTATTAGCATTATGTCCTTGGGCAAGCTTACTTAACTTGCAAGTCAACACTTTCCATCTGTACAATGGGGGAAAATAATGGAGGATAGCAAAAGTGTGCTGCAGAAATTAAATGAGACGTTACACGCAAAGTGCTCAGCACAGTGCCTGGCATATAGTAAGACCTCCGTGAATGTTGGTTTTGTTTGCTGGATGACACCTAAGTGCCAGACGCTGTTCCACAGCCTGGAGTGACCTCAGGCATAGGCTGGAGGGGTTCCTCCTGGGAGCAAAGGTCTTCTGCCTCAAAGCAAGGGCCAGCATTCAAGCAGAAGGGACCTATGGCATGAACATTAAGGACTATTAAGGAATGGCCAGTATATTTTGTTTTTGTTGCTGTTTGTGGGAGAGGGGGACTTTCCATCTCATGTATCTGTTCCTACCCTGTTTTTAGTGTAGGCATGTTTGGCCCCTATCCATGAGATCTCTTAAAAAATTTTTTAGCAATTAATTATGAAATAAACATACAAAATGCCAAAGAAAAAGAAACTCCTTGGTGAGGTGTCTAAGATCCCAACTGCCGTCTTGACAAAGCCCTTAATTTGAAGATGCCGTTTGGACTGCATAGACTCAATACCCCTTACATTCTAATTTGTTTAGTCTTTGTTGTCTCACGTCTTTCTTCAGCATATACATGTTGAGCACCAGCTATATGCCAGGCACCATGCCAGGTGGTTTTGTCTTTAAGATCTTATGTAACTTCACGTAAGATTTATTTTCTCCAGAGCGAAATAGACCAAAATCTTGACAATAGCTTTCAAAGAGAGGTGAATTGAGGGTGATCTTTATCTGGTTTTGTACTTTGCAAATTTTCTAGAATAATCACACAGTCTTTCATATCAGCAGAAAATCCAGCTAAAAACAATCCAGTAAAGTCTGAGCCCCTGCCCTCACAGAGCTTACAGCCAAGCAGGAAGACAACCATTTACACCTGCCGAAGTGGTGACGTAGGATTGTAGGATTGTACTAATGTAACTGCACTCTCTGAAAACAAGTGGAATTCTTTGGAATGGCTGGCCCTCGGGGCACCTGGGCACACACCAGCCGTTGCCTAGTCGATTCTTGGCGCTTAGAGCACCCATCCCAATTCAGTGAAATTGTCCTGACTAGACAAGCCAGGGAGAGGGTGTTCAGCCAACCTGTTTGGGAAGTAACTGGGATTTGGGGAGCTCTGCCCTCTGTCACCTGTTAGAAGACGTGGAGTGGGCATGGTCATCGAGGCAGGCTGTGGGGATTGGCAGTGGCAGGAGTCCTGCCTTTCGGATCTGGCAGGTATATAGAAGAGAATGCTTGCTGTCAGCTGAGGGGCACTGCTGTGCTGGGCTTATAACCCGGGGGGGGTCTAAGATTGAGGAAGGGAGGAAGTGTGTCAGCAAGCCCTAGAACTTTCTGTCCATTCACTGAGAATCTGGAGGCAGCAGCTGTGGTGATGTGTCTCCTGCCCACTTGTGGCCTTGGTTTTGGGAGGCCAGATAGGATGGTCTTTGGTGCTCTGTCAGTGTGGACGTGTTATAGTGTTGTAAGTCTTTACAGAGTCAGTGTTAGGAGAGAGAAGAAGTCATTGTTTTGAGGGGTTCGGGAAGCCAAGAATCAGAATGGATGCTGGGGATAGGTTGGGGATCCTCCTGCCCCCAGGGTGGGACTGTGTTAGGATGAGGCATCACCCTTCCCTGCCACTGTTTGGTACATGACTTTGGTCCAGTCACATCACCTTTGGGGGCTTCCGTTTCCTGTCAAATGGGGAATCTTTCCCTCACTTCATCTTGTGAGCATCGTCACTCAAGAAAAAGGTTATGGTGGGGCGCCTGGGTGGCTCAGTCGTTAAGCGTCTGCCTTCGGCTCAGGTCATGATCCCAGGGTCCTGGGATCGAGCCCCGCATCGGGCTCCCTGCTCGGCGGGAAGCCTGTTTCTCCCTCTTCCTCTCCCCCTGCTTGTGATCCTGCTCTCACTGTGTCTCTCTCTGTCAAATAAATAAATAAAATTTAAAAAAAAAAAAAAAGAAAAGAAAAAAGAAAAAGGTTATGGAAGCATTTTGGAAACTGGGGAGCTTTGTACCAGTGAAAAACAATAATTCGTGAAGAATTTTTTTTTTTTTTTAAGATTTTATTTATTTATTTGACAGAGAGAGACATAGTGAGAGAGAGCACAAGCAGGGGGAGTGGGAGAGGGAGAAGCAGGCTTCCCGCTGAGCAGGGAGCCCGATGCGGGGCTCGATCCCAGGACCCTGGGATCATGACCTGAGCCGAAGGCAGACGCTTAACGACTGAGCCACCCAGGCGCCCCTCGTGAAGACTTTTAAAAACCATCAGCTGATCTACTAAGAGTGATTGTTATTAAGAAATACGTGTCAGATTTTAATGCCGTAATACCTTGTATTTGTTTATTTTTTTTTTTAATTTTTTTTTAATTTATTTATTCATGAAAGTCAGAGAGAGAGAGAGAGGCAGAGGCAGAGGGAGAGAAGCAGGCTCCCCGCCTAGCAGGGAGCCCGATGCGGGACTCGATCCCAGGACCCTGGGATCATGACCTGAGCCGAAGGCAGACGCTTAACCGTCTGAGCCACCCAGGCGCCCCTGTATTTGTTTATATTTTTAATAATGACCATAATATTGAAACCGCTGTTGATTTTTGAGACCCATTATTGTGCCAGACACCGGGCAGATGCCACCTCCAGCCCTTATAATGTCCCTACAAGGTAAGGTAAGTGTCGTTATTGTCAGTTTCTGGTGGTGGAGTCGGAATTTGAACCCAGCTCCTTCTGCCTTCAGAGCCCATGCCCTTTGTGTTTGGTCTTCATGCTTCCTAAAGCACCTTTGGTTCTGTAAAATGAATTTCGGTCCTCATAACAATCCCAAGAGAGAGCCACTATTTTGTACCCATTTTATAGCTGGGGGATAGATCTAAAGGTGTTTCAGGTCCCGGGACCATATGTTCTTGCTCACCCTGTAAACACTGGTCTCCAGGACACAGTGGGCCTAGGAGTGGCCAGGGAAGTGGGTTCTCCTGCATCCCTCTCCCCTCCTAGATGGGTCAGAGGGAGCCCTTGGGGGGAGGGGTACCCCTGGTTTCTCTTTTGCCTTGAGGGATCTCGGCCTGGCTTCCGAATGAGAGCCCGCAAGGTGCCTTCCATCACCTGGGATCACGCATGCGGTTTTCTCTTTTTTTCCTGCCCTTCCGGAATGACACACTTGCGCTTGTCCCTTTGGTTTAGCCAGAAACCGAAAGTGTGTCTTCTTAAATGCAGACTGACGTGCTTCTTTTATAAATTCTTGGGCATTACTATTGATTTTTGGCTGAGGATTTCGAAATCCTATCTCTAGGACTCAGGAGATTTCCCTGCTGCAGTAATAATGCATTGTCATTCTTAATATCTCCAGTCTCTGACACAATATTCCTATCAGGCTGCCGATGAGTGGCGTCAGCACAGCCTTGGGGACGGTGGCGGGGCGGGCTGTGAGGGCACATGGGCACCTCCCTCCCGCTCCTGCCCACCTCCTCAACATTTGAAGGAGCCCGAGGTGGCGTCACGGGGGCGCCCGCGGGCACGAGTGATGGGGTTTCTACCCCCTTCCCTGCGCACCTTCCTCTGAGGCCCAGAGAGGGCCAGGGGCTTGCCCAGGGTCACACAGTGAGTTGGAGCTGGTGCATGGGCCTCCTCTGCCTTGCTTTTACCTGGTTATTCAGGTGCCACCGACTCTGTGTCTACAAGGGGCGAGGCAGGAACGAGAGCAAGTGAGGCGGCCTGGGGATAGCAGGGTCTCCTAGCAGAGAACCCAGGCCTCGCCACTGTTGTCCTGGGGGATTGCATCTTGGAGAGTCCAGATGTGCTGAGTTTTCAACAGAAGCCCCCGATCCAGATTTTAATAGAAAATTTCTGGCTGTTTTTAAAACTCATTACCACCTCCACTGCCCCCACACACACACTCACATAATGTGACCCCTCAGGGAAAAACCACAGCTGTGGGTTGAGGGCTGGAGTGGTCATGCCCTGTGTCCCAGCCAGAGTCGGCAGCCACTTGGTTGATCCGCTTGTGGGAACATGTTGCTGGTCCAGAATCGGGGGACCACCCCTGTCTTCTCTCCCAGGGCCTTGTCTTCTAGCCCTTTCCCCTACTCGAACCCCCCGTGCTCCCGAAGGTCTTCTTGCTCTTCCAGTGGAGAAAGTGCCGGCTCTCAGGGATCCAGCCTAAGCGCACCCTGCGCGTTTTGAAGTGTGTATAGGCCTGACCCCACCCCTCAGGCCTGGCTGTCCTTTGTCCCCGTACTGCTAAGAAGACAGAGCTACTGGCTTGGCCTCCAGGACCTTCCGGGCGAGTCACTGAATAGGTTCCCACTGAGGGATTGTTTTTCTAGTTCTTGGAATTGATGCTGCTTAGACCATAAAAATAAAAGGCCCGTGTCCTCGATACTTGGAGTTGTCTTGTGAATGAGCGGATGTGCAGGGGGATGGAGGGAGTCATGTTTTGAGGTCCTCATAGGAACCGATGCCCCGCAGCTGGCCAGAGTGACTGATGCTGCTGGAGTTGAAGGGGAGAGGCCTGTGACGGGGGAAAGCAGATGGTTGGATGCTTGAACCAGGGTTGTCGAAGATCTGTGAAAATTGGAGCAGCCCAGAAACATTGTTTTCTTAGCTGCAAAATCATTTAGTCAAAATGGTAGGACGTTGTGAGCGGGAAGGAAGGTGGTGGGAGCCACGCCTCTCACCCATCGTCCCAGCAGAAGGGCCATCCTCTTGGGGACCCACCTGGACATGGGACCGGGATGGCCAGTCTGATGTCAAGGGAGTGCCCAGGCCTTGGGGGAGGTTGTGCTGATTCTGCCTGGGGCGCGGCGAGAAGCACCCCGCTCTGTCCTCCCTGTGTGTCTGTGACGGTGGGGCAAGCTCGCCACCTCCCCCGCCGTGAAGGGCTCCCTGCTGCAGCCAGGAGGGGCGCCAACCATAGTGGGGGACCCTGCCGTGCCAGACAGTGTGCCCAGCCTCACCTGTGGACCATCGCGTGGACTCTTCCCAGCCGGCTGTGGGGCAGGTGGTTGTGGCCGTCACAGGGAGACTGTGGTCAAGCTCGCTCCAAAATTGTTGACTGAATAATGGGAGCTCTGCTTGGGGCTCTGTCCTCTCCCCGTGTCCCTGTTGCCCCCGTGCCTCACCTCATCCACACACAGTGCCCTTTCCTGTGCCCAGGAGGACTAGGAGGGGCCAGGGACCCTCTTGTCGCCGGTGTGGTCAGCAGTGAGCGCTGGGAAGCCCAGGGAGGGCTTAGGGATGATGGACACTTCGGGGCTTGGTGGAGAGAGGGCGGGAGGCTGGGGCTTGGGTTCTGGCGGGGCTACAAACCTATGTGATCTTTGCAAAATGGGCTGCCCTCTCTGAGTCTCAGCTTCCGTTCCGTAAAACGAGGGAGTTGAAGCAGCCAACGTTTTTCCAGCGGTAGTCTCCAACCCACTAGCAAATCCTGAAATCAACTTGGGGCGGTCACAGTCAACGAAATGAGAAAAGAATTAGTAAGGCAGAGCAGAGCATGGGAATGGACAGAATAGAATGAAATAGAGGGAAGGGAAGGAAAGGGAAAGGAAGGGAAGGAAAATGCCAGAAGACATCACACTTAGGAAGCTCACATGTAGTTACATTAAATTTTTTTTTTTTTTCGGTTTTGCATGTGTCTGTTAGTGTGTGACTAGGTCATGCGTAGATATTTCTTGCTATAGGTTACAGTTTAAAAATTTGTAAAAACACGGGTTAGTTGGCCTACAAACATTCTTCTAAACCTTATAGTTCATAAGCGTAGTTCACCAGCTGAGTTGATCTTGGGCAAGTTCTAATCATCTCTCCATGACTCAGTTTTTCTCATCTGTAAAGTGGGAGTCATTCAGTGTCCAGCACAAAGAGTTGTTAGGAGGATTCAGTGAAGGAACCGTATGATGTGGTCAGCCCACGAGTGCCCAGTACATGCTCCTTGCTAGCTGGTTCCGCTACAGGTGTATGTCCACTCTTAGGGGGAAGGGGGTGAGGTGCCAGATCTATCACGTTTTAGGTCTTCCTCAGCCAACCTCTGGACGGGAGGAGTTAAAACGGGACCTGCAGTGCCTTGGCTCTCCTGCAGAGCCCAAGGACCGTCCCAGGGCGGCGCAGCTGATGTAGTGTTGACCGGGAGGCACATCCCTGAGCAGAGCCCTGTGCCCGTCTGTGGGAGAGCTCTTCTCTGCCCTCTGGGGGGAGGCTGGGGAGGGCCCCAGGCAGGGCCGGACATGGGCAGGGCAGCCTTCCGTCACCCATGGAACCATCGCTGCGGAATGCCACTCCCTGGGCAGAGCTGAGAGCCACTGAGCCCCAGCAGTCGGGAGCCCGGCTGACAGTTTCGGGGCACCAGACCTGTCACCTGCAGCCGTCTGAGCATTTCTGTCTTTGCTTCGTGCGAACCTTTGTGCCCCGGCTCCATTTTGAACCACGTGAAGCGGGCACACATCTATGACAATAAGGACTTTTTTTTCCTGCCACCTCCCCCACCCCACCTTTCCTTAACAATACGAGATGGGTCCGTGACGAAGTGTTTTAAAAAAAGAAAAGAAAAGGGCCAGAAATGAAAAAAGTTGTCCAGGAAGCTGCCTGGTCAGGTTCGCGCTGCAAGAAGTAGGGACTCGGGTTGAGGCCCAGCTCCCCTTCCCCCCCACCAAGGGAAGGGAAAGGAAGGATGACACTGGAGTCGTATTTTTGGCGAGGTGACAAGAGCGCGTGGGACCGGGCGTGAGTGCCAGACGAGCAACGGACGGGGGACCCCTCCACTCTTCAGGAACTTTTCCTGATTTGGGCACAATTGACCATGCCGAGAGGAGCAAGGTCATTGGTTGGCTGTCAGGGGAAAGCTTTGTGCTTCCAGAAGGCAGCTTCTTCCCCCTCTCCCTTTGCTCCGCTCCGCCTTCCCGTCTCTTTCCCCTTCTCTTTCTCCCGAGGTGCAGATGGCCACATTTGCAGGTTAACTGGAACAGCTGGAGATGCATTATTAGTTTCCCGCTGCTCCTTCATATTTGCTTGGATTTTTTTTTTTTTTAACGGCAACATAATTTACAACTAGTACGCTGGTGTCAGAGCTGGAGTGTTCTAAATCCGCATCAGATTTATGTAATGCCGTTGCTTATCAGTGAATGAAGTCATAATTATTGCTTTGTACCATTAAATAGCATAAATATATAAACTGTTATACAAATTGCAGCAAACGTTTCCTCTGGGGAGCTCTAGACCAAATTTTAATGTTGTGCATTTGTCTGGGATGGCAGTTTCTATGGTATATAATAATGTTGATAAATTTTACTGTAGCGAGTGACATTTTAAAGCATTAATTTTGGTTGCTAAAAAAATTCTGAAGGATGCTCAGACCAAACTGGGAGGTGCTCTGAGAACCAGCTGGGTGAGGCTGGGTGAGGCGAGGTTTCTCTTTAAGAGTACAACGGTGGTGGGGGGGGGCCCGCGTGTCACCTCCCAGGGCTCCTCTCCACAGGAGATCGCCCCCCTCCTCTCTCAACTCCCGAAGGAAGGCAGCGGAGACATTTTCCATGGCGATGATGATAATTAATTTCAAAAAATTCAAATCGATTCATTTCTCCCTTAAATTTGAAGTGTGCGAGGGGGAAGTGGAAGGAGGGCCTGGAAAATGCACGATTGGTGGGGAGGGTCCTCCTCGTAACCTCCTTCCCAATTATGTAAATTCTGTGTGGGGTGAAAAAAAATCCCCATCCTAATTAGAGATGCAACACCTGGCCTCTGACGACGTTTGAGATGCCAGGCGTGCGGTTGCATAGCCTCCTAAAGCCATTATCGTCCAGAGCAACTTGTGTGGAGAGCCCCAGGACGGCACATGGCATTTACCTGGCGGCCTCCTCGGAGAGCCGGGTGGCCGGGAGGACTGCATCACCTCTGCCTTCAGGAGAGGGTGCGGGGCCTGGAGACTCTCTGTGGGGTCCCACTCACCGCTCTGGAGCAGCCCCGGGGAGACCGAGAGCGTGGCGTGGGCTTCTTGCCCCTCCAGACCCTGGGCCTTGGCGCGCTGGAACGTTCTCTGAGAGGCTCTGTCACCATCGGGGCTTCTCAGGTGGCATTTTCTTTCCTATACCCCCAACTGACTCCTGCCTGTCTCAAGATTCTTGGAGTTCGCCGGTGAGCCTCATTGCGCTTGTGAACGTGGCCGTGAGCCGTGTCGTCCTGGGCCACGTGGTAGGATGACACACCTGGCCCCTTGGTCTTGGGTGGGGCTGAGTGGCTAATTCTGCCCCGAGAGCTGTGAGTGGAGGGAACCTGTGTCTCTTCCGGGCCGGGGCATTGAACCGCCAGGGTGACACCTCTCAGAGTTCTGTCTTTTCCTCTCGCATGCCAGAGGTGCGGGTGCTCCCGTATCTTAGGTGCCTGAGTGATTTTCACGAGTGGAGCCCCTGCCATGGGCATGAAGGGCGAATGAGAAATAAACCTTTGCTGTTTGCAGCCCTTGTGCTTTGGGGTTGCTTGTTACCACACATTTCCCTTCCTACCTGACTGATACGGGTCCCCGCTGGTTCCCCCCACTTTCATGATTTTCCTCAGGGTGCTGCGAGTGCCAGGAAGCTCTTCGATTCCCCCCGCCCCGGAAAGAAGATCAAGGAGATACAGATGTGTGCCCACTATTGGTAGTGAGGAAACTGAGGCTCAGAGAAGTTAGGTGACTTTCCTAAGGTCACACAGCTTTAGAGGCGTCAGGCATCCATGCCTCCCAGTTACAAATATGCTCTTCCCCCCTTCTTGCCTTGCCTTGGAAGAACGAATTTTCTTTACCAGAGGTCACAAACTCAGTTGCCTTTGAGGATCAGGCAGCCAGGGTGGGGCTATGGATGTAATCAATAGGAAGTGGTAGTGACTGCAAGGAATATTCCAAAAGCATTAAAATCAGCATTTTGTCCACAGCCTATCAGCTTTGGCATTTACTTCTGTGACCTAATGACATCTTGAGCTTCTAGAGAAACATTTCTTTAGCTGCTACTGTGTTGTCTATGAGCATCTCTTTCTGAGGTCTGGCCCTTGAGTTGAACCTTGAAATTTCGAATGAAATTCTCACATACTTATTCCTTTGTATCCTCCAACTATCTGACAAGGTCTTTTATAATTAGGATGGGGACTTGCCCTTCACCCTGATCCTCTAGACCCTGAGGGACCTTGTGAGTTCTGTAATCCCAACTTCTCCTTTCACAGATGAGGACTCTGAGCTCAGAGAGGGAAAGCAACTTACCCAAGGACATGCCTCTGTGGTTTCTTCCTTAAAGGGTCACTGTTTGGAAGTGGGGAAGTTTGAATGGGTGTGTGTGTGTGTGTGTGTGTGTGTGTGTGTGTGTGTTGAGGGGCATGGTTTGAAATGGAGAGGAGAATAGCTAGTAGGGAAGGAAAATATGATCTCCTTAAAAAAGAACTTAACTTTTTTTTTTTTTTTGCTTAGTCAAAAGACACATACCGTGGACTTACTATGTGCTGGTCAAGTGCTTGATCATTAAAAATAATCTCAGTGATAAGACTACTGCATCTGCAGGTGTAATAATGTGGAACTTCTTGCAGACAGTTTAGTTCTTGGTCGTGCTTATATTCCTAACACCCAGCCCTACGCTTTGCACATAACAGAAATTAAGTATTGAATTTAATTGCCTTTATCCCTCTACTACCAACGGTCATAATTAATAATGGTAAGGAAGTTAGTGCAGCCCAGGGGTTAAGAGCACAGCTCTGTGGCTGGGATGCTGGGCTCCATCACTTACTGTTACCTCCTCGTAGAGATTTTATGAGCTCATCCAGATGGAAAGTGTTTAGCGTAATGCCTGGCACATAGTCAGCGCTTAGTAAATGGTAATAATTATTAGTCCGCCTGTCCTTTCTCAGAGCTGTAGCAGCTGAGGCTTGGCGAGCCCAGTCATGGCCAGCATCTGCGCAGATTTGCTTGGGATGCAGGACCTCAGCTCAGCACAGGCAAATCCATTCTGCCCACTCCCCATGTGCCGTGGAAAATAATTTTGCACCCCAAACTGCAAAATCGCCATTTAAAGCAGCAATGTCTGCTCACAGGCAGCTTTGGAGAATTGTTTCAGCGCGAGCTATTGCTCCAACTGTGATTGCTTTTCTCACTGGGGCCGCGGGCAGTGAGTGGGTGGAATAGGGGGTTCCCCTGGCTGGCGCAAGGTGGGCGGGGCTGGGAATGATGCCCATGGGGTTTGAGGGCTCTGAGCAGGGTTGACGAGATGGGGTGGTCCTGTGGGGTCCAGGGCCCAGGCTTGCACACGTTGCGTCCCAGCATGCTGGGCTTGCCCCTGCCAACCCTGCCCGGCCCCTCCTCCTCTGGACAGCCTCCACTGACCTGCCCAATAGCATCGGATGGGTGAAGAGTCCTTGGACAAGGAATTGAGTCCCTGGGGTTCATTTCCGTTGTCACTTACCACCCTTTTTGGCCCAGTGCTTAGAAAACCAGTGTTCCCTTCTGCAAAATGGGTCTAAGAATGGTGCCTCCGTCTAGCTTTCTCCCAAGGTTGTGAAAGAGACATGGGTGTAAAATGTTCTATAGAGGCCAAAGGGAAAACTCATCTTTGGTTCCTTGACCAGCACCCAGAGACGGTGCAGAGGGTAAGAGCCACGTCTCGGTCCTGCACCAGCCTCATCGGTGAGCGCTGTGACCTCGGATCTGTTGTTTAATTTCATTCAGTGTCGGTTTCATCATCTGTAAAATGGGAATAAAAAGAGCACCAGCCTCATAGCACTGCTGTGATGATTAGTGACTAACTCCATGCAAAGCTGGCCTAGCTTTAGGTTTGATACGTTATTCACACTGGATTTTTAAAAAAGCAGTTACTTGCAAGAGGCAGTGAGGGCTGTGAGGTCAGGGGCCCTGTCGTACCGTTCACCCACGTGTCCCCAGCCCCCAGCACTGTCTTCTGCACTTGGACGCTCAGTCAGAATCTGCAGAATGGGGGGAAGGATCTGATCCCTCTGAAATTGCTTCTTGTATGTCTGGCTCCTCTCAGACTGTGAGCCCAGCAAAGGCAGACGCCCCGCCCCCAGGATCACTGCTGCAGGTGGCACCTGGCCCAATGAGCATTTGTCGCTAGAGCAAAGCCGCTCCAGGGCCTTTGACCCTGACCCTGCTGAACGCCCTCCCTGCTTCTTCATCTAAACCTGCTCCTCCAAGACCGCCTCCTCCAGGAAGCCGTTTGTCACTCACTCACTCAGTCATTTAGCAGGTATCTACCGAGCACCCACTATGCACCAGACATGCACGTGCCGAAGTGATCCTCACCTGGCATAGAAGGAATTTCATCCCTCTTGGTGTTGCCCAGTTCCTATCCCTAACATTTTATCTGCCCTTCTTTCTTTTTTTTTTAATTTATTTTTTATTTTTGCTTTTTTTTTTTTTTTTAATCCACCCTTCTTAAGGAGCTGATTTTCCTGCCTGGTGTTATGTACACACCTGGCTGATCTTTCTCCTTGAGTAGATGAGAGGTATTTAAAAAACTTTATTGAAGTCTGATGTATGTCCAGAAAAAAGCACAAATCATAAATGCTCAGCCTGATGAATTTTCAGAAACTGAACGCATCCAGACTAAGAAGCAGAACCCGATGGCCCTCCGGTGGCTCCCACACGCCCCGTTTCCACACTATCTCACCTCAAGGGCAAGCACAGCCCTCACCTTTGCACCTGCAGAATGGTTTCATCACCAGAGGTGATTCAGAGGCAGGATATGTGTCTCTGTGTCTCCCGGACTTCCCAGCACAATCCCTGGCATTTGCTGAATAAACAAATGGAGGGATGACGATGTTACTATGATAATGGCAGGCAGTTCCTGCGTTCCGTCTGCGCTTTGGAAGCAGTACTTTGTGGGCTGCCTTGTCTGGCCCTACTGAGATTCGGAGAGGTCAGTGGCTCGCCCAAGGTCAGCCAGCCAGTGAGTGGCGGTCGCTATGACCTGGGTCTGTCCGGCCTGAGTCTGGAGCTGGCACTCTGAGCCTTCTTCCTGCTGGTTTAGAGCCCTGGGCAGTGCTTCCTTCGCTGGGCCAGCTGGACACAGGCTCAGCGGGCGACAGAGCTGAGCTGTCCTTGGCGGGCGAGCTGCCGGCTCCTCACCGCGCCCACCCACCCGCCAGGCGCCCCATTCCTCCCGGGCTGCACCGAGCCTTCTGTGTGCCTCTCCAAAGGACAGGGCATATTTCTTCCCAACCCTCCTAAGACCCAGCCCGCACTGGAGGGCTTCATCATTATGCAAATTAGCTGGATTGGATCTGCTCCCGCAGAGGACTCCGGGGGCGGCAGAAGGACAGAGCTGCCTCCGGAGCGCCGGGTTGAGCCTCCGATTAGGCCAGTTGATGGGTGGGGGGCGGGGGGGGGGGGTGGCCCGGGGAGGCACACAGGAGGCTCGGTGCAGCCCGGGAGGAAT
>NC_058418.1:25835806-25871768 GCF_002201575.2 Neomonachus schauinslandi | reverse complement strand
GGGGGGGGGGGGGGGGGGGGGGGGGGGGGGGGGGGGGAGGAAAGGGGTTGGGGGGGGGGACAGTGGGCTCAGGCTCCCAACATTCTTGCCGAAGATGGGACTGGAGAAAGACATCCTTTTTGGATGTACTCTTTGTGTATTAAGCCCTTTTATGATTCATCAGTAAGTAAATATCAGCTGAGGGGTGATTTGTTTCTAACAAGCTTATAAAATACTGGCGTCATTTGTGGGCTTATTGGAGTGCTGATTATAAACACTCCCCCATGCCCACTCCTCTATGTCAAATTAGCATTCGAAATACAAATATTGGGTCTTTGGACCACTTTCTACCGTCTCTTTGGAAGCTGGTGGCTCGGGAAAGGGCAGCGGTCGGACCCCGGCCTCGGCCTGGGAGCACTTAGAACTCACTTAAAGACTTGAGGGGTTGAGGGGGAGAGCCCCACGCTGGGCCCTCCAGAGGGTGGGGGCCTCCAGGTCCTGCGAGCCCAGCTGCTCCCCCTGCCCTTCTCGTTGCCAAGTTTCCTGTGACCCAGCTCCTCCTGGCCCCCGGAGCCTGTCATCGTCAATCTCACGGAGGGCGCAGATCTGGGCAGGCTGCATCTGGCCTGCCGAGCCTTTGGCGCGGCCGCCTCCCCCGTGGGCTGGGCCCGGCCTGGACCCGGTCAGAGGCAGCGCTGGCTAAGCACGTCTGGACTTGGTGGTGAGGCCGCTACCCGCCAGCCTCCTCACAAGGGGTCATGGCCTCCCTGGCATCTCTCGCCTACTTGGAACCTCACTTCCCATCTCCCCACTGCTTCTGGCCTCCGGTCTTGAGGCCGTGAGTCATACCAGCCATGCTCCACTTGCCTCTGAGGCACGAGCCTGCAACAAAGCCCGTCAGCTCCTGCGCGGCCTAACGCCCAGCGTGGGAAGGGACGGCCACACGCACTTTCCCAGAGCATCTTCCCGGCCATGTTTCAGAGCCTGTGAGGGCCCAGCAGGTGCCCTCCAAGCTGAATGCGTGCCTGTGGATCACACCCCTGTCCCCATTTTACAGATGTGGAGCCTGGGGCACAGAGAGGTGACTTTCCAGGGCACACAGTGGCAGAATCCAGACCTGCAAAGTGGCCTGCCCATGCCACTTTGGGTCAGTGGCTGTTCCCTAGTACATAAAATGAGGAGTGTCGGTGACAGGGATAGACAGAGGTGGGGGCCTGGCAGGAACCGGCAGGTGGCAAGAAGCTGAGTGCGGCCCGCGGCCGCTGCCCAGAGTCTCTGATGGGGAGAACCACAGAGCAGGGACTGAGTGGGGCCGAGGAGAGCTCTGTCCAACCACCTCGCTTTCTAGGTGCAGACACCAGAGAGGGGACTGTAGCTGTTGTCGTTGTCTTTGCCATTAATCAGTAGATTAATTTTTTTAAATTAAAGCTGTTATTCTATTTATTACAAAAGCTGCCCATGCTCTTTGCAGGAAAACTAGAAAATACAGCCGAGCCACAAGGAGAGTGACCTAAGGATAACACTGATGTGACTGTACTAAATGAATGACAGTTGCCTTCAAATCAGTGCTTTGCAGGCTGCCTCGTCTGGTCCTCCTGGGGTTCGGAGAGGTCAGCGGCTTGCCCTGCCAGCCGGAGGTGACCCTCTAATGCCTTCGTGGGTGTCCTTTGACCGATTCTTTGAAAAAGCACACACACGTGTAGTGACACACACTCCTTGTTGTAAAAAAACACCAAAATAGGATTGTGTTGAGTACCTGGTTTTATTTCCATTTTCATTATGTGTGAGGTGGGAGACTGATGGAATGTGTTGTCTTAGAGAAGGTGTTTGTCCCTGGTGCCTGGTTCTGTGGGCAGGGACTAAATATTATCTCTAGAGGCCCCCCTCCCCGGAGCAAGCATGTCCACCTTGCTGGGTGCTGGGCAATGCCTGGGTTGGGGGGGCGGGGAGAGATGATGAGCAGTGTGAATATGCCAAGCATGGGGAGGATAGTTTTCGGGGGCAAAAGAGCAGAGGTCCCCCCATGGTGCTAGAGATGAGGGGCAGGAGGGCAAGACCTGTTTCTCTTGAGGTGGGAGTTTGTGAAGACATGTGTCTGTTGGCAGGAAGGCACAGTAGGGACTTCCGGGGAGGACTCAGCCTGCGGGGAGGCACGGGGTGTCCTCCACTGTGAGGCTGGCAGAAGGCCACCCGGACTCCCATTTTCATGTGGGACCCCAGTCCCATCAGCATGTACAGAGCTCTCTGCAGGTACATGGGATTTCTGCCTTTCTCAGCTCTGGACAGGGCAAAGGGAGCCATCCAGATGGAGGCTAGGATAGGGCTAAGCACTCTCCCTGCCTAGGGAAGCCAAGACACACTCTTGATTTTGGAACTGGATTCAAGGTAATTCGCTAGAATCTGGTTTCTGGTTTCTAAATTGCCATTCAGGTCGGGCTCTTGTGTGTTCAGGGTATGATGAAAGCATGAAGCGGAGGCAGAGAAAACATCTTGGGATGTCCCCCTGCCCCAAATCTAAGGTTAACCTTGTGGGTGGGATTGGGAGCCATGGCCTTTGCTATAATGGGAGATTCTGTATTGAGAAACTCCTTTAATGTGCAGGACCTCAAAATGGGTTCTGGAGGATTTGTGTGTGTGTGTGTGTGTGTGTGTGCATGGGAATGTTTGTGTGTGTGTGTCCGTCTCCTGGTCACACCCTGTGGGGTCAGTCCTGCCAGACTAAACATTACAATGACGACAGGGACCCTGAGTCCTCACACCAGGCCTTGGCCCTTCTGCCCGCCCTCCAGTGGAGTGCGGGCAGCAAGGCTGTGATGTGGCATGCCAGGAGGACCGAGGGCTCTCGTATGGGCCCAGCAGGGCTGCTGGGCATCCAGCGCGCACCGCCTCCTCCATCCACAGGGGCCTCTGCCCATCTGTCTTCCCTAGAGCCTTGCTGTCCCCACACTGGGTGTCCTTCAGGGCCTGGTTTGGGGGACTTTCGGGGCTCTGGGTGACTGTGTTTTCACACATGGCATGTCCCTTCCCCTGGCCTCCCAGGTTTCCCAGCTCTAGGCAACTTGGGGGCCACAGCCAGTGTCTCATTGGCCTGTCCACCTGGTGCCTCGCCCCGTGCCTAACGCAGAGTCAGTGACAGGGACAGAGGTCATCAGCATGGACGCTCTGAGGCCTGTTCACCCCACAGCAGGCTGATGAGACAGGCGCTGTGACACTCCTCATTTTACGTACTGGGGAACAGCCACTGACCCAGGATCCCACAGCTGGTAGGTGGCAGGAGGCGGGTTTGAACCCTGACTCAGAGGCTCTGCTTCTCTTGTGTTCTGTACTTGCCGAATGCAATGTCTACCCAAGCAGTGTGTAGTCTGTGTCCAGCCCTGAGAATAGCCTTTTCCTCGGGGTGCGGAGTCCCAGGGCTGACTCAGTCCTGTTCCGTCACCGTCCAACCCGCTAGGGGAACTGTGGACCCAGAGCCACGTGTCTGAGCTCCTGTGTCTGGGACAGCATTGAGCCTGGAAGCCCCCCGCCTGGACTCCCAGGGTGGGGTCCAGAGCCATGGGGGTGGGGCTGTGAATCGAGGAACCAACCAAACTGTTAGCATTTATTGATTGCCTCGTGTTTGCTGGGCCCTATTGGTAACACCACAAGTAAACCGCTTTGATGTTTCCTCAGAGAATTTATTAGGCAGCACTGTTTGGGTTGCAAGTGAGCGGAAGTCAAGTTAGCTTAAGCGGAGAATTTTTGAAAGCCTCCTTTGATGTCCCGTAACTCTGGACAGCGTTAGGTACGGCTGGAGCCAGAGCCCTGAATGTCCGTGTAGGACCATCTCTCAGAACACCGTGGTTGGAAGGACAGAGGCCAAGCACCGAGACCCTTTCAGATAAAGGTGCAGAGTCAGGAACAAGGCCCTGGGATTCAGGGAGCCAGGGGGTGTGGCTGAAAGCAGGGGTGTTGCTTACGTGTGGCGGAAGGAGGGAGAGCGGGAGCCCTTCTTGAGGAGCAGAGCGAAATGCTGGCCATAGAAGCCGGGGTGTATTCTCCAGCGAGTGTGTGCTCCAGGGAGTGAGTGGGAGATTAGAGCCGGCACGGAGAGGTGGGGCCAGGAGGGGAGGTAGCAATTGATTGTGGATGGGATTGGGAGCCATGGCCAGGCGTTGGCGTACTTTTTCACGAAGGTATATGAAGCTGCCTCTACCAAGAAGGAAAAAGGCAGGTGCCAGCCAGAGCTGCACGGAGGGGCCTTCCTCTGCCCCAGTGCATGGGCCTCAAGCTGCATGCATTTCGTCCCAGCTGATGGCAGCTCTTCTGCTCACTGAGCCAGCACGGAGAGTGGAGGGCTGCATGGGGGCAACTCCACGCCCTCCCAGCCTCTCCCCAGTCCCCTGCCCCCTCCTCGGGGCTCAGGCTGCTGGTCCCTACTCCTCTGGGGGCACAGGGAGGGGGGCTATCCGGGGCTGTCTGTGAACTCCCTCCTTGGGCTAGGAATGGTGGGAGGAGTGGGAGTGGGCCCCAGATTTGGGGGCACTGGTGGCAGGTGATGGACGGAGCTGGCTGTGGACAGAGGCAGACTGGCCAGCCTCTGGGAGTTGGGCTGTGGGGCCTTAGCTGCCCCGAGTTGGCAGACCCCCCTCATCTGACCTCAGCGTGCTGTGTCCAAAGCATCCCAGGCAACCATCTGGGAGGGCGTAGGTCTGGGAGCTGACCGTATCAGAAGTTCATGCTACTGTGAGCTTGGGGCGTCTGGTAGGCCTCATTTAGTCTCGGGCCCGGGTCTGCTGGAGAAAGAAAAAGAGCAACCCTCTGCCCTCAGGCAGGTGATATTTTCGATTGGTGGTTGGCGAGAGGGAGTGGAGACCAGAGTGGACGAGAGGAAGTCTGACCCCAGAAACCGCCTTGGAGGGCCGTGCGTGTGACTCTAAGCTGTGCTCTGTCTTGTGGATTTTGAGCCGAACGAAGGAAGAACTGCTGCCTCAGGGTTGGCTCAGTGCTGACATGATGGCTGGGATCAGGTGATGACTTGAGGGATGTACCATTGGTCTGAATGTGTTCGTTTAGTCCATGTTGCATTTGAATTTCCAATTTTAGTTCAATTTTCATTTTACTTGGGTCACGGCAAAGCCCCGGTTCTTTGAGATGTAGCCAGCAGAAGCGGCCTAAGAAACCACACAAAAAACTTAGCTAAGCATTTACAAATGCAAGCATTTACTTCCTTCACAAGCATCCATCCGGGCTAAGCCAGTTTAAAGGTGGGAAATCCCTGCATCCTTTAATCTCTCTCCTGGCCTTGACCACCAGCAGGTGTCCTGTTTGCTGACATTCCCATACTTCTCAGGGAACAGAGGACACGGGCTGCTCAGTGAGAGGTGGCTCAGTGGCATAGCAGGTGGGCTTCTAAACTAGATAGTGACCCAGTGGTTATCTATCTACTTCAGAACCTATGGGTCCAAAGTTACCCAATTACTTGGGTTACGCCCTTCAGAGAAACTTTGTTACTCTTGAATGTTCCTGCATTCCCCATTTTCTTACCTGCCCTGGGCAGAGTGGCCACCTAATTATTAGGGTAGAGGTTTAAGTTGAAGGTCAGAGAGGCTCCAATCTGGGCAGTTTTTCACGAAGGGGAATCCCAACAAATGCTAACGAGTAAAAGGGATGAGGAGTTCTTTTTTTTTTTTAAAGATTTTATTTTATTTATTTATTTGACAGAGAGAGACAGCACAAGCAGGCAGAGTGGGAGAGGGAGAAGCAGGCTCCCTGCTGAACAAAGAGCCCGACGCGGGCCCCGATCCCAGGACCCTGGGATCATGACCTGAGCCGAAGGCAGACGCTTAACAACTGAGCCACCCAGGCGCCCCGGGATGAGAAGTTCTTTAAAACATTTTGAAACACATGTACTACAATTCAGCAAATATCTTTTAAGCCCCTGCTGTGTGCCACCCACCATTGCAGGTTTGGGATTACAGTGTTGAACAGGACCGGGAGAGCCCCTGCCTTCACGTTGCCTGCATTCTAGCGCAGCGGCCTCCACTAGAACTTTCTGCCGTCATGGAAACCTTTTGCGCTGTCCAAATCGGGAGCCGCTGGTCACGTTGCTGTTGAGCACTTGAAATGAGGGACTGAAGTTTTACTTTTATTTAACTTCAATTAGTTGAGATTTAAATAGCCACACGTGGCTAGTGAGGACCGAATTGGACCGTGCGGGTCTAGCAGAGGAATACGTTTTAAAATGTTGCGATGGAAACCAGCCTTGTCTTGTTACTCACCATTGCCCAGAATGGTGCTGAGGGGCGGGGATGCCCAGTGTCCAATTAGTGTGGCCAGAGGGGAGGAAGTGGCGGATTGCTGTCTCCCGTCTGAGCTTCAGCTATTAGGAACTGCAGGGACGGCTCTGTGTCTCCCTGGTTGGAAAACTTTTGCGAAGACGGTGCTCCCTGCATTCTGCGTGGACGCGCTGTGTTTGTGCACGTGGAGAGCTCCGGGTTTTTGAGGCTTTGCTGTGCTCCTTTTAAAAGACATGGTCTCGGTAGGGGAAAATGATGTCAGCAGCAGAGAAAACCCTTGTAGTGGAAGCGCGGCTA
Source organism: Neomonachus schauinslandi (assembly GCF_002201575.2). Lineage (NCBI taxonomy): Eukaryota > Metazoa > Chordata > Mammalia > Carnivora > Phocidae > Neomonachus > Neomonachus schauinslandi. The sequence goes on along the minus strand of NC_058418.1, from coordinate 25,865,217 downwards.
GTTCCCGCATCCCCGGCAGTGTCGGTGACAATAAGGGTTTTGTGGCCTGCCTGTCACGTTAATTGTATGTTATTAGAGGGGGCATTAATCAGATGATTACTAACATGATGGATTTTTAAGCAGTTGCCTTGTTGTGGAAAACTTGAACCTGAAGATCAGTGAGCTACATTAGTAGGTGTTTGGTGTGTTAAGCAAGAATTAGCTACTTGTTTGCACCTAGTGGGCCCCTAGGGGATGCATCAGGGTCTTCATTTCCTGAGGGCCTTTGTCTTTGTCAGGTGGAAGGGGGTGTGTGTGAGGAGGGCAGGGGAACGTCTTCATTGGCAGGATGTGTCGAGCCCCTAAGGGTCAGGTTCTAGAAGTTTGGATTCTGTAGAACCCTCTCTCCTTCGAGTCCCCCGTGAAGGTCCACTGATCCGTCCATGGTGGAGTTGGTCAGTCACTCATGTATTCGCTCTTTTTCCATTAAGCAGCTCAGATAGGCACCTCTCATCTCTTAGTGACCTGTCCTGGGCCTGGTCGGTGACTTTGTTTTCACCAAAGACAGCTAGTCACCGCGTCCTAAAGCTTACAAACGGCTCAGACCACCGAGAGACCCATGTCTTTGTCAACCACCACACCCAGCTTGCAAGCAGAGCCCTCTGCAGAGGCGGTGCGTTTCCCCAACGGCCGTGCAGTTGGAAGGAGCCTCCTTCCATCATGGATCTCTGCCGCGGGCCAGCGTCTGTTTGAGATTCTCGGAGCCCTGGTGCCCTTGGGGAGCCCCCTGCATGGGCCAAGCTAGCAGGAAGGGCAGGCCCAGGCCCTGGAGGTGCGGCACGAACCTGAGACACGCCCTCGTCCCCGGCCCTGGTTTGGACCTCCATGGAAACCCCACTGAGTTTTAAGACAGAGGAACAAAGAGAAGAACCGTGAAGAAAGAAGAAACGTTGGCTGCAGGAGCATCAGAGGGGCGGCGGAACCGGCTCCTGTGGCCGGAAGTAGGAAGCTGCATCGAGCCACAGGCGAACAAAGGGTTTGAAATCCAGATACAGCTTTTGCCATCACAAATATGGGGACTGGTGTGGAGCTGGAGGAGGAGAGAGACAAGGCAGGCTGACACAGAGGCGTTGGCCAGATGGACATAACAGAGATTGAGTACCCACAATGTGCCAGGTGCCATGTCAGAGCTCCTTAAACATTTCCTGGGGGGGGCTAGCTCTGCTGGTGACCCCCCACAAAGCCCTCTGTGTTCCAGGCCCTGGGTGTGGAGTTTCAGGGCAGAGTCACGTCCGAAATCACGACAGCTTGGTAGTAGTACTGTGGTCAGTATTCTTTATCTTGTTCTCACTCCCTCTTCATCACAGTCCTGTGAGGGAGGTGGCTTTCTTCCCATTTCACAGGTGAGAAGACTGAGCTGCACAGGACCGTGCTCAGCGCAGTCACCCTATGAGTCTGAGGCGGAGCCAGTAATAGCCTCCACACCGCCTGGTTTTCAGCCACGTTTCCCTCTCCACTCCCCAAAGAAGCTCATGTTGATGGAACCAGGGGTGAATGGGGGGCAGTCAGTTGAGCTGTCCTGTTTGCAGTGATGGGAAATCTCCAGGGGAGTTTCCCCGGAATCATCCTCAAACTTAACTGACCCCTCGCTAACATTCATGTGACGTGGCTCTTGGGAGAAGTCGGTCAATGGAACCATCTGGAGTCTTCTGACTTGAGTTTCGGAGGAAAAGAGAGTGCTCGAGTACTTGTAACTCAGGATAGCCGTGTCCTGGAGACGCACCTTGGCCAGATGGCTGTCTTGCCATGGGAACCCCAGGGTGGGTGTGGTGTGGGGGTGGCTGAGCCAGCCAGGCCTTCCCGGGGTGTGGGACCAGGAGGGAGGGCCTGCAGTTGTCCCTCCTCTCAGCCTGCCTCCCGCAAACTCCATGTGGACACCTCCCCCAGGTGCAGAGATGCACATCTGCCTGGCATCTCGGTCTAGCCCCTCGGCTGGGGACACGTCTCTGGCAGAGGAGACTCTCATCCGACCCTGGAATAAAGCCAAGCAGCCTAGAGATGAAGCCAGGCTGGACCGACACGCCTGAACAGCAGATGAGAGGAGAAATCTGAGTCTGACTCCTCTGGTGGATTTCTACCGGATGCTGGCCTGCAAGAGGGCCCAGTGCTTCCGGCAGGAATGACGTGACGGGGGGTGGTGGGGGAGGAGAACCCTTTTCACCGGTGAGCACCTGCTTGCACGTAGCCGGAGCTGCATTCTGCTGAGGTGGGGCATGCAGTCTCCCCTTCTCTCCTGCGGGCCGGTAGCCTCCGTTTGGACAGGCGACACTGGTTTATTGTGGCGTCCTCATCATTGGCGAATGGGGATGTTGGTGGATACCTGGGTAAATAACTATAAATAGTTTTCTTTCTGATATGTGACCGGATTATTTTCCAGTTGATTTCAAGCCTTGGCCCCAAGTGGCCCACAGATCAAAAAAAGATAAGGGTCAGTTACAAGGTTGAGCTCATTCTCCGTTGCCATGGCAACTGACCTCAGGCAACCCTCAGAGGACTACACCCAGCTCCCCAGGTAATATTTTTACTGTCCACGCCATCAATCCCAAGCCTTTCAAAACTCAGACTGCCTAATTGTCAGGGCTCTGTTTTGAAGAGGCTCCGGGTCCCCAGTGGGGCCCTGGTTCAGGCTGCCAGAGCTCATTTATAAGCCTTTCTGAAACACGGGGGACCAGGAGATGGGTCCCTCCTGGCCAGAGAGGCCTGGGAAGGTGCCCCCGAGGAGAGGAGGAAGGGCATAGCCCATATTCCAGGATTAATTAGGAAAATGGGAGCCCGGGATGGGGGCAGCGGTGGAGGGGTGTGCCTGCCAGCAACGGCTAAGTGTTCTTGAGTGAGGGGAGGCGCTGAGCAGCCCCGAGCACCCCAGCATTTGGGGTCTGGGGCAGCGGGGATGCCAGGTGCTTGACACACTGTCAGCCACCGCCCCCAGAGTCTCCAACAGCCCCTCCAAAGACACCCCAGGTCATTCTCATTCCAGTTGTGATAATAGGAGAGTGTTTCCCACTGTTGATCTATCTCTCAGTCTTCTGTAAAACGTGGACAACAGGTGACTGTAGAAAACTTTCCTCTTTTTTAGAGATGGAAGCATACGATCTCGGGAAAGATTATAGCTATGAACACACAGCTTCGTGACAACAGGCTTCCAATAAGATTGGCATCCCCGGAAGCCTTTTTATAGGGCTCAGTGCTCCTCAAACTTGAATGCATGCCCAAATCACAGGAGCACTTTAAAAATGCAGACTCTCATTCTGCAGGTCTGGGGTAGGGCCTGAGATTCTGCATGTCTCACCAGCTCCAGGAGGTGCCGGGGCTGTCGGTCCGGGGACCACACCCTGCCTAGCAGGGATATAGATGTTCAGGGCAGCCAGGGCCTAAGGTATTGGGGGTCCCAAGATCAGCCCTTGCCCCCACTTCCATATTTCCCCGGGTCCTGCCTGGCCTCTGGGGAAGGGCTCACCCTCAGTCCCTGTTTCTTCCTTTGCCCCTTGTCAGCTCCCAGGTCAGATATCACACACCGCCCCCGCTTTCCCTTACAGCCTGCCTTGGTTCATTTCCTTGTGGTATTTAATAACAAATCAATAGATAAACAGCCTGATCTGGCTGCCCAGATATTAGTATCTGCCCTCTTCTCTTCCACCCAAAGGTCTTTGTTCCTTACAGAGAACAAAGGACCGTGTGCCCCATTGGCCTGTGTTTCTATTTCCTGTTCGGTGCCTGTTTGTGACTGGTTATTTATTAGGGCAGCATCAGAGGGGTGCTCTCCTGGGGTCCCCCTCTTGCCTGCTCATTTACCTGGATGAATGCTGGGCTCCTTGTTCTTCCCCCTCCTTATCTCTGTGTGCCCTGTGTGTGTCTGAGCCCGGGCCCCTGGATCTCAGGGGTCTTTGCTTGACCTGAGCCTTGGGGTGGGCTGTGGAATTGAGGCTGGAGAATTTATTACCCAAGCTGGGAACAGAGGCTTTCAGCTCGATGAGGCAGCCTGTGTGTCCCCTGCCTTCCTTCCACTCCCAGAAATTGCAGGGACAGTGCTACAGCCCTGGGCTGGTCCACGCTGTCACCGCGGGCGCCGCCTCCCCGCTGACCTGGGCAAAGTTCCTGGCCCTCCGGCCAGCTGGATCTGGTACTGGCAAGGGGGCCTCAGGCTCAAACGTGGAACCCGGGAGGGTACATCTCTGTCCTCCTTCTCACCCCCAAATTCTGGATGATCAAGGAGCAGAGGGTGGCTTGCTGGGTCCCAGGTATCAAGTCCTGGGCCTGTTTTGGTATTTTCCTGCTTGGGGTGACCGCGTGCCCCCACCCCCCGGCTCACCCACTTTGCCGACATGGGTGCTGCTCCTCTAAGCCTTCTTTTCCTTTTCGGTCCATTAAGGGGGACCCTCCAGGTCTGCACTCCTGGAGCAGGCCATTTTGTGAGGATCTGACTAGCGAGTTTCGGAAAGCAAGCACAGATTTTATAAGCCACCAGTCCTTCCAGTTTTGGGGGGAGACCAGTGGTGTGTGGTAACCAGCATTTACCAGGAACCTTACCGCATGTTCCAAGCATTGCATTAAGTGCTTTGCACGAGTCGCTCATTTCTTATTTATTGAGCACCTACTGTGTGCCAGGCCCTATTCTAGGCACTGGTGACATAGCATGAGCAAAATACCTCTCACGGAGCTTACGTCGCTCTGTGCGTGCGTGTGCGTGTGCGTGTGTAAGATGTGCGAGAGAGGAAGTCAGTTAAAAAAACCAAACAATCAGCTCTGTAATATGCCAGGTGGTGATAAAGGAAATTAAAGGTGGGTGAGGTGCTAGAAAGGATGGGGGTGTGCCCTGCTTTAGCGCGGGGCATCCAGAAAGGCCTCTCGGAGGAGGTAGCATTTAGGCAGACTCCTGAATGAAGTGAGGGAAGGAGGACAAGGCGGGGAGAGAGTTTCATTGAGGGCAGACATCCTGCGGCAGAAGCAGGCTGCTTTGCAGCCTTACAAAAACCCTGTGATGATGCTTCCCATTTTGTAGCAGAAGCCCTGAGGCTCAGAGAGGTTAAATAACTTACCCAAGTACACCCAGCGAATGACTGGAACTGGGACTCAAACTTAAGTGTTTCTAGTTCTCACTTTTGTGTCCTTAATTGCTGCTTCCCGAATGGAAGGTGGCTAATTATGCCCCCTGTCAACACAGGTGGCAGTCGCTGGTCCTCTCCTCTTGGAGGGGTCTGTGCCGTAATGATACCGCTCCTGGGTCAGCTTCCCCGAGTGGGGTCCCTGCTTAGAGAAGGGCCAGGCCGGGCCCAGTGATATGGCGGGAGCAGGCCGTGCTCAGTGCATATTAGAGCCTGAGAACAATGCCCTGTCCACTCCCCACCGCAGCCTGCCGCCCCTCCCTCCCAGGCAGCAAATTATGGCCTCCGAATGTGTGCCCAGGCCTGCCTTTGACATCAGTGGGGCCCACCTGAGCTTCACCTTCAGGATTCTGATAATCAGCTCTCTCTCCTCCTGGCTTCCCCCAAGACCTGTATGGAAATAAGTATGTGTCTGCCAGGATCAAATGCTTTTGGAGACAAAAGTCGGTACCGAGAACATTACAGGAAGCTATCATCTCGGCACGGTGCTCTTCCACAAAGCCCTCCGCTCCTCTTTTGGGCTGACACAGTTTCAGCCTGAAAGGTTCCAGCAGGCTGACTTGGTTTTAAGCAAAGGCACATCCTATTATTTTTTTGAGAAATGAAGTGTAAAATTAACACTTATTATTCCTGAGCAGAGGAAAAAAAAAAAAAAAGAGGGTTGTGGGGGGCACTCTGGGATTTTCGTGCCTTGCTGGGTTGTTTCTTTGGCAGTTTGGGTTTTTATTTATTTTTATTTAAAAAAAAATCATAATAAATCAATGGATTCCCCGTGCCAGCCCCCCGACTTACAGGGACCGGGAGGAAAGATCTGGCACAGTGAGCAGGCAAAAATCTGCATTTCACTTTACAAATGAGCGGGGCTGCATAATTCACTTGAGTTGTGTGGGTCTCTCTTATGGATGCCTGTCATGTGCTATAAAAAAAAAAAAAGGATAGAAAGGAGAGGAAGTGATTTTGCATCTTAACTCACAAAATCCTCCAGCTGCCCCCCGCGCCGGAACAGAGGGGCCTGTGGGCTCCCAGACAGCTTTGTCATTCTGCTCCAAGGTGTCTGCCGAGGCAGTGTGATCTTATATAATTCGGGAAAGTTATTCTCGGAGGGTGCCACTCTCTGCGGAGGCCATGGCTTGGGACAGACGAGAGCTCGTCCACGTCGGCGGGGTGAGCAGCCACGGCAGCGGCGGATTCTGTCAGTATCCGTGGGCTGGCTGGTATCGGGTCACTGGCACGCACAGGAGTGTTTGCACGCTACCTAGGGCAGCTCCTCACCCCCCCCCCCCCCATTTTCCTGGATGGCTGGATAGGCAGAGGTACACATGATGGACAGCCCGGGGAGCACCTCCAACCCCGTCCGGTGGGGAGAGGGCCTTGTCCTTCAGAAAGCCGCTTTGCAGACCAGAAGGCCTGGCCCGAGTGGGAGAGATTCTCGGGTCTGTGGGAGCCCCTCCGGCTTTCTTGTTTTTCACTCCGTTTTCACTTTGTGCTTGTTTTATTTTCCCTCCCGTCTCTCCAGGTTTGACTCCCCTTAACATGTGGCGAGGGGGCGAGTGAGGAAAGGGTGCAGGGGCACGCAGTTGTCTATCGGGCTCTTGAACTGAGTAGCCCACAACCTCGAATCGACCCCGGTTTGGGGGTGTGATGTGCTTAAATGGCAGCTCTTTGGGGCCCCGGAACGGGCTGGCGGCCCCAGGGCTGCCTGCCTGTGCACATATTTATGAACGTGGGTACAGGGTGTAACGGTGTCTGTGAATCAGGAGGGACCGGCTGATGAATTGCTCGGCACTTGGAGAACGGAAAGTGACTGTCAGACATGAGTTCTCTGATTTATAAGTTGCGGGAGCCTTCTTTGTCCTCTCGGTGTTTGTGCATCAGACGGCACGTCTCCATTCACAGCCAAGTGGATAAAGGCCCCGCTCGGCAGAGAGCAGTAAATCCTCTTTGCCATCCCCGCCCGGGGAGCTGGCTCTGGCTGGGCAGGGGGAGAGGGCCCAGCAGGGGGCATCTCTCCTCCGTGAGTATTTCCCGAGCCCCTTTTGCGGGTCCAGGAGGGGCCTGATGCTGTGGAGGCTGGAGGAGAAGCCATTATCTGTGCCCATCACGTAGTTGCCGGGATCAGAATCGATGAACCTGGGGTCACGGTGGCCAGCCAGGTGCAGCTGTGCACGTTGGCATAGTCAGGGGAGGCTGCTTGGAGGTGGTGTGCAGGTGGGATCCATATGGATGGGGGGAGGGCTTTGTATCCTGTTCAGAGCACCACCCCCAGTTGGCTGTTATCTTAGCAAGTGGTCTAATTCTCTTTCCTAGGAATGGGGTTTTACCAGCAAGCAGGGTTAATTCGATTTTTAATTTATATTATCAGCTTAAACGTAAGTTATATTATGAACGATAATAGAAACCTCTGTACAACCATCATTTCACATACCGTCTGCCTTATTGATGCCCAAGAGGTGTCCACGTTCTACCAGGGAGGCCCTATATAAGGGTGGTCCCTCTCTGCCTTCCGTTCATCCATTCCTTATTTTGTGCCAGGCACTGAGAAGCATTGTTTGTGGGGGGGCAGGGGGTGTGTTGGGGGTCTTCTGAGGCAGCCCCCACACAGGAGGCCATCTCTAATTATGATGAGAGTCCCCCCAAGGGAAGCGGAGGACGTGAGTAGGGCCTATGCGGCGAGCGTGCTGAGCCTGCCCCGTGTCCCCAGACTTGTCAATGAATTCCTTTTCTGCCAGTAGAAATGGAAGATCCGCCTGAATCTCTGTCGGGTGCGTGTGGCCTAGTTGCCGGGGCTCCAGGGGCACGACAAACACCCGGTAGATTCCAGCCAGTGGGCTATGTGGGGCAGGCCCACCTGCACGTGCACGTGTGTGCGTGCGCCTCTGCGGGGGGTGCCCGGGGGGCTGGGGGATGCATGCTGTCCCTGCCAGCCCCTGCCAGGGCCTGGGGACCCAGGGACTCGCCAGGAGCCTCAGCCCATCTGTGTTCATGTCTTGCCACTGGCAGAGCCCCTCTGCTACCTAATTCTTGCCTTTGAGGGCAAATCAGAGCACCTGGCACCTTTGGTGAGGCTGGTTCCCTGGGGGAGCCCGAGAGGGAGCCTGTGTCCTTGGCTGTCCCAGATAATACTCTCACGGATACTGGCATGCCTGACAACAAACACTTATTGAGCACTTGCTGTGTGCCAGGGGCTGTCAAATTCCTCTTTCATGTATTAGCTCATTTACCTTTTTGGGGGGGAAAGATTATTTATTTGAGAGAGAAAGAGCAGGGAGGGGCAGAGGAAGAGGAAGAGAGGAATTTTAGCAGACTTCTCCCCTGAGCTCAGAGCCCACTGCCGAGCTTGAACCCATCACCCTGAGGTCAGAACCTGAGCCGAAACCGAGAGTCGGACGCCCAACCGACTGCGCCACCCAGGGGCACCCTGTATTATTTACTCATTTAATTGTCACATCAACTGTAAGAGGAAGGCTATTGGGGGAGGGGTGACTTTTTTTGAAGACCTCTACTTATTTTTTATTTTTTTTTTAAAGATTTAATTTATTTATTTGAGAGAAAGAGAGCGTGTGCATGCCCCAGGGGATGGGGCAGGCAGGGCGAGAGGAACAAGCAGACTCCCCACTGAGTGTGGAGCCTGATGCCGGGCTCGATCTCAGGACCCCGAGATCATGACTCGAGCAGAAATCAAGAGTTGGACACTCAACCGACTGAGCCACCCAGGCGCCCCAACTTTTACTAATTTTAGAGCAGTTTGAGGTTTATGATAAAATTGAGAGGAAGATACAGATTTCCCTTATATTCCCTGCCCTGCACATGCATGGCCTCCCTCATTATCCGGGCCACTCACCAGAATGACCAGGTACATGTTTTTTGCAAAGATGAACCTACAGTGACACACTGTAATCACCTAAAGTCCATAGTTTGCCTTGGGGTTCCCCCTCGGTGTGGTACCTTCTGTGGGTTTGGACAAATGTGTAATGACATCCATCCATCGTCATAATATCATACAGAGTGTTTCCACTGCCTCGAAATCTCTGTGCTCTGTTCATCCCTGCCCCCACCTTAGGCAACCAACTGATCTTTTTATCGTCCTCATAGTTTTGCCTTTTCCAGAAGAGTTGGAATCATACAGCATGTAGCCTTCTCGGATTGGCTTCTTTCACTGAGTAATATGCATGGAAGTTTCCTCCATGTCTTTGATAGCTCAGTTCATTTTAGCGCTGAATAATAATCCATCATCTGGATGGACCACAGTTTTTGTATCCATTCACGGACTGAAGGGCATCTTGGTTGCTTCTGAGGTTTGGAAATTATGAAGAAAGTTGCTGTAAACATCCGTGTGCAGCTTTTTGTGTTGATACAAGTTTTCAGCTCCTTTGGGTAAATACCCACAGAGCGAGATTGCTGGATCATATAGTAAGAGCATGTTTCGTTTTGTGACAAACCGCCAAACCGTCTTCCAGGGTCGCTGTGCCATTTTGCATTCCCAGCAGCAGTGGGTGAGAATTCCTGATGCTCCACATCTTTGTCAGGACTTGCTATCATCAGTGTTCTGGATTTTGGCCATGCTCATGGGTGTGTAGCGGTAAGGAAGGCAGTTATCGTGTATTTGAGAAAAGAGGAAACTGAGGCACACAGAGGTTACGTACCTTGCCCAAGATCATGCAGTGAGTGGCAGCACCGGGTTCCAATCCTGGGTGAGGCGACACTCAAGCCAGGGTGACTCCCCGCCACACCCCCTGCTGAGCCACAGGCCACACTGGGGGCAGATTCTGGCCTCTTCCCATCCTCACACAGCCTCGTGGGACAGGGGCTCAGGGGGCGCCTGTTTCCTCTGCGTGGACTGGAGCCCGGGCCACACACTGTGGAGCAGCTGTGGGGACCCGAGCCCTGCCCTGCTGACTCTGGCCTGGGGCGCCAGACCTTGGCCCTGCTCCCCTGGGTGCTGGTGAGAAGCTGGTGCCCGGGGCACACTCTCTTCCCTGGGCACCTCTGAGTGAAGGTGTGAGGTCAGAGCAGCTCCCAGGTGGGTAGATGGAAGGACAGGGTGTCTGCCCTTTGTCTGGGGGGTGTCTGCTCTTTGTCCATCAGCCACTGTCCTTAGGCCATCTGTTCCAAAATTTTTAAAAAGATCATTTTGTTATTGTTTTGGTGACATGTACTTGTGGTGGCTCAAGCCTCCGAGTAAAAGCCAGAGTCCCCCAGTGGCCAGCAAGGCCCGGGGTGATAGGCATCCCTGTGTCCCCTCTGACCTCACCTCCCCCAGCCCGGCCCCCAGGCTTCAGGCACGCTGCCCTCCTGCTACCGGTAAGCTAGCACATCCCAGGCGCACCTCAGGGCCTTTGCCTTTGACTCTCACCTAGGGAGCCCCATGTTCTCACGTTACCTCCTGACGCTGTGTTATGTGTTGGTCATCTTTATTATGTGTCTCCCCCACCATTAGAATGGGGACAAGCGCGTTATCTGTTTAGGTCCCCACAGAATCCCCAGCTCAAAGTGCCTGGCACACAGTATGTGCTCAGTAAATATTCTACTGGATTTTTAAAAATTCTGGTTGGACTCCTTTTCTCTGTGCAGACCCCATCCTTGGCTCCTCTCCACTGTGACATGGTCTCAGACTCAAGCTGTTGATTGTGGCCTGCACACATTCTTGCTTGACCAGCAAGAGAAATCACAGCAAATGATGCCTTCAAGAGCTAGATATTTGGGGCTGGCCGGCGGGGTCTGTCAGCCTCTGGGGGCGGGGCCATTTGCAGCTGGGATGGGTCTTGGCATCTCTGGCCCCCACACCAGCCCTGGTTCTGGGGACCAGGGAGAGGCTGGCCTGGGCTATACTGGAGGCCCTTGGGCTCCTGCCCAGAGGACGACACGGTTTGCAGGGTCACTGATGGCCGCCGTTTTCCTTGCAGAGGAAGGCATCAATCACGAGTGTAAGCTGTGTAACCAGATGTTCGACTCCCCAGCCAAGCTCCTCTGTCACCTCATTGAGCACAGCTTTGAGGGCATGGGCGGCACCTTCAAATGCCCCGTGTGCTTCACAGGTAAGTGTGCATGGGAGTGGGGGTGGGGATGCAGGGCCCAGCCCTTTAATTGCATATGCTCCCGCCCTGACGTGGACCTGGAGTCCCCAAGGGACCCACAGCCCATCACCTGCCTGCCCCATGCAGAGCTGGCCCACGCCACCGCCCACCTCTGGCCCCTCCTCTTAGGCAGGTTGAGGGCCCTCTTTCCTAGCCCACCCCTTACCCCCCTGCATAACTGCTTTTTCCAGCCCAGCCTCACCCCTCTGTTGCCTTCCATGGGCTCTAGGCTCCTCTTCCGGAGTTGGGAGCTCTGTCTAGCAACAGTGGGGCTCTCTCTATACACACCTCCTGGCTTCCCCTCCTCCTGGGCCTTCCTCGGGCCCTGTCCATCCATGCTCCAGGATGGAGGGGTCAAGGGCAGCTCTGCTGGCCAAGTCCCCAGCCCCTGGCCCCCAGCCCCCAGCCTGGCTGCCCGCCCGGGCGAGCGGCTGTCCCGGCCCGAGGCAAGTCTCAGGGGCTCTGCCATCCCCCCTCCTGCTGCCCAGATGGCAGCCGGTGTGCGTGGGGGAGCCCTGGCCTTCCCCCTGCCTCCCCCGACATCTGTCGTCTGCCTCGGCAGGAAGCCCACCCCAGGGAGGGCGCCTGGCAGGAGGGGATATCTGAAGTGCTCACCTCCCAGACACACAGCTGCCTCGGGGCCAACTCCTGTGTGTGCCCAGGGCCGGGGCAGCCTCGTGGACTCTTGCCACCCAGAAGCCAGGGCTGTGACCCGCCCCATGACAGGCCTGAGGAAGGGGCTGTGCTGCGGGGAAAGTCTCCAGCGTGCACGAGTCTTGGAACACCCTGGTGCCCCTTCCCCCTCAATCTCGGGAGCCCCCACCCATCTGCTACCATCATACCCTGCAGGCCAGGCAGAGGCTAGCACCGAGGGGCCTTGGCTGCCAGGTCTGCCGACTCAGGACACTGGGGCCCCGGCGTGGGGATCTGAGGATGCTGATAATAATCTCAACAAGAATAGTAATTCGTGTTCATTCAGCACCTTCTTGTATTAGACAATGTGTTAAATTTATTTAATTCAACTCTCAGCTCTGCCACCTGCTAGCAGTGGGACCTAGGATGAGTCATTTAACATTCCCAATGCCTCAGTTTCCTCTTCTGAAAAATGAGGGTAACAATGGTGCCCGCCTTACAGGCCTGTGCTGGAGTTAGGAGCCCACACACAGAAGGTATCTGGCAAATGATGATGATGATGATGGTGATGACATTCCCTGGACTAAGCATGTGCCAGGCCATCTTTTAAGCATTTTGCAAGTATTAACCCATTTGATCCTCCCAGACACCCAGTAAGCTACGTACTTTAATGATCCTCATTTTTTTCAGAGGAGGAAATGAAGCCCAGAGAGGTTAAGTGATTTATCCAATGTTGCCCAGCCCCTAAGTGGCAGAGCTCAGCTCCACTGGCTCGAGCCCTCTCTAGTAGCTGCCGGTATTTGGCTGACTATGTCCGTGGTTGGGTGATCCCTACTTGGGAGTGGTGTGGAGGTGGCCGGGCTGGTGTCCCCAGAGTTGGGCCCCTGACGGCCGTGTCCATGTCCAGTCTTTGTCCAGGCCAACAAGTTGCAGCAGCACATCTTTGCCGTGCATGGGCAGGAGGACAAGATCTACGATTGCTCGCAGTGCCCACAGAAGTTCTTCTTCCAGACCGAGCTGCAGGTGAGTGCCCTCGTCCACTGCACGCCCCTCCTGGGGCTCTCCGGGGTCCCCAGGGGCACCGAGGGTCTTGGGGTGAAGCCAGGATGGTGGAGTCTTGTACTTAGCCTCACCCCCACCCAAAAAGCAACAGGTGCTTGGTGTGGTCCCAGTGGCAGCCCTCGTGGAGGCTGGCGTGGGGTGGCCTTCTGGCCCTGTTGCCCAGCACTCTCAGATGAGCCGAACTGGAGCAGCCTGGTGAGGAGTCAGAAGGCTCTTGGTGGTGGTGTTTCTGTGCCAGCCCCTTCCCCTCTTGGGGAGCCTGTTTCTTCACCGATCTTACGTGATGATGTTCAGCGGAGCTTTGGATCCGTGGCTGGTGGTCTCTAAAGCTTGCATGGCTGAATCCTGGGGCTGTGTGCGGCCAGAACCTGGATCTGGGGTCTTGGAGCCTCCAGCCCGGGAAAGCCAGAAAAGTGAGAGCAGTCGGGTTGGGTCCCAAGTCAGAGGATGGGGTGCCCACCACGGGTCCTGAGGCTGATGGTGCCCTCGGGTGCAGCACAGTGGCCCTTGTGAGGGGACGCTGTGTGGATCGTCCTCCCCAGGCCCATGCAGCCCCTCCTCCTGGTGTCCTACCTGTTAGGAGTTTCTGAGGCTCAGACCTGTGTCCAGGTGAAGCTGCCTTCTTGCCCGCTGGCTTTTGCAGGAAATTTTTTTTTTTTTTAAGTTCTCTTTTTTTTATTTTTTTTATTTGAGAGAGAGAGAGAGTGAGAGAGAGCATGAGAGGAGAGAGGGTCAGAGGGAGAAGCAGACTCCCCGCTGAGCAGGGAGCCCCATGCGGGACTTGATCCAGGGACTCCGGGATCATGACCTGAGCTGAAGGCAGTCGCTTAACCAACTGAGCCACCCAGGCGCCCTGCAGGAAATTCTTGGATAAATTGGATAAATCCAGTGCTGTAACACTGGATTGGTCACATGTCCACCCAGAAATACCATGCGCACGCGCACACACACACCGAATACCACACGCGTAGCATAACCATGACACCTGAAAAAGAAGTACCCCATGGACGTCCCCAGAAATACCACACGTACGTGCAGGCATGCCTCGATACTGTCCACAGAGAATAACACCACTTTCTACAAGCAGCATGAGGGAGGTGGCGAATCAGACACCAGCCCTCAAAGCTTCCTCTGGGCAGTTACATGCATCTCCCTTTCTCGTGTTGGCTTGGCCAGATCCAGTCATGTGGCTGTGCCCAGTTTCAAAGGGGACGAGGAAGGTAATGCTGTCCTGTGCCCAGAAGCAAAGGAGAGCTGGAGTTTGTCACCCGCCCCCCCCCAAGCACTGTGCACACCGTGACCCACAGGGTCTGCCCACTGGAAGCGCGCCCCACCTGCCCACCTGGGCGAGTGCTGACCCGGCACTCAGCAGTCACGCCCTTCCTCGGGGATGAGGCTGAGGCCACAGCAGCAGGGTTGAGTCATAACGTCACTGAGGGGCAGCAGTGGGGTGCCCCTTTTCTGGGGTCGAAGGGGTACAGACCTAGCCCGTGCAGCCCAGCAACACAACCCGGCTTGGGCGGTCACCCCGAGGAAATGAAAACAGGCCCCTGCAGGGCTCAGTGGGGATTCACTATCCGACAGTCAGGGTCCCTTCCCGCGGGCTGGCCCCGTGTCAGGCCGGGCAGGGAGAGCGGACTTCATCCTGTCACGCTGTGGGACAGTTAAGGACCTAACTCTATGGACCCAGGCCCAGAGAGGGGGTTCCACTTCCAAGTGCCACCGGCAAGGTGGTGACACGCCCAGGGCCCACCGCTGTTCCCGCCTCGATCCACAACCTGAGCTAGGCCCGGCTAGCTGCGCCCCCTCCCAGCTGACCGAGGGAGAGGCGTGCGGGCACCTGAACGGCAGGCTCTGCAGGAAGCCTCCTTGCCCCCGAGCTGGCCCTGCGTCCTGCCAAGTGCAGTCTGTGCCCCGCCATACCCTCCCTCCCACCTGCCTTACCTGCCTGGTGCCACTACCAAACTAGACGGGTCCCCAGAAAACCGAAGCTTTTTATAGCTCAACACGGCAGGCCTCTTGGAAACCCACCAGCTCCTGTAAACTATGATTTACTTAAACTTTCAACTCGCTCAGCCCTCTGGTCCTCCCACGTTGTCCTGGATGCCAAGAAAGGGGTGCTCTCCTCCCTTGTTGGCCTGAAGGTTTTTGCCAGGGATGTCGCCCGGTCCTGCCTTTTGTGAGCTTCCTGTGTATCACTGCGCCGCAGGCCCACCCGATGTGGAGGCCCAGGGAGCTGTGGACCCACTTCGGCTGCCCTCACCTGGGGCTGCAGACTGTCCCAGACATCAGAGTGGTTCCTGTGAGCTGGTGGTTTCCTGGGTCATCCCGTCAGCCTTGAAGGCAGGTCCTCAAATGCCGAGAACTTCGCTAAATTATAGCCTTAATGAGTGACTCTTTTCTGCAAAGAATGTTTTTAATTACAGACCATTTAAATGTGGAAGTGTTGTAGCAACACCAGATCTACGCAAATAACGGCTTTCCTTAAGTAACTTGAATAGCGATTTTCTGGTTTTGGGAGAGGAGGGTTTTTCAGGCATCGAAGTTTTCATCGTCATTATGTCATTACGCAGAACCTGGGGCCGGCGGGCAGGTGCGCTGTTCTCCAGGGGTGACGTGTGGGGCTTTGTGTGTACAGCGGGATGTAGGGTCCTTGCTGGAGCCTTGACTGGCTCTCCTGGCTGTATGTCGTTTGAGATCCTGTGGGGAGACTCCGGGAAACTAATGTTTGTAGGCACAAGTTACTCTGAGCCGAGAGGTCTTAATATACAAGGCTTAGGATTGTTCTCATAGTAGAACTGGAAATTCCTGCTGTGAATATACAGGTAACAGATGGGATTTGACCCTGGCAGGCTTGGTCTGTGTCCCAGTGATGTGTCTACCTCCAAACAGAATTTTCTCTTAGGATGCATTAACAGGAGCACAGTTGCCAGGATGAGGGAGGTGGAAGTCCCGTCTGATTTTGAGTTTTTCTGGCTCTGCCCGAAGACTGACATTGATTTAAAGGACTTGGGACAGACTGGAGCACATTCATATCAGAGTGATTAGGAGCAGGAGAGGGGACTAAGCTTTGCTATCCATTTGTTCAGAACATATGCATGGAGGGCCCACTGTAGCCAGGCACTAGATCTAGGAACTGATAAGACTGTGCTGAATGAGAGAGAGAAACACCCACAGGGCCTGCATTCAGGAGGGGCTGATAGTGTCCTGTCGTGGTCACCACAAAGAAGATAAAATCAGGTGATAGGCTGGCATGTGATGGGGATGGGGTTGAGTAATCCTTGGTGAGTGTGGTCAGGGAGGGCCTCTCTGAGGAGGTGGCATTTGAGCTGAGACCTGACTGGTGAGAAGGAAAGTGTGTGGAAGACAACCATGAGTGCAAAGGCCCTGTGGCCATGTGAGCTGAGTATACTGCTGGGACGATAGAAGGCAAAAGGCGGCTAAAGCCCAGTAAGTAAAGAGGAGGGGTGTGGAGAGGGCTGGCAGGAGGAGACCAGGTCATGGCGGGGTTTGTAGGACAGCAAAGGAGTTTGGACTTTATCCCCATTGTGCTGGGAATCCAAGTAGAGAAGAAGTATTATCCGATTTCCACCCTGAGTCAAAATGTAAGAAGTCTGGTCTTTGAAAGACACTGTTAAGAAAATGAAAAGTCACAGATGGGAAGAAAATATGTGCAAATCACCTATCTGATAAAGGACTTGTATCCAGGACATATTAAAAAAAAAAAAACCTTCACCACTTAATAACGAAGGGGAAAATCCACTGTAAAACAAGCGAAGCATTTCAACACTTCACCGAAGATGTGGGGACACGCAACATGATTATAATTAGGGAAGCGCAAACAAAAACCACAACACAACACCACCACACACCTAGCAGGATGATCAAAACAGAAGCACAAAGCTGGCCCTGCCGAGTGCTGGCCAGGGTGCGAAGGGGCAGCCGGAACCCCCGCACTGGTTGCTGGTGGGAGGCGGAAGTGTACGACCACCTGGCAGAGTAGTTCGTGAGTCCCTATCGAGTTAAACATACGCTTACCATTTGACCGAGCTATCCTCCTGCTACGTGTTTATCCTGGAGAACTCGAAACATGCTCACACCAAAGCCTCCATCCCCCACTGGAAACCCCTCAATTGTCCCTTACCTGGGAACCGATGGACAGGTGTGGTACCCTCAGGCAGTGGCCCACTGTTACACGTGGCCACTTGGATGAATTGCAAGTGCCAGCGGATCGAAGCCAGCTTCGAAAGGCTCCATGCTACATGGCTCTATTTACCTGGTGTTCCAGAAAAAGGCAAGACTATTGGAACAGAAAACACGGATGGTTGCCAGGGGATGCAGGTGGGGGAAGAGAGAGGGGAGACTAAGCAGGGTTTGGGTACACACGCACGCACACACACCCACGCATGCATGCACGCCCAGGGAGCTCAGGCAGCGTGCTAGGCTCTGCGGACCCAGCCTGGCTCCAAGGAGCTTTCAGGGAACCATTCACCAGGAGAAGATGCGGGCAGATTGCTGTGGAAGTGGGGGACAGTTGTCTTCAAGCATTTTAAGCTCTGTCCACTTGCATCCTGTGGCCCCAAGACTTGTGGTAGTGGGCAAAATCTCCGGGCGTGCGCAGGCATCACTCTCCGGGCTTAGCTCGAGCCGGATGGGGAATGGACTTGTAGTGACACAGGGTGACTTTTGGTTGCCAAGTGCAGGGAGTGGTGTTGTTTCTGAGGGCCCCTATTCTTAAGAATCTAGTGCCCCTTTCTCAAGGTAGTGACACTCTGCCTTCTGCCTCTTTCTGGTTCATACTGCGTTCTCGTGCAGTCTGACTTTCTGGGCTTGTCTCTACTAGGAAGAAGGTGGCCGGTGCTGCCGGTATTTCAACAGAGGGGCTCTAGTGCGGGGATTTGGTGACGCAGGTAGCCAGACGGAACACCCAGCCCACCCGGAAGCGGTGACTGCTGAAAACAGCCGACGCGCAGGCACCAGGTTCTAGATCCCTGGAGAGGGAATCTGATGGTTGAGCTCCCGTGGTTGGCAGTCAGCTGTCCACCCCTGCTCCACTGAACTGTGGCCCGGGGTGGGGGAGGGGAGCCCGCGAACGCCCACTGCGTGGGAAGAATCTCTGCGTGGGAAGAATCTCTGCGGAAGGGAGGGAGGAAGGGAGGGAGGGAGGGGGGGAAAGGTGGTGAAGCCCCTGTGGGCTGAGGTGTCTGGAGTGCTGCAGTTGGGGAGGCAGGAAGCACAGTCTGTGAAGCAGCCCTGTGTTGGCAGCCTGGCTCCCTCACTTACCAGCTCTAGGCTGGAGTTTTCCTATCTGTTAAATGGGAGTATTAACAGTTCCTACCTCATAGTTGTGTTGCGGGAGCCCTTGGCTCAGTGACTGGCCCACAGGCAACCCGGCTCATAGTATTCACATTACCGGGACCCTGGTTATTAGCATATGATTAGCATGAGGCACTTGAGGGTCAGATGACTTTGCAGGGCCCCCTTCCACTAGGGCTTCCACAATGAGATGCCCAGCCACGTGTGAAGGCCGCGGGCGCGGGCCACCCACACTGGGGCGCAGGGAGGAGGTGGGTGTGCAGAGCGGTGAGGCGAGGGGGGAAGGCCACAGAGGCCAGGGCTTCAAGACCCATTCCCACCTTTGGCTGCCTCTGGTCCGGGCTTTTCCACTGCACCGTTTCCCTGGGCCTTGCCCGTGGCTCAGCAAAGGGCAGTATACCGATTTGGTGGGGGCCCTGCGAGACAACTCTGTAAACCACAGACCCCAAAAATGTCAGGGCTGTTGGCCTTGCGTTTCCAGCCTCGGGCCTCAGCTGATGAAAGCCTGGGGCCCTCTGGGCCTCTTGCCAGGGGTTAGCTGACCTGAGGGGAGGGGCCGGCTCAGCCGCCCAGCCCAGCTGTCTCGGAATCCCTGTGGACACCTCTGAGCCACAGACCCTGGGCAGGATGGCACGTCCTTCTGTCTTTCCTGAGGCTCACGATAACCCGTTCTTCACTGTCGCTGAGGGAATGCATGCAGGCAGTGTGCGAATTACTAGCCCTATAGGGCTGGCTTCGGACAGGGTGGACGAGCTCCCCCATGACATTGGACAAGAAATAGTTTGAACAGTCACCTCCCCTGGGTGGCTCCCTCCTGGGGGCCACGCTCTGACCTAAGCATTTTGCACGGATTGTCTCAGCCCACCCCCATGAAGTAGGTCCTCTTATGGTCATGTACAGATATGGAAACTGAGACTCCAGGAGCTTAAGTGGCGTGTCCTGGGTCACTAGCAAATGGCAGAGCCACATGCAAAGCCAAATTGTCTCTGCCACCAAGGCAAACAGAAACCCTCCAAAGTTTAAGTGAATTGCCATTTATATGAGCTAATAGATTTAAATGAGGCCTGCAGTGCTGATCTATAAAAAGCCTTCATGTCAGGGGACCTAGAAACTATTTTAGTAGTTGGGCCGAGCAGGTAGCACGGTGGCAGGAACAGGGGATGCAAAAGGACCCGCGCGCAGGTGGGCCCCGGCGGAAGCGTGCTGGGGCCCGAGCTGCGGTGCCAGGCCTGAACACAGCGTTTGCTGGGCTGGAGCTCGAGGCCCGGAGCCTGCAAACCTTGTGGCAAGCAAGGGGGTGAGTTCAGCTCAGGCTAGGCTTGGGCAGAGGAAGGATTGGGTCTGGTCGCGGAGACAGGGACCTCAGAAGACCCCAAGCTTCCTGCTGTTGCCATTTGCCCCCTTATGGCAGCCTTGCCGGGTGTGTCACGGGGAGCCTGGAGCCCGAGGAAGGGTCTCTCCGATGGGGGATGTTCTGGCATTCCTCAGAGCTCGGGATTGAGGGGAGCAGTGGGCCCGCCCTGTGCCCTGGAATCTAGACTCCCTCATTGACAAAGCGACGGCCGCAGGAAGCGCTCCCCGAGCCGGGGCCTGCCGCGGCAAAGCGGCCCGCCCTGCGTTGAGCGGGCGCATTTAAAGGATTAGCTCACACTGTTTGCTAGTGTGTGCCTAATCGTGCCGCTTCCAGCTCAATGATTACAATTGATTAAAAGCAGAGCTAGGTATTCTAACAAGCAACCTGGAGCCTTTCCAATGGGGTGAGCTGGGCCCTGCCAGGCTGAATCCTGGTACCCAGCCAGGGGGAGGTGTCTGTGAGCCAGGGGCATGGTCTGAGCTCCCCTGGGACCCTTCCTTTTGAGCGCTTGAGAACATTTGGGTTGACCCTTCCCCTCATTCCATTTCCATTTACGAGTATGTGCTGAGTACTTACTCTAGGGGAGCGCCATCACGGGGGCCCAAGGCACAACTGTGAACAGGTCGATACGGTCCCTGTTCTCACCCAGCTGTCATTTTTTGGGAGATACCATCAATAAGTCAGTGAATACATGAACTAGGTCATTTCAGACTGTAGAATTTTGAGGACAGTAAAACACTGTATGGTGATGGAGAATGATGTGTGTGTGTGTGTGTCTCGGCAAGGGTGAGGGGATGTTGAGAATGAAAAACTGGATTGGGTGGTCAAGGAAGGCTGGCATTTCAACAGAGTCCTGAAGGTTGAAAAGGAGCCAGTGTGGGGACGAGCTGGGCAACCTTCTGGGGAAGGGAACAGCCAGTGCAAAGACTCAGAGGCATGGACAGATTTGGGGTGTCCAAGGTACAGAGAAAAGGGCAGTGGGGCTGGAGGTGGGTGAACGCCTTCTTGCTTCACTCATCTGGGCGATTCGGTGAGATGAGTGCTTCCTGGCTGCCCTTCCTTTCTTCTCAGGCTTCAGGGCTCAGCTCAGGGGGTCCCTTCTCTGAGAAGCTCTCCCTGATTCTCCCTCCTTTAGCGTCTCTGGCCCTGGGTTTCACCCCTTGATCCCTTTGCCAGTGCAGATTGTAATAACTATGTCTACACCTGACTTCCCACCCAAATATGAGTTTTGGGCCAGTGAAGATGCCCTCTTTCATCCATCCATCCATCCAAACATCCCTGCATGTTTTACCATATTTCTTGAGCTTCTAGAAAGGAGGAAAATAAAGGAAAGAGAACATAAACAAGGAAAGGAGAAAAAGAGGGAGGTTGCAATCGAGGGTTGCAGATTCTAGGAGCCCAGTTTTTAAGTTCCTGGTCCTTATAAGATGGGTAACCGAGGAGCCAGTTTCCTTGCCTGCGCGCTCCTGCCGTCAGATCCAGCCAGATAATTATAACTAATAATAATTAAAAATTAAAAGTGCTCTAGGCAGATACTTAGCATTTGACTCTTTGGCTGAGTTTTCTGTGAGTAGGAGCATCTCCCTCCATCCCACCTTAAAGACAGCCCAGTCCCTGCCACCCCGCTGCTGCTGCGAGAGCCGGGCCAGGCTGGGCTCGGCCTGGGACAGCGACAGGGAGGTGCCTGGTGACACCCAGCCGTGGTTCCAGTGAATGAGAACCTGTTGCTTGCTTGGAGTAGCCCCCAGTCTGTTCCGTTATGTTCCATCTTAGACATTGGTATCTCTCCGGCCTCAGTTTCCTCATCTGTAAAATGAGGTGAGACCCACTGCCTTGGGTGGGTGTGAAGATGGAGAGCCCACGTGTGAAAAGCACTTAGCATCTAAGGCTCCCTGCGGGTAAACGACGGCACATGCCGGGGCAGGATGGCTTTGTGACAGGACACCAACTCCTTTGACAGACGGGGGTTCTAGTCCGCGTGACAACACAGTGTGGCGCCACCCAGCCCGCTCTGTGGACCAGCAGCCTGGGAGCTGCTCTGTGCCCTTGAGCTAGTCCCTGATCGTCAATAGGGCCCAGCACATGGGGGGTCATGACAGCCCCTTCCTGTGGGTGCTGGGCAGACGAAAGGCAGTGGTCCCTGAAGAGCCTCCAGCACCGGGTGGAGGTTTGGGCAGCCCCAGCCATGGCTGTCATCGTCATCGAGACCGTGGTCTGGGTGCCGTGGGCTTTCGGTTCACTCCTTCGTTCGCTCATTCATTCAATACGCCGTGCGTTGATGTGCTCAGTGTAGCCCACAGGTGTTCACCGAGCACCTTCTCTGTCCAGATGTGTGCAGGTGTTGGGGACGCACGGAAGCCAAGTCCCTCGAATGCTGTGGGGAGAGGGACGGTAAACAGATGAGGACAAACACAATGGACGTTTGTTGTGTGCTTGCGGCGTAACATAGCATAACATAGAGCCTATCAGCCAGTCGTTTCCTACACTACACATGACCCGACACGACCCAGCGTGACCGCTGTGACGTCACAGGAGGCCTGGGGGACCTGGGCCTTTCCCCTTCCTTACTGTGTCTCTGGACGCCATCTATCTGTGTCTCTCAATCTGTGGGGCATGGCCTTCCCTGCTCACAATAAAGTGGATCAGCGACATCGCCGTCTCGTTCCACTGCGACCACTGTGGGAGGCTGAGCCTCCTGAGGGGCCGTGTGTGGCTGTTTAGGGTCCGCCTCTGGAGAAGACTGAGGGGTGGCCACAGATGGCTCCTCGTCCTCCTGAGTCCGGGGCCCGGGCCTGAGCCGCTCACCCCAACATGGTAAAAATGAGACCGCGTCTCCTGAGTGCTTACTGGGAGCCTGACTGCCTCTCTTCACACGTGTAGTCTTTTGAGACCTCGTGGTGCCCCTACGCGTGTGGCCTCCTATGATCTCCATGTCACAGATGGGTAAACTGAGGCTCCCCAGGGTCACACAGCTGCTAGAGCTGCATAATGTGAACGAGGCAGCCTGACATCTGTGTTCTTAGCCCCGAGGCTGAGGCAGCGGGACTCTCAATCCCTTAGGAGCCAAGGACAGGCCTCTGGGTGCTGGGTGCCAGGTGCTGGGGGCAAGCAGGTCTTCCCTCCCAGGGGAGTGACCCAGCTTCAGGGATGGGACTGTCCCACTCCGGGCAGTGGGGGTGAGCAGTGTCTACCGCGGTCACCGCAGAGAGGAGCAAGGGTGGAACAGGCCTGGGAGGAGCCTCTGCCTGGCTGTGCCTAGATGCCCTCATGAGACCCGGGGCTCTGCCCGCTTGAGCAATGAAGTGTGTGGAGGCCCAGGTGGGGACTGGGGGGGCTCCCCCCAAGGCCCAGCTCCGGGCAGAGATTGGCACTTGGAATCAGCCTCGGGCTGCCTGTCTGCCCATCAGAGCCTGTCATTCATGCCCTAGGGCGGGGGGCCAACCGACTTAAGAGGGGCACCATGCCATCGCGACAGATGGGCACAGGGGAGTTGCCAGGAGCTACCAGGAGCCTCCAGCCAGCGGCCGTTGTGTGTGCCGGGAGCCCAGCCCCTTGCCGGCGCCGTCCCAGCCTGGACCAAATGCCTTCAGTTTCTCAGAAACAGTAATAATACTACATAATCAGTGGGTGCCGGGTGGGTCCAAGGCTCCCAGAGGTTGACCCCGTACAAAACCCTGCCTCCCCGCCCCCTACCCCCACCGACTTAGACAAAGAGGCAGCCGGATGGACAGGAAAGACACGGGCCTTGAGGGCTGGAGGGGGGGATTCTCCGAGTTGCTTCTTGCTGTCACTGCGACCTTGGGCATGCGACCTCCCTTCTGCGACTCACCATCCTCCCTGGGACGTTGGGCCAGAGCTGTCTCTCCTGGAGGCTCCCTGTGGGGCTCAGCAGAGCATTTGTGAAACATGAACATAGTGCCCAGCCAAGGCCGGTGGCGGGGGGGGTGGGTAATGGCACCGGGGTAGAGTTGATGTGATGTTGTTGTCCCGCTGTCACAGATGGGAGACTTGCTTTCATGCCATGTCACACAGCTAGTAAGAGCAGACCTCACCCCAGGACAGGAGAACAGTAACAGAAACAACCCCCAGGCACCATGGGGGGCCCTCGGCATCCATTATCCTGATTCATCCTCAGGACAATCCTATGAAGTCCATGCTGTTATTCTCCCCATTTTGCAGATGGGGAGACTTAGGCACAGCTAGGCAATGGCAGAGATGGGACTCAAACACAGACAGCCTGGTTGGCTGCAGAGCCCGAGCATTGAACCACTCGGCTGATAGCGTGGGCAGGCTTTTTTCTGTTGGTGAGCCCATCCACGGGAAGCACGAGGCCTGCTTTGTCTCTCGATGCAGCAGTCTGCCATCCCAACTTGTTGGGAGCGGGGCTGGCTGCCTCCTGCAGGGGTGTGGGTCTGGAATGGCTCGGGGGGTGCTTTCCCCCCCGCCAGCTGAGAGACGAGTCCTGGGTGCTCTTGGCGGAAGCCTGGATTGCACTCTTTGGTCGAGCAGGAACAATTACTAATGACATTTAGAAAGAAATTAATGATGAGAAATGCAAGTTGGCATTTCAGGAGCGCCAGTCAGCAGCCGTGCGTCTGCACTCACAGGAGAGGCGAGGGGTGGGGGCTGGGCACGGAAGGGAGGGCGGGAGATGGCAGAAATTAATTTTGCTGTGTCAATAATGAACATGGCCCCACTCGCTCTGCTTCTGGAGTTTAGACAAAATCAAACATGGGCTGGCTGGGGCTGGTCCAGCACTGCAATGAGATTCCCTGTGTACTGGGATCTGGGCGGAGTCGGGTGACAGGTTTGGTTTGGTGGCACCAGGAGGCAGAGGACAGCCAGAGGGGAGGAAGCAGCCTGAAGACTGGGCCATTTGGGTGCAAATCCAAGCACCACCTCTGACCAGTTGCATGACATATCAAGCTGTTTCTCTTTTCTGAGACTCAGTTGCTTCATCAGTAAAATGGGGACAATGGGGAGATGTAAAGATAATGTATGAAGAACCGCTGGCCCATTTTGAGCACATAGTAGGAGCTCAATATATTGTTAGGTGTTCCACATTGCACTGATATACAACTTCTCATTATAATGTCTCGTAAACTGGGATAGCTCACGTGTATTATACTTTAATTGGTCATTTCTTTTGTTCACTGTGATACATCAAATATTAGAGCTTCTTATATGTTCTTTGGGTCTTGGATAAAATAGAGCATTGATAGGAGGTATGGTAGAAGGTGAGGGGGACACAAGATGCTGAAATTGTCTGGGGCAGAGATTGGGGCTCCCAGGGGGGCTATAGGGGTGTGTGCCGACTCCTTCCCTCCCATCAGGTGCTCCAGAAGGATGGAGAAGGACCCCCACCAGTCTCCTCTCACGTCCAGGGGAGGAGATACACACAAGGAAAAGTTATTATCGTAGTAACATTGAACATTTTTGCCGCATGGAGGGTGAAAACTTAGAGCCCATGGCCAGGGATATTGGAATCTTTAAATGGTGATCTGTGTTTCAAAATGGAGATTTCCTATAATTATGGTGGCTAAGATACAGTGCTTATTGAGTGTCAGACCGTGTTCTTAGCACTTCTAAACATTCAAAATACTCATCCTCATAATGCCTCTATTATTAAAGTAAGGAAACTGAGGCAAGAGAGGCTAACCCTCTCCCTAGGCCACAGAGCTGGTCAACGTTGGACCCAGGCCCCCGGCCCCAGATTCTGTCCTCTTTATCACCACACTAAATGGGTAGAGTCCTTGATTTGCTGCAAATCAGACCTAGAAATCCCTGGACCATACTTCTGTGTGACAGCCATCAGCTGCCTCCTTAAGACACAAGGATGTGCTCCCCAGCTCAGCACAACCCCAGCTGGTCTGCCCCACCTGGCTCCTTACGCACCCAGGCTCTGAGTCTCAGGCCTCCGCTGCACCATGTCACGGTTTGCAAATACCTCATTGGCACCTCAACAACCTGGGACCACTAAGAGTGCCCTTTACTCTCGCCATTTTGCAGACCAGAAAGCTGAGGCTGGGAAAGGACAATAAAGTAGGACACTTGCAGGGAGACAAGGGCCCCGGGGGGAAATGGGGAGTGTATTCCACCCACATGATTTGCGTGTTTGAGCAGGGGAGGCAAATGTGGCTCATGACCAGTCCCCCCCCCCCCCCCCCCCCCAACCCACACCCGGATGCACAGTCCAACAGCCGCGTCCCTGACCCGGGGCACCACCTTAGTCTCCCCATCCTTCCTTCTGAAGGTGTCACATCAAAAGTGTGGGGTCATCCATGCATTTGAGTTGACAGTGACAGCAGAACCTCATGGTTGGAATTCATTATGACAATATTGAGTGTCTGTATATCATTGTACATGTTGTGAAAATTTTTACACGTGTTACCTAATTTGGAGCTCATAACAAGGCTGTGAGGTAGGCATTATTCATCCCACTTTTCAGGCGAGGAAACAGGAACTTAGAGAAGCAAAGTGACTTGTCTAGGGTCACAGGTACAGTAAGTGACTAAAGTAGGATTTGGACTTCATAGCCCATTATCTTTCCACCAATCCATCCACCTTCCTACCTACTTATGTATTCATGCTCTCCTTTCTACTAGTCATCCATCTGCTACCCATCTACTCCTCTATACATTCATTTGTCCATCACCATTCAGCCATCTATCTATCCATCCATCATCTACCCATCCATCCATCATCTATCCATCCATCCATCTACCCACCAGTCATCCATCCATCTTCCATCCATCTATCCATCCATCCATCATCTAACCACCCATCCATCCATCCATCCATCCAACCAGCTAGCTACATCCATTAGTATTGAGTACCAAGTGCCAGGAACTACACTGTTTTCATGACACCTTCCTCATGTACTCTTAATTCCATGCTTACCTGCTACCCACCTCTCCCTCTACCCTTAAAACTGCATATGAACACACACATACACACACACACACACACACACACACACACACACACACCCCCTTCTGGTGAATTGAGAGGGATGGGACAGACTGGGGATATAGATGATTCTTGGTTTGCCTCCCAGAAACCAGAGAGTTCTGCCTGGTGGTGGGAAGGAAGGTATAGAACAGACGCATGTGGTCCTGGTGGGGCAGGTGTGTGGGCATTGATGATGTGCCCACAGTTTGGTTGGAAGGCTGAGTGCAGATGAGAAAGGCAGATAAGGCATTGCAGGCTGGGCCGCAGTGTTCTTCAGCCCCATCAGTGGGCCCAGCTCCTGAGGAGTGGGCAGCCCCTCCATTCTGGGTGTCAGGGATCGCATTTGCCCTTTGCTTTGTGCCAGGCTGGACTTCTTCGAGTGGGTAAAGGTATACACCCACGTGTTTCCACAAGAACTATTGCAATTATTAAATATAATCGGTCTCAGCTGCAGTTTTGATCGCTGGGGCATGCACACAATTCATCACAGCAAATTAGGTCCACCTTCAGAACTTCTGGCCCTGCAGCCTGGGCGGTGGGGGTCCGTCAGTAAGGGGAGCTGGGCCATGTAGGCTCCGGAAGCCATTTTTGGGAGGTGGTGATGGGCCATGTTTTCTGAAGGGGCCCTCAGAATATCTGCCAGAACAGCTGTCCATCCATGGGGGTTAATTTTCTAGAAATTTCAACGATGCAGGAAAGTTTCCCTTTTAGCAAAAATTTGGAGGAAAGTAGAAACGGACATGATCAAAGTCCTAAAATATCATTTATAAAACCTAAAAGCACTGGGTTAGTTTAGGGACCTGAACATATGTGTTCTGTATAATTGGTGACCGTGTGACCTATTTTACAGGACAGCTTTGGTTTCAAGTATTCCATCGCAGCTATTGGCTATTTGTCCTGATTTTTGGCTTGTGGAATACTATGACTATATGTAGAGCTGGGTTTTCTCATCCAATTTTAATGAATAAAAATTTCAAGTTGGAAAGGCCTGGAAAGATTTCAGAAACATTCAAGGGAACCATTGTCTCCCTCTTTTTTTTTTTTCCAACGTGACAAAATATTTAATGCCTGTAGGTGTGCCTCATGCTTACCCTCCCAACTCCCCAAGCACAGAACAGGGAAGACTTCCGTCCAGCAAGGTTTGAAAGCTATCAAAGCTCCAGTCCTCGTGACATGATTTCGGGGGAGGCCTCAGGCCCCTGTGCTCAGGGGCAAGAGCCCCGGGTTGTGCATTCTCCAGAGGCTCTCTGTCCTAACGTGGCTGGGTCCTGGAAGCCATGCCATTGACCATGGCATAGGCTCAGTCACTGCAGGGGAAGCCTGGTACAGCACGGAGGCAGAGAAGGTCTTGCATCCCTTGGCAGGCGACATGTCCCCTGGATGCTGCCGCAGCTTCCAGCCCCCACCATCCACCGAGGCCTCCACAGGCTGAGTCTTGCTGCTACAGTCTGTGTAACTCCCAGCTTCCAAGCCTCGAGCCCGAGCTGTGAGGGCAGCACTCAGAACCGGCCCTGAGCGCCTTGGCTCTTTCTGTAGAATGTGCCCTCTCTCCTGCCCACCTGCCCACCTGCCCTCCGAGCCTGTAGGATCCCAACCAGTTTTGTTTTTTTTTTAATCGTGGCAAAATACACATAAGGAAAAATTTACAATCTTCACCATTTTCGAGTGAACATGTCTGTGGCTCTAAGTCCGCTCACGTTGTTAAGTGACCATCCCCACCATCCAGGACAGTTTTCCGCAGAACTCTGTCCCCACTGCACACTGAACTCCGCCTTCCCCTCAGCTCCTGGAAACCACCAGTCGACTTTCTGTCTCTCCGGATTTGACTACTCTAGGAACCTCACAGAAGTGGAATTATACAGTATTAGTCCTTCTGTGACTGGCTCGTTGCACTTAGCATAACGTCTTCAAAGGATCTCTCCGCTTTTAAGAAAAATCGTAACATGCCCTGGGCAAGGCGGGGCAGGGGGCGCGGGAGAGGGGGCAGCTCTGTTTCTTCTTTGCTCCCTGACCCTGTCAGTGGAAGCTTCTCTTTGCCCCCCTCGCCCCCCTTGCTTGCCGGCTGTTCTCTCAGAAACGCTCGCGGAGTTTTCAGCAAGCATAGGCTCTGAGCCCACGTGGGGGGATCGGCAGAGAACTGAGAGATGGGGTCCCTGCCTGCCGCGCACGGCCTGGTGAGGGCATTACCATGGCTGGGAGACAGCCGGGACCTTGCAGGTTGAGGAAAGTGCTAGAAGGACAGCTGTGCAGATGCAGACTGAGCTGCGCCGGGATGGGTGGCCCCTTGTTGAGTAGGTGGCAAGGCCTTTCTGAGGGGATGGAGATTAGCACCGGGCGTGCCGGGCAGCGAGAACGGCCATGAGAGGCTGAGAGTGGCTGGCCCATTTGGGGAGCAGGAAGAAGGAGGTCTGGGGAGCTCTGGCAGGGCTGTGGCCAGGGGTCTAGAGTTCTAGGTGTGGTGGGGGCCCGCTAGATGAGTAAGCAGAACTTCCCCCCCATCCCTGCCCCTTGAGGAGAGAGCCCGGGCTGTACCTCTCATGGGCACTCTGTTGCCAGGGAGAGGGAGCCTGGTGGGAACCCGGGTCATGGGCAGGTAGGGGCTTCTGGAGGGGCCCTGGTGGTGGTGTGGTGTGGATGGGTCCATTGCACACCGGGGGGAGACGAAATGCCAAAATTAACAACCAACCCCTAAATCACTTTGTAGCACGTTGTCAGTGTAAGGTCTGTGTGTGTGTGTCTGTGAATGTGTGTGTACATGTGTGGGGTGTCCGTGAGTGTGTGTATGTGCATGGGATTGTGGGGTACGCGGGAGTGACTGAGTCTGTACCTAGGATATCCATGAGTGTGTGCATGTGTGTGCATTGTGTATATGTGTGTGTG
>NC_058418.1:25775603-25835796 GCF_002201575.2 Neomonachus schauinslandi | reverse complement strand
TGATTGTGAGTTATCCATGAGTGTGTGCATGTGTGTGCATTGTGTATGTGTGTGATTGTGAGTTATCCATGAGTGCGTGTAGGTGTGTACATGTGATTTTAGGGTATCTGTGAGTGAGTGTGTATGTGAGTGTGTGTCTGTGACTGTGAAGTGTCTCTGTGTGTGTGTGTGTGTAGGTGTGTGCAAGTGTGGGAAGTAAGACGGGCTCTGTGTACCATGTTGCATTCGCAAGCACCCCAAGGGGCAGTCCCCCACAATGCCTGGGTTATGGTCAGTGGGTGATGGGTGGGGGGATTCCTAAGTTCTCTGGGAGAAAGGAAGGCATGAGGGGCTAATTATCGAGACTCTTCAGTGGGTGGGAAGGGCACCCTTGGGCTGGCCTCTTGGAGTGGTTGAGGGAGGGCTGCCTGGTCCCCCTCTCCGAGCTGGCGTTTTGGGGCTCCTGTGTGGCTCTGGGGAAGGTGATTTCCCTGGTTTGCTAGCACCTGGCTCACCGGGAAACGTTCAGCTGCATATGGGGACACACCCAGGACATGCAGGGCAGGGTGGCCTTGACTTCATCTTCTACTCTCCTTCCTCTTCTTCGGAATATAACCGTGCAAGTTACATTCCTAGTCCTATCCCTGGGCGAGGACCCTAAATGATGGTCCTTAATGGACCCTAAATGATGTCACTACCCCTACCTTCACTCCTGCCCTGGGCGTCAGCCTGGCCAGTGTGCTAGAAAATGTTTGGGGCATCGTGAGGTTCCCACAAAATATGAGAGGCCTTAAGCTAGCAGCCTGTGGGCGGATTCAACCTGCAAACATTTTTTGATTGGCCTGCATTGTGCTTTAAACATTGAGACATTATATATATATATATATATATATTTTTTTTTTTAAGAGAGGGAGGGGGAGTGGCAGAGGGAGAGGGAGAGGGAGAGGGAGAGGGAGAGGGAGAGGGAGAGAGAGAATCTCAAACTGACTCCGCGCCTTACTGCCTTGCTCCTGGCCTGGGCCGCACTCGCTTGCAGGGTGGACTCGACAGCGCCGGGCCCCTGAGCAGGAGGCCCCTGTCCGGGCTGGCTGCACACGGTCAGAGGCGCCCTGCCCACCACAGCTGGGTCTCCTGGACATCAGCTGCTCTTTCTCTGTACGGCTACATTTGCAGTGAGTTTGGTGCCTCCGCGGATGGGATGCCTCAGTCTTCCCAGAATGTTCTGTGTGTGGTCTTTGATTCCCAGATGTGCTTTGAGGTGGGGAGAAAGACCCCTCTCCAGTCTTGGGAAGCTGTTGGCCCAGAGCCATTTCAGTGGAGTCTCAGATCTGGCTGATCTCTCCTCAGGCTCCGAGGTGGTGTGTGCACTGGATCCCTGCCCCACTGCATCAGGCTGCAATCATATCTTTCAGGGGTCGGACTCAGGCTCTTTGAGGGCATATTGTAATACGTATTTGAGATGAACTGTACCCCAAGGGCCTGGTTCTGGGCAGGCGCTTGGCTG
This sequence comes from Neomonachus schauinslandi, assembly GCF_002201575.2. Lineage (NCBI taxonomy): Eukaryota > Metazoa > Chordata > Mammalia > Carnivora > Phocidae > Neomonachus > Neomonachus schauinslandi. The sequence goes on along the minus strand of NC_058418.1, from coordinate 25,834,313 downwards.
ATGTGGTTGGAATGGACTTTCCAGTGACACAGGGCGGTGTCCCCACTGGGAGGGAACCCAGGTCCAGAGACTGGGGCTTACGGTCACCTGACACACCACAGCCAGAATCCTTGATTCTCAGTCCTAAGTCCCGACCCAGAAGGGCCCAGCCACTGGGGACCCCCCGCCTCCCTTTGGAGAAATGGCAACATTGGTGGCAGCAAATTAATGCAGGACTCGGGGTCAGGGTGGCCTCAGTTGCCGAGGTGGGGCAAATCTCTCAGCAGCCCGGATGTGACAGGGCCACAAAACTCCCACTTTCTTTCGCGCGGCCGCTACCTGAAGTCGCCTGGTTGCTAGCCACTGATGCTTTGGGCACATTTGCAGTCTGAGGTGTGCCACCCCCAGCCCCCAGTCTACCGTCCCTCCAGACGGGTATTATTCATTTCCCTCTTTCGTTGGGTGACTCCGAATGGGAGCCTGTTTACGGCCTGGGCTCCCAATAGAAGGCTGCAGGTTCCCTCCTTATAATCTATTCTCCGGTGGGTTTTATTTCCAAAGCACAGCAGTATGGAACCTACCCCTTTGGGAATTCACTGGGCTTTTTTTCTTCCCCAGGACAACCTTTTCTCTCAATTTTCCCTCGAAGGAAGATGTTCTTGCACTCGTGGAACTGGTCATTGGCCAGGCCACCTGCTGGGGTCTTTTGTGTTCTGGGTGCTGCAGGGCACTGGCGAGAGGGGTGTTAGAGAGGGGCTGCAGAAACTCAGTGGTCAGCCCCTCTGGGGACACCTCCACCAGAAGCCGTCTGGGTCCTGCAGGTCCTCCTCACATGCCCCCAGGGGACTTTGAGGGTCCTGAGTCTGCTTCTGCTCTTGGTTCTGCAAGAAAGCAGCAAATCCCCCCAAAGCCAACCCCGCTGCTCCCTGGAAGTTGGAATCTCCCTGCAGGCCAGGAGTTCCGGATGAATGGAGGCTCTCACCCAAGAGACAGACTTCCCCGGCTAAGCGGGTGCGACGCTCACTTCCCACTGCTCTAGACTGACAGACAACAGCCTGTGTCGCTGTCTGGGAGACAGGACTGGGGAAGCCTCACACACATCCTGGAACACGCAGGGAGCTGCTTTTGCCTCCGAGGACGTGCCAGGGCTGTGTCCCGGGCCATGGGTGACTAGCTTCACCCAGGACCCCGATGCCAAGGAAGTGTGCCACTTCACACGGCCAAGCTTTCTGTGCCGTCCGTGTCCATGCTGGCTTGCTGGGTGGGGGCCGTGGGGGGGATGCAGGGCGCACACACGTCATCGCCTGGACCCCCCAGGGGAGTGGCTGCATCACCGGGCAGGCATTTAGAGGGAACCTTGGCCATCACTCACTCCTAATTTTAATGACGTGCATTAGCTAAATTGTGTTCTGAGTATTCATTCAGTGCTGTTTATGGCGTGCTCTTGAGTGCGCTTACCGTTTGTCAGAAGTGCAAACTAGCGAACATACGAGCCTTTAAGACAGGCCATCTGTTCGTCTTAGACCTTTGGACGATTGTCAAATGCTTCTAAAAATAAGTGCTCACTAGCAGAGAGGGGCTGCCCAGGTGATAACACAGCAGAGAGGGAAGCAGGGCTGCCTGCGTCTTTACCCTCCCCAATGGGAAATGTATAACTTGAGTGTTGGGGGGCAAAAGGGAGGTGGCACGCAGGAAGGGAGCCAAGGGAGGTGGGGAGCACGAAGGCCCTGCTGGTACACCTTTTTGGCTGGAGGTGTGAGTGTCGCCCCGTTCCTTGCCTTTCGTGTAACTCCACAGCTCAAATACATTCGATGGCTCCCCATGGCCCAGATTTAAGGGCGAGCTGCCTCGTCTCGCATCACAGAGTCTCATCAATAAGGCCCCCACCTTCCTTTCCAGGCTTGTCTCCATGGCACATACCCTGTGCTTCTGCCAAGCTGAATTATTCATTGTTCCCTCAGCATATGCTGTGCTTTCCACATTTCACAAGCAGAACAGCGCCGTGGGTCGGAGCGTGCTCTACACACAGACTGCATGGGTGAGGATCTGACACAGCCGTCAGCAGCTGCAGGACTCGATGCTCTCCATTTGCCTGCCTCAGTTTTCTCATCTGTAAAATAGGGATAATCATCGTACTTCACTCCCGGGGTGGTTGTGAGGTTTCAAGAGTTAATATAATTAAGGGGTGAGAACAGTGCCTGGCGCACAGTGAGCACAGGGTAAATGTTAGCTGTGATCATTATCAGCATCATTGGCGCCTCCATGTGCTTCTCTGGGGGAGGGGGGTCATCCTCCTTGGAGAACTGTCTCTGTGTTCGTGCGCGCGCGCACACACACACACCCACCCTGATGCAAACCCTAACCAAGCCATAGCACCTACCAGTCAGAAGTCCTCTCTCCAAAGTCCCTTTTTGTGAAATGTCACCCCCTCCTTTGGCCAGGAGCTTGTCAGTGGCCAGGATGGGCCTTATTCTCTCTCTGTCTGATGCCCACTGCATTGCATGGGGCCAGGCTCCGTGTTTGTTAAACGACCAAACAACAGAATCCCGCTTAGCTGGAACGTGGCTGCAGTGTTAGCCTGAAGTGTTCTACCTTTTCCCCTGGAAGCAGAGGGAACATCTTCCCATGGTTAAGGCAGGTTCTTGGACTTGGTCCCTGCTCCTGGAGAAAACTGTTTGTAAAGCCAGCCTCTCGGGAACCCAGGAGTGGCCTAGTGGTGGGCAGTGGGGAGAAAGGGCGTTGACCGCAGCCTCTTTTCCCACCTTGAACCAGAGGGAGGTGGGGTCAAGGTGAAGCCAGGTGTGTTCTGTAGGGGAGGACAGATGGAATATTCTGGGGGGTGCTAAGCATTCCTGCACCCTTAATTTGCCAGGGATGCAAGGGCCAAGCCCTGGGACCAGTCCTTCTCTGGTGCCCCTTGAGAGCGAGGGTCTCCCCATGGAACTGTGAGCTCCTCGAGAGAGGGCTGGAGCCTCGAACTCTTCATGCCAGTGCCCAGCTGGGGCCTGACATCCGGGGACTCTGTGAATAGCTGTGGAAGGAATGAGTGAATGAGTGGGTGAACACATGGATGAGTGCATACTTCCCTCCCCCATGGAGTCTCCAAGCGCCTCCCCTCCTCACCAGATACCTCACTCTGTCCCCTGGGGCGGGGGAGGGAGAGCAGTGAGTTGGGGGTACTGAGGCTGCAGCCAGGGGCTTGTGGGGAGGGGGACATCTGGAGCGCTCCTGAGATCTTGCCGGCCCTTAGAGGAGGAGCTGGGAGAGGCACAGTGTTCAGACCATCAGACCTCCGTGCGGTTCCCACTGCAAGCCCTGAACCATGTGTGGTGCCCAGCGGGTCCGGGATCCAAGGAGGGAACCGACAGCCCTTCCCTCACGGAGCTGCCTGTCTACTCAGGAAGACGCTCAGGGACACCATTTATGGAGCACTTCCTCTTGGCCAGGCCTGGGGCAGCGGGGGTGTCCATGCACTATTTCCTGAGTCCTCAGGGCCTCTGAGGAGGAGGGCTCTGTTATTACCACCCCTCCCCCAACCCCCAGAGGTCAAGGAACTTGCTCAAGGCCACATGGCTATCAAGCAGCAGAGTCAGCATTCAAACCCAGAACTCCACTTGTCTCAGGCCACTGGGGCTTGCTGCCTCCTTGTGAGCACCCAGGGCAGTGATGCTAGGACTTCACGGGCACTTTGTCCTCCAAGGAGCTGGGGCCCCGGAGGGGCAGCTAAGAGTGCTCTCCGAGAGGGACGCGCCTCGCAGAGACCTCTCTGGTCTGGGTCTGTGCCCCTTGGGGTGTGCGGAGAAGCCTTCTGTTGCTTCACAGACCGGGTTTGCCAGGCTGGCCGGTGGCCAGCACCTCTGGTCTCCCCTGCTTGACGCTGTGGTGGGTGGTGTCAAAGGGAGACAGGCAGCATCCCAGATCAAGGGACGGAACACAGAGCCAAGACCTCAAGAAGAAACCCCCGTGGCGGACGAGGGAGGGGCACCCTGCTGCACACGTGGGTGCGTGATGGTGGCGAGGCGCAGACTGAGTTGATGCAGGGATGCCTCCTGGTTTGGGTGAAACCGGAATGGGACCAGGCCAGAACCTCTGGCTGGCCCATTCAAGCGTGTGTCAGTGATTTGGGAAGGAAGGTCCAGTGATGGGCTCCCTGCTCCTCGCATGTTCCCTCTGTGCCCAACACACGCCCTGGCTTGGGCTCTAGCTCGGGGTCATGTTGCTGCTGCATGCCCTGCTCCAAGCATGGTGGCCGTCACCCAGCAGGGACTCGATGAAGGTTTGTTGAATGAATGAACGGTCATGTAACTGAATGCAGACCTGGGACAAAGGGCTCCGTGGCCTGAGGGCTCCGCGGACAACTGACCACTCACACTGAGAGAGATCTCAGCAGGACCCCCGACACCCCCTCGCCCATCACTGACTTGTGGCCCAGTGCGCCAGGCCTAGGCCCCCGAAACAGGTCCTAGCAGAAACCTCTCTCCCCGAGAGCCTCGTGCACTCTGCTGAGTGAGTGCATCTCAGCCGCAAACCAGGACCCCCATCCCTCCCTCCCTTCCCCCCGTTTTATTTTTCTCACCTGCTTCTCGGCCCACACCTGCGTCTCCCTGGCAGGTGGAGAGGCCCTTGTGGATGCCAGGCCAACCCCCTGGGCGCCTTCCAGTCCTTCCTGGCTCCCACCCCCACCCCACCCCCAGCCTTTATGGTGCTGGGAAAGTGTTTATCTGCAGGGTTGGTAGTATCTTTAAAAAACGATTTTCTTCCTTCTCCGAAGGGGCTAAATATAGCACAGGCATAAATAGAGAAATAGACATTAAGCCAAATGCCCTTGTGAGAGCCACGCGGGTGGACGGGGCTCTTGAAGACGGCTTGATGAAGCCCCCCGCCCCTCGAACCACAGCTCCGAGCCGCAGGGTAGGAGCCGCGCGTCTTTGGGTTTATTCAACTGTGCCGATCGGCGGTGGCTCTGGCAGGAGCCGCTCAGCACGCAGGTGTGTAGGGTGATTGGTGAGTCCTGGTGACGGGTCCCCGCCACCCCCTCTGCCCTTCCGGCGACTGTGCCCTCAGCCTGTGGAGGAACCGATGCCCTCCCCGGCCGAACACCTGGCCTCCTCGGCGCCCCCCACCACACTCACACTTATTGGGTGGCATGGGCCGTTCTCTCTCGCTGAGCCACCATCTGCACCATTAATCCTGCACAAACGTTTGGGTGTCTGTGTGTCTTGAGTCCCCCCTCCCCTCATCGGGCCCCTTGAGAGGGCTGGGCCCAGCTGGAGTCTTCCCCTACCCTGCACTGTGCCCGGCCCAGAGAAGAGCATCCAGCAGGTAGTTAATAACGCAGTGCTGAATGAATTCTGGTGCCCGGCCCCCTTGGGGCATCAAGTTTTGACATTTCCATCTGCTGTGACATCCTGGGCTTTTGTTCTTGTAGAACTTTAGGGAAGGAAGTTTTACCCTTCTGTCTTAGAACTCTCTTTGGGGAAGTTCTTTCTTGAGTCTAACTGAAGAACTACCTGCTACTGCTCCTTAAGAGGAAAGGCCCACTGTGGTTTTCACCTGAGAAGTGGCGTTTATTCTCCTATTTCCCTGACCCATGGCCCTATGCATAGGTTCCCGCCTCCTGGATTTCTATGCCAGTAGCCCGTGGATGAGCCAGTGTGGACCACGGGTGTTATACTGGCCCTGTTCTTGGCATCCTGGCAAAAGGCTGTTTCATTATCCAGAGATCCCTGGATACCCCCCTTTCCCCGTGTTGGTGGTGGGTGGTCCTTGAGGGTTTTGTAGAGATCAAATGCCATCTCTGGCTTTCTGCTGCTTATGGAGCGGTCCACATTCAGGGGCACCCCGAGCCTCCACCACCCAGGTCTAAACCCCTCCCAGCCTGCCATGTGACCTCTGCTGGGATCATCTCCCCGGTGCCTGCATTTGCCAGGCCCATTCGAGCCTCCGTACCTTTGTCTGTGCTGTGCCTTCTACTCAGCACGCCCCCTCCCCTTCCACACATCCTACCCGGGCACTGAGTCGTTCATTTACCCTTCCAGTGATTCATTAAAAGATATTTGCATGGGTCTACTTTGTGCCAGGAACCACCATTTGTGGACCTGTATATGTTTATCCTCCTAACTTCCCTCCTCCCCGTCCTCCCCACTCCCCGCTACATGAAGACGGAGCTGACCACACTCAGCACTGGTAATTGCCCGGCTGTTGGCAGGGTGGCAGAGTGAGACCCCCAGTCGTTGCTGGGCGCTGTGCCTGCCATGTCACCACAGGGCATCGTGTGCCCAGCCCCGGGCCAAGCACTGTGGGGCCGAGAAGGGAGGTGGAGCCCTCCTGACTGCAGTTCAGCAGACGACGCTCGTCTTGCACTTGGGAGGCACGTAGATGGGTGGCAGGGGGGTCGGGGGTGCCTCGAAGGGCTGCAGGGAGGGATGGCAAGGGACCGGGTGCCCAGAGGACTTCAAGCGTGGCTCGGCTGGGAAGGAGGAGAGAGGAGGTGAGAACTGAATCACTAAAGGCTCAGAGGCTAGGTGGATGCTTGCTTGGCTGTAGGGTGGGTCTGGCTCCCCGCAGGACTGGCTGCCTGTGCTTGCCTAAGTGTGGGGAGAGGTGCCTCGGCTGGAGGGGGGGGCGTTCCCATGGCAACCGCCGCATCCCATCTGTGGCCTCAGACAACCTGCCTTGTGCCTCTGGGTCCGTGGCACCCCCACCGAGGTGCCAGGCCACACCGGCAGAGTTTGTCCTCATGCCCGGTGTGGAGTGTGGATGATCTGTGGACTGGGATGCCCATGAGCTGCAGGGTGCTGCGAAGCCTGCCTTCTCGCCCAAGGCCCTGGCTTTCTTGGATTCCAGTTGCCTGGTTCCACCCTGCCTGAGTCCCAGCTGGATGACCTTGAACCGGAATTGAGCCTCTCTCAGCCTTATTTCTTCATCTTACCGTGTCCTACCTTGTAAGGCTATTGTGAGGATTGAAAGAGCTGTCCCTCTAACGCACACAGCACGTGTGCTGGCCAAGCGTCAGCCATGGGGCCTGGACCCAGGAGCCCAAGGAAAGGGGACAGCGGTGGTTGGCGCTCTGTGCTGCGGGCATCAGCAGGCACCTGCTATGTGGGGACAGGGCGATGAGCTTGCCGTGGGGGGTGGTGACATCATCACGGAGGCGGCAGCAGGGCTGACAGTGGGAAGAGCCTGCCACAGGGGCCCTGGGCCACGGAGTGGGGGTGGCTCCAGGCTCCCTGGCAAAGCGGCGGCCATCGGGCATCCTCTGGTGGCCCTCCCAGCTGGACCGGGAGCCCAGGAGAGAGACGCAGCGCCACGTCTGACCTCTGGTGGTCATGGGCAGATCTGCAGCCCGGCGGCTCCCAGCCCCAGAGGCGTCCGCCACCGGGGTCGGGACCCCCCCCCCCCCCCCCCCCCCCCGGGAGGACCTCGCTCCTCGTGACTGGAGGTCCCATGCTGCTCCCAAGCAGGGCTCCCCTACCCTGGGTGGATTTTGCTTCCTTTCTCCAGGTGGCATGAGGTTGAAGGTTACCTGAGGCTTTGGTGAGATGGGTCCGGATTTAGAACAGGGACCACTGAAAAGAAACAAAATCACTCTTGGAGGCCAAATCCCACCCCCAGCCCCAGGCCACTGGTTCCTCTGAAAGCAGGTCAACACGGCTGGCCTGCTCGGGCTGGCACGAGGGAAGAGAAGCCGTGGGCTGCGGTGAGAGGGACGCGCTTGGCGGGGCGGGGTGCGGGGGGTCCCACCTGGGCCCCGACTGCCCAGGCGGATTCGGGCAAACCGCACACTCCTCTGGCCGGAGCAGGCTGCCTCCTTCAGCGCCCTCCCTGCTGGGTGACCCGGCCTCGGCCCAGGCACCACTGCCGCCCACTGCCTCCGCACGTCTGGACCACTCGGGTGTTTCTTGGCCGGAGAGCTACGTGGCACATCTGCTGTCGCCCTCCACGCAGCTCAGAGCAGCTCCCGGGAAGGACTGAGAGGGGGATCTGGGGAAAGCCTGCAGGCGATCAGATATAATATCCTCCTAATCATCAGAGCGAAAGGGAGACGGGAGAGGTGAGCAAGGATGTTTTTAATTCCTGCCACCCTCCCCACCCTCCAACCTCCTTGCACGTACCCCCCCTTGCCTTCCCTAGAGCCAGTCCCCATGGTAAGACCTGAACGGTCTTTAAAAACACAATTTCTAGAGAGCCCAGGTTGGCAGCAACAGGAACCCATCCCCGAGCCCCAGATCAATGTGGCGTCTTGGCAGCTGTGTCCCCCGAGCACTTTTTCCTGGTTGCATTTTGTGTTGTAATAATTGAGACGCTTTTCTGTGGCTCCCAGTGTAAATGCACTGAGTGGGAGGGGACGGGCCTGCTCTCCATTCTTCTGCCCTCATGCGTGTCTCCTTTCTTCGCCTTTGCAGAACCACACGATGAGCCAGCACGCACAGTGAGGGACCGCTCGACAGGACACCTCTCCGCAGAAGGCTTGCCGGAGACGCCGTGGGGAGGGCCATTTGAACATTACATCCAATCAAAGTGTCATTTGCAACCCAGATGTAAAACTCTAATGATTTGGCCATGAGGCGCTGCTATTATAAGCAGCTGGAAATGAATATTAATGGCAGAGATTAAAAGTATTCCATGCTCAGTATTTTTTATTGTCCTGCTACAGCTAGTGTGCTTTTAGAGTTTCCGCCGAAGACTACATTTCTAGAGTTAGAGAAACCCGCTTTTTGAGGCTATTGTCCTTTGTTCCTTCATGTATTATATTGATAGTTTTTAAAAAAGGATTAGTGTGATTTTTTTTTTTCCTTTGCTTCTTTTTTTTTTTTTTTCTTTCTTGTTTTTCTTTTTCCCCCCTTCGGTTAACTACTTTTTAATTGCAATTCTAGGTAATTGTGCATCGTGATGTGATTGCTTGGCTATTGTCTGAATATTTCCTTTTAATTTTTTAATTAAAGACTAATGCTTTGATTGGATTTGCCAGTTCACCGGACAGTGATTAAAACTATGTAATGAATATAATCGGTTTCAGTGCAACTGGATGGTCTGCTTTTAAATGTGACTTAATCTGACTGCAGTTACTAGTACAGTTCAATAAAGGGAATCCATGCGATTAGCATTGGCTGCCTGGTTCTCTCCTCCCCAGCCTGGGGCTCTGTGGGGGCTGTGGTCACCCAAAGGGTGGGGACCTGCACATGATAGACCCAGCCTCCCTTGGGAAAGAGGACACATAGTAACCTAACACACGCAGTCTGGATCAGGTGGGCAGTGGCCACAGAAGTCAAAACAGAAGGAACCCTTAAAGATGAAAGACTGATCTTTTCATTTGTGGATGGGGGAAACTGAAGCTCGAGGGTAAGTGGGCTTATCCATGATGTTTCCTTGTTTCTCCCCCTGGGGATGGCTTTCCCACATTCTGCATGCAGATGGTTAAGTGGTTAACCCTTACCTGGCCAGGACTTCAGGCAGGACTTGGATTCTAGTTGTGGCCAAGGCATGAGGGCGTGACGGGAGCTGGGGCTAACCCCCCAGCCCCGTGAGATCCAGGGCTGGGGGGCTGCAGAGTGGAGCCAGGTGGGAGCAGTGGGTTCCCAGTCACGGAGCTCAGTGGGACGTGGGAGTGCTGAGACCCTGTGGCCGGGGCCAGCACTCTGGTGGGGCAAGTGAGGTGCCTACAGCACAAAATCTCAGGGGGGCCCCCTCCACTTGCAAACCCCAAGAAGAGGGGTTTCCTGACATTTCACATCCTAGTTGCCTTGCTTTCCTCACCTCCCCGCCCCCCCGCCCCGGCCTTGCTGGTGCCCCAGGGCCCACCCAGCAAACTTAGTCTCACACGTGGCCGCCCTCCCACCCCGCTGTCATGCTGGTGCCTGGCTGACTTGCCAATCAGAGGCCAGGGCTTCAGAACCTGCGTGGGGAAGCCCTTCCCTGTTAACTTTTCACAAAGGGCAAGAAAATTGGTTATTACCCTCTGCAGAGCGGAAATGAAACAGGCAGACAGATTGCACCTAATTACAATGTAATACTAAGTCACAGGCGTGGAATTTGTAGCAATAATACCCAGCATCTTCTGACTCCCATATGGAGGGGCTGCTGGCGACCTGTCCGAGTTCCCCTTTCTGCCACCTCATGTAAGGGTCTCACGTGGGTGGGGCATTTAGTTTAATAAAATGCACATCACCCCTGCAAATCAGAGCAGACTCCTGCCAGGGCTGGGCAAAATGGAGCTGTCGCCCTTAGAATTCACGGTTCTTGCCTCCTAGAAGTCGAAGGCAGTGAACTTTGATTTTTAGTCCCCCGGAGACTTGGCCATTTAGGGGGAGACCTCAGCGTAGGCATCTGTGTTCCCCCGAGTGTGGCCAGCCACAGTCTGCCCTGCATCCACAGCAAGGCCTGCCTTCGAGACAGCACCGAAGGCTGTGGGCAGGACCAGCACGTCCCGGGGCTTGCCAGATCACTGTCTCTGGGCCCTCTCCATCTCCAGATTTATCCTGAACCCCATGGAGCCCAGGTGAGTCCTCGGTAAGTACCAACAGAAGATTTGATTTGACGGTTGGTGGCGTAGGGCTAAATTAGTCACTGCCCCCATTAAAAATACAGCGGGGGGTTTAAGAGCTTTTCACGCCATGTGGGAATCAGCAGCGAAGCCGGCGGATGCCTTGGGTAAGGAGAGAGGCAGCCTAGGGGACCGCGAGGTAATGAGGTTTATGGCGATGACAAGGCAGCCAGGGAACCCCACCGACTCCCCCCTCGCCTGGGCCCATTGTTCTCTGGCTGGCTATGCCCCCGCCCTTCTGCTGAGAGCCCCTCATGACTTCGTGTGGGGAGGGGGCTCTAAAGGGGACACGGGGGGCCCTTACAGGGATTGGTATGTGTCACCATCAGACAGTACTGGGGTGGGGGTAATGCAGGGCGCATAGCTTTGGAGACCAGCCCCCACCTCTCTCCAGTCAGAGGATCTGAAGCTGGGATGAGCCAGTTTACCTCTCCACCCTGAAGGACCTCGTAGGGTCACTGGGGGGCTTTGATGCCATGATGCCCGCTGAAGGGCTGGAGACTGAAAGTGGCATGGTGGTTGTTAGGAAGACGATGAAGCCGGGCCTCTCTGCACAGGAAGGGCCCCCTTTCAGCCTGGAGGGTGCAATCACATCAGTCACTGGGAGTTTGGATGCTGGAGTGGGCAAGGTGACTGGAAGCCTAGGGTTCATCGTTGCTGTGTTTGCTTGTACAAATAAATGATCAGTTTCTAGTGACTGTGGGCGCAGGAATTTTGCCCAGGCTGAGAAATGGACTAGGACACCTGGGTCACAGCGTCCTGTCGTTGGAAGCAGGTGGAGAAGGGTTTTGGTCTCAGTGGAGAAACTGCCATAGGAAGAATCTTCTCAAGTTCCCCCAGCCACAGATGATGCTCCTCCTGACCTCACAGTATGTTTAATATTTAACTTTCTCCTGTTTTTTTTTTTTTTTTTTAATTCCCATCTAGAATGTGCATTCTTAGGGGTGGGTTCTGTACTTACAAGCGTTTAGGACCAAGGTAGGACCAAGACTTCAAGCCGTCAGCCATGCAGCCAGCAGATATTTACTGGGGATCACTGGGGATATAGTGATGGACAGGCGATGTGGCCCCTGCCCTCATGGAGCTCACGGTCACATGACACCCCTCTAGCAAGCAAGCCTGTCAGTAAATACCTGGTCACCCACGGTCTCAAGCACTATGATGGACAAGGAGCAGTGTGAGACATGTGGGGGTGGGTGAGATGCGTGAGATGGGTGGGGACCACGGGTGAGATGGGTGGGGACCACGTCAGAGGCGGGGCTGCCGGGAGGAAGGCCTTGCTGAGGAAGTGACGTCAGCTGAGACCTGGAGAAGGAAAGGCCTCAGGGAGAAGCCTCGAGTTGGAAACAAACCAGAGGTATCCTCAGGGGTCTCTAGTTGTACTGGGTTTCTATTTCAGATGGTTTGAAACAAGCCCAGAGAATTTCAGAGTCTTGTCCAAGGTCACACGATTCAGGATAGAATGGAGACTATAATCTGGGTGTCCTGCCTTCTAGCCTCGGTGTCTGATTTCCTCTGTGGCCACCTCCTATTTGTTGAAGGGCAAATTGAATAATAACTATTATTATTATGAATAAAACGGCATACTGCGTAGGAAAGACTGCTGGCTCTCCCCCTTTTCCTCAATAAATTAATTGATTTTTATCTGAGCAAATGTTACCTTGGAGAGGGTCAGATTATATATCCTATCACTCCTGGAAGTTAGGTGTGGCCACATTACTATTGGAAGCTATACTAGTTCTGACAATGGGATATAAATAGAAGTGATGTGTGTAAATTCTAAGAATTTTCCTTAAATGAAATGAGCTCATCCCTTTCCCTTCCTGATGGCTGGAATGTAGATGCAATAGCTGGAGCTCCAGAAGCCATTTTGAACCACGAGGTAACCTGGAAATGGAAGATGCACATGGTTTGAACAACAATATAGAAGGATCCTGGGTCTCCAACTGTGCCAAATGCCTACTAGCTCTGTCCTGCTTCCCAATAGGTTTCTTGAACTTGAGAGGGAAATAAACTTCTTTCTTGTTTAAGCCATTATTATCTGGTTTTTTTTCTATTATAACTGAATCAATTCTTAACTACTACAAATTAAAATATATACATATATGACTTCCAAGTAAGAGCAAATTTACAAGGTTTAAGGAAAGGGTATGAGATGGTTAAAAATATCTAAAGGTTAAGAGATATACTTTAATGACATACTATAATCGATATCTATTTGGCCAATAAGTACATTGTGTTGGGCTGATCTGGGCTGGTCTAAGCTTAGCATGGCTGATCTGAGCTGGGTTGTCTGGCTGTTGGTTAATGTAAGATGGCCTTAGCTGGGATGACTGGGGTGCCTTTACCCTGCTCTTCATGTTTTGTCCTCTGGCAGGGTAGCCTGAGCATGTTCTCATGGGCTTGGCCAAGGGCAAGAGCAGAACAAGGAGTGGTCTTCAAACTTCTGCTTGTGCGTCATGTTTGCTTGTGTCCCATTGACTAAAGGAAATCACATGGCCAAACTCAGACTCAAGGGCAGGGAAATACACTTCCCCTTCTCATGGGAGGAGCTTCAAAAACTCAGGAGAAAGGGCTGGACTCGGGAAGGATGGAGAATTAGGGTCATTACTATAACGAATCTACCACGGAGCTGAAAGGCCCCCTTCACTTCCTCCCAAGGCAAAGCCTGGTAATTAATGGGTACCATCTGTGACCACAGTTTTGGAAAGGGGCAAATCGAGGCGGTCCAGCTTAGCCTTGGTGGGTTGGACCTGGCTTTTGGAGAAGAGAGGCACCCTCAAAAGACTGGTCTCCCAAATGCCTGTTAGCTGTCAAAGCATACAAAGATTCACAGGGCCTCTGTTTTTACAATTTACAGTTGAATCTGGTTCACTCAGACTTCCTAGGAGACTGACCAAGGATTATACACGCTGCATGGCACTCTCCATTTCAGGGAATGGAAGAAAGCTCACAACACTTAACAGAGACTGAATATTTACAACACGGTCTTGCTCAGTCTCTCCCCAGAAGCACCAAATGGCTGATGGTTTGCCATGCACACCCCAGCTGTTCCTTCCTCCATGCTTTTCCCCATGCTGCCATCTCTTCTTAGAATGCCCTTCCCTTCTTTTTGGCCTGGTTAGCTCCCAAGTTTTAAACTCAGCTCACTGAACTCAGTAAGCTCATTAAACTTAAGTGTCTAATTCTCAGGGCTAGGACCTGGGTGAGGTGAGGTGAGGGAAGCACCCACTTTGGGTGCAAAATTTCAGGAAGAACCAACAAGCTCAGTAATCAAGATAAACAATATTTTAATGCAATATTTTAAAAATCAAATTGGCAAACTGCAACCTGCAGGCTGGCTGCCTGTTTTTGAAAAAGGCTTATAAGATCCAGGGCTGGGTTAGGGTGAAGACAGTGAGACAGGGTCATGCAAATGCAGCATTAGATCCTGTCTTTATTTAAAATGTTGCTCTTTGGGGGCGCCTGCGTGGCTCAGTCTGTTAGGGATCTGGCTTCAGCTCAGGTCATGATCTCAGGGTTCTGGGATCTTCCCTGCTCACTTGGGGAGTCTGCTTGTCCCTCTCCCTCTGCCGCTCTCCCCCTTCATGCTTTCTCTCTCTCTCTCAGGTAAATAAATAAAATCTTTTAAAAAGTTGCTGTTTTGGGGGCGCCTAGGTGGCTCAGTTGGTTAAGCGTCCAACTCTTGATTTTGGGATCAAGTCCCAGGACCCTGAGATTGGGCTCCATGCTCAGTAGAGAATCTGTTTGGGATTCTCTCCCTCTCCTTCTGCCCCCCCCCCCATCAGGCTCGCTCTCGCTCTCTCTCTAAAATAAAAAAATCTTTCTTAAAAAATTAAAATGTAGCTGTTTTGTTCATCATGGATTTTTTTGCATTAATTTTGATTTTTTTTTAAAAGCATTGCATTAAAGTATTATTCTGAGTTATTTGGCATTCACTGCAGTTTTGTGCCCAAGGCAAGTGCCTCATTTTACCCTAGTCCCTGGCCCAAGCCATCCTCCAGGCAACCTAGTCTGACCCCCAAAGTCGAGTAAAATGTTCTAATAAGAAGAACCTTGATAATATCCAATGCATAAGCCTATCATTGGGCACCTACACACTTCTATAACTGTGTCTCTGGACTGTGTATCAGTCAGGATAGGTGAGGTTATGGCACAGTAACAAAAAGGACCCAAATTATAATGGCCTGACATAATAAAGATTTATTTCTCACTCACATTACATGGCCTTCCTGGATCTTGAGGGAGCTTTCATCATGGTCACTCAGGAAGTCCGGCTCTGGGAGCAGCCACCACCATAAATGTGGTCAGTAACTAAGCCAGAGAGAGAGAGCTCAGAAGGGTCTCACACTGCCAATTCAGTACTCTTGCCCGGGAATCATATGGATGTGCGCGCGTGCACACACACACACACACACACACACACAAGCACTTCAACTCACAACTCATTGGCCGGTAGTTGTCATATGGTCCTACCCCATCACAAGGAGCCAGAAAGTGCAACCCTGCCATGTGCCTGGAAGAACAGAACAGGCAAGGTCTGGCAAACGGCACTAAAGACTACCACAGCCTGTCCTCCTCACCACCCACCCCTTACTATAATCTCTCTGAGGGCAGCGGCTGACTCTTCCTAAATCAGGGTATACCCAGCAGCCTGCACAGGATCTGGAGCTGATAAATACTTACGGGATGTATGCAGAAATTGTGAAAGTGAATAAATGACACTTAAAAAGGCCTAGGGGAAGACAAGCATGTGTATGAAGACACCATCAGTGTAAAGTTTTGGATTCAACCCTCAGCTTTACCACTTATTAGCTGTGTGAACTCAAGCAGGGAGCGTAACTTCTCTGAGACTCAGTGTTTTCCTTGGCAAAATGGGGCAGATAGCAAATAGCCTTAGGTCACAGATTAATGTGAAGCTGAAATGAGATGAGAATGGCCATGACATTAAAAACTACCACGTAAGCTTTCACTATGTGCCCGGCATTATTCTAAGCACCGGCGCAGGTATTAACCCATTCAATCCACACAACATTATCACGTGGGTACTGTTATCCCCTCTTTACAGAGGAGGAAACCAAGGCAGAGAGAGCCTAAGTATCCTGCTACCTCCCATTGTAACCCGGGCAGTCTGGCTCCAGAGCCCCGTTTTCAGCCCCAGAAGCACTTGAGCGGTGGCACCTAACACCCTCATCCCGGGGGCGGATTCTCTGTGTCGGTCCACCGGGGTCTGCCTATCCCCGGAGAGACTTCGCTGGGTCTGGCGGAGTAGGCACCGGCTGGTCCGCGCGCTTGGGTTGTGCACGCGCGGTGTCTAGGACTCGCCGGGCGGACGCGGCGGCTCGGCCCGCCCCCTCCCTCCCCTGATCCCTCATTGGACAGACTGGGAGCCAGCCCCGCCCACCCGGCGTCCGTCTCCGGCAGCGGGCCGAGCGCGAGCGCGCGCTGTGAACTTATTTGTCGAGTTATTAATTACTGAAGGGCGCAAACCGCGCTTCTGTGCATAAAAATATGTTTGAGCAGTTTCTACTTAAACTTTAAAGAGAACGTTAATCAATTTTATCTTAACAAAATGACCTTAAGCAGGGAAAAAAAAATTGGTGTTATTTGCCTAAACAGGCAAATTAATTTCTCTCTCTTGAGAAATCTGAGAAGTTTCCAGAAATAGCTATGCATAATTTACACCTGCCCTGGCCGCTCCTAGTTTAACGCCAAGCCCAGTCACGGGCCCTACCCAGCCCCAGGCCCAGAAAGGACCAAAAAAGATCCTTGCAAAGGCCCATGCCCGTCAGTCTGCTCCCCAGCTCACCCTTTTCACGACCTTGGGAAACGGCGCTGAGGGTAGAGGTCAAGGTAGTCTCTGAGGGACCAGCCCAGCCTGGATCAAGGTCACTGGGAGGAGAGGGACAGCTTCCTAGTGGGAGGGCCTGGGAATTCTTGCTCTCCAGCAAATAGCCATCCCTTAGCCTTCAGGCTCCCTTCTGAGGCGCCTGCAAGTCAGGTGCCTGCTTATTGCTCTCTACCGCCCACCTCCGCACCCTTGAGGGATTCCCAGGATGACAGGCTCCAGAACATTCGGCTGAGCCTGTGTTGTAGTCCAAATCCCTACCCCACACCCCAGTCATCTGCTGCGCTTATGTGGGGGTGGGCCCAAGTGGTCTGCCTGGAGTCTGGGCTTAGAGGCAGGGCCCAGGGGCCACTGGAGCTGTGGTCAGTTTCCAGACCTGCCTTTCCAGCAGTGTGAGTTTTGGCAAGCTGTTCAGCCTCCCTGGACCTGGGGGACCCCACCTGAATATGCAGATTGTGCTCCTCCTGCCTCCGTAAGCTGCTGTGGAGATGGAGTGGGGATCCCCCGGGGTCTGCTCGGGAGGGCAGTGTTTGTCTTTCTGTCTCTGCTGTATTCCCAGCACCTAGAGCAGTGCCTGAGCATAGCTGATGCTTAATGAATGGATTCAAGGTGCCAAACACAGTACCCCAGCACCCCCACCTTATCCTCAGGGTATATAGTCCAAGACCCCTCCAGTGGATGCCTGCAATCAGGAATAGTACTGAATCAGATATATTCTAGGTTTTCTCCTATACATACAAAGCTATGATAAAGCTTAATTTATAAATTAAGCACATTAAGAGATTAACAACAACAATAATAAAGTAGAACAATTGTAATGATATAACTGTAATAAAAGTTATGTGAACGTGGCCTCTCTCTCTCAGAATATCTTATTATATTATACTCAGGCCTCTTCTTGTGATGATGTGAGGCAATAAAATGCCTAGGTGATGAGATGAAGGGAGGTGAAGGACATGGGCATCGTGACCTAGCGCGTTAGGCTACCTGACCTGACAGTAGGAGGATCCTCTGCTTCCAGACCCCAGCAACCACAGGTAACTCAAACCACGGATGGGGGGAGGGGGTGGGACTATTGTAGTTGTTTCATTATTATTACTAGTAGTATTCTTGCAGCAGGATCGATTTTTTTTTTATTTCCCAAACATAAAATTAGGTCATAATAAAATTGTTTTTCAAACTGCATTTGCTGGTTAGCTATCCTCAGCACACCCTGAAGATTCTGATAGGATCGGTTGGAAGGGAGAATTCCCTTCCTTCACTCCCTTCAAAATCACCATCTTGCATCTTGTAAGTGCTCAATGCATATTTATTGAATGAATGGCTGGGAGCCCTCAGCAGGAGCCACAGACTCAGGGCCGGGAGGACGGGGCAGGCCAGGTGAACGAGTGAACTGGGGGGTGGGAGGAGGGGCTGGATGACAGGGCTGGGCAGTAAACGTCCTTCTCAAGGAGGTCCAGCTGCTTGCTGCCCTGCGAGAATGAGGATACAGGTTGCTAAGATGTTCTGATTTTTCAGGAGGAAGAAATCTACCTTTTATTGTGAAAACATCTCAATTTTTTTTCCTGCTGGTAATTACTTCAGAGTCTAATCTAAAAAAACCCACAAACCCCACAAAATCCAGGTGCGCCAAGGAAAACATTTCCGGGGGCTGCATTTGGTCACGGGGCCACAAGTTGGAGGCCTCGTGAGAGCACATGGGACAATGCCGTAGGGGCTGCAACTTTGGGCACCAAATAAGAGAGAGGGGAGCGTGTGACCAACCCCATTTTAGATCCCAGAGAGACTGAGCAGCCAGAAAGGAGCTGAGCAATGGGCTAAGGCTGGGGGACTCTGCCCCTCTCCTGGGTTGTGGGCCAGAGGCAGAAGTAGGAGGACACACCCTGCTTCTCTCCTCATAAGATGGATTTGTCTGTTTTCCTTTCTAACATCAGGGCGACTGGAGGCAGTCGGAGCTGGATTCTCAGGCTTCTCTCTGCCTCAGTTTCCTCCTCCATAAAACAGGGATACATAAGCTCTCCTGGAGCTGTGAGAGATCTGATGAGGTGACATAGCGGGCACTTAGAGTTCCTGGTTGTCGTGTGTAAGGTGAGCATAAAAATGGGTGGTCATCTCATTCTGATGGATTGGCTGAGTGCTCCTGAGACAACGAGAAGACTCTCAAAGAAGGAGAGAGGCCATGTGGAAGTCAGTTTCTGTCCCTGAATTTCTGAGGGATGATCCGGCTGCTGATTTGGAACAGATGACCCCAGAAACAGAGGGACTTGCAGAGCTCTGGGTTGATCCCCCCTGCATGACAGCACACATGGGTTGGGGCCTGGCTATGTGCTTCTCACGCAGAGCAGCAAGCACTGGGCTAGGAGTCCATGTTCTCCTCTGACACCATCTCCCTGTGTGACTTTGGGCACGTTCCTTCCTTCCTCTGGGCCTCAGTTTTCCCATCTGTAAAATGAGAGTGTTGAATCCAGAAGCTTTATGAGTTGATCTTGGCTTTAGAGCTCCCTGTGCTTATGGGGTTTCCTTGGGAGTCCTGGGGGCCTGGAGCAGAGCTCAAGGATGGCTTCTGAAGCTATAAATGGGGACAAAGATGCCTCTACCCGAGGCCAAGGAGAGGATCTGGGGACATGTTCACTTGGCAGTACTTTGCACCAAGGGACAGTTTTATTAGCTGATGGTTCTTAAAGTCCTATGGAAATAAGGGGAGAAAATCAGCTCGGAGAACATGAAGAGGAAATTACACTGGACCTTCTGTCCTCTTAACAAAGTAGAGCTCCAATCTGCCCCCTTGTAGGAGAACTTCTTCCCTAGCACCCTGAGGGCTCCTGGCTGGGCTCCTGACTCTGCCCTGCACCCTGGCCGCTGTGTCCCCAGGTATCGTGGGTTTGTGCTACCCCCTGGCATCTCTGCAATCTCATTCTTCCTTCTCCTGGGCCCAAACAGAGCCTGCAGCTTCTTCAGGGCTTAGCTCGAATGCCTCCACTAACCGCCCCTCAGGCAGCTGCCTGGATTTGCCCTTGCTCCTAAATCCCCACAACAGCCAGAGTAGTGGAGGGCACATGGGTACTGCTTGCTGAATTCACAGGCCTAACTGTTATTCATCATTTTCTTTATTCTTGTTTTGCAGCCAGGGAAGATGGGGCTTGGCTGTATCAGTGGTAAGCCGAGACGTGAAGCCAGGTGATCTGTCCATAAGGCTCAGCTCTAGCCAGAAAAACCATGTGGATGTTTAAAATAAAAGGATTTTTTAAAAGGCAGTGACTAAATAAAAATAGAAAAAAGTTTAAAGTATTCAAAAGGATATAAAATAAAAGTCATCAACAGAATCAGCTATTCTCATATTTTCCAACCTCATTTCTTCTGAAGCTAACCTGTGCACATGAAAGCATACATTGGTACATATCTCTATTCTTTCTTTCACAAAAATATGGTATTGGACACATTGTCTTCAGACACACTTTTCATTCCTTTATCAATATACTGATCCTTTCTCTTTGTGTTAGCACATACAGATCTCATTATTTGGGGGGAAATTTTTCAATTACACATTCAGTTTCCTAAATAGTTATAAGTTATCTGTAAGGCTATTCAAGTGATCTATTTCATATTGGGTGAGTTGTGGTCATCTGTGTTTTTCAAGGAATTGGTTCACTTCATCTAATTTGTAAAATGTGTGTGTGGAGGGTTGCCCATAGTATTTCCTTATTATATGTTGGATGTCTGTAGGATCTCTAGTGATACCCCATTTTATTCCTCATATTGGTACATTGGGTCTTCTCTCTTTTTTGCTTTGTCACTCCGGTTAAAGCTTCATCAATTTTGTTGATGGTTTCAAAGAACCAACTCTATCTTTTACTGTTTTTTCTCTGTTGGTTTTCTGTTTTCAATTTCATTCCTTCCTGCTCTTTATTATTTACTTCCTTCTTCTTGCTTTAGATTTCATTTGCTCTTGTTTTTCTTGGTTATTGAGATGGAATCTTAGAGTATTGATTTGAGACTTTCCCTCTTTTCTAATATATATGCTTACTGCTATACATTTCTCTCTCAGTACTGCTTTGGCTGTGTTCCCTAATTTTTGGTTTTTTCATTTTCATTCAGTTCAATGTATTTTTAAAATTTCTCAAGACTTCCTTTTTGACCTAGGGATTATTTGGAAGTGTTGTTTACTTTTCAAGTGCTTGGGGCTTTCCCTGTTATGTTTCTGTTATTGGTTCCTGGTTTGATTCCATGGTGATTGGAGAACACACTCTGTAATTTAAATTATTTTAAATTTGTTGAGATGTGTTTTATCGTCCATAATATGGTCTAGCCTAGTATCTGTTCCGTGGGCATTTGAAAATAATTTGTATTCTGCATCATTTTGTGGAGTGTTTTATAAATGTCTGTTAGGTCCTTTTGGTTGATGGTGTAGTTGAGTTCTTCTATATGCTTTCTGTCTAGTTCTATCAATTGTTGAGAGAATGTTGTTGAAGTATCCAAATATAATTGTGGACATGTCTATTTCTGGTTTTGGTTCCATTAGTTTTTGCTTCACATATTTTGCAGCTCTGTTGTTTGGTATGTACCCACATTTAGGATTCTGTGTTTTAACAACAGAAGTAGAGTGATCCTTAAATTATTATGTAATACCTCTCTCTGTTTCTGGTAATTTTCTTTGCTCTGACGTCTACTTTATCTAATACTAATATAGCCACTTATGTTTTCTTTTGATTGATGTTTGCATCATATATCTTTTTGCATCCTTTTACTTTCAACCTGTTTATGTCATACTTGAAATGAGTTTCTTGTAGACAGCATGTGGTTGAATCATTTGGCAGCAGTCTTTCCCTTTTAATTGGAGTATTATATCATTTACACTTAATGTAATTATTGATGTGTTAGGGCTTACGTTGCCCATTTTGTTTTTTTATTCTCTGTGTGCTCTGTTTTTCATTTTTCTGATTTCTTTTCCTTGCCTTCCTACCTTGAACATCTTTTTTTTTAGAATTTCATTTTGGTTTACATAAGGTAATTTTGTGTTTATCTCCTTGCATAGTTTTAAAAGTAGTGACTCTAGGCATAACATTAGATATACAAAGCTTATTAAATCAACTGATGTCATCATTTTACCAGTTCTAGTGACGTATAGAAACCTTACCTTCCTTTATGCCCCTTTATCCTCTCCTGTTTGTAATTGTCTTAAATCTTCTTTTGCATTTAGAACCCCATCAGACAGCACTAAAATTTGCTTCAATCAGTAAGCATAATTTAGACAATTCAAGAGGAAAGGAAAATGTAGGAAAATGTATTTTTTATTCATATTTTTGCTTATGTGTTGCCCCATCCTTCCTCATGTCCCAGGATTCCTTTTTTTTTTTTTTATTATTTCGTTTCTGTTTATAGAGTTTCCTTTGGTCATTCTCCTAGGGTAGGTTGGCGGGCTACAAATTCTTTTAGCTTTTTTTCATCTAAGAATATTTGGATTTCTTCTTCCTATATCCCTGAAGAATATTTTCACTGGATATAGGATTCTAGGGTGACAGTTCTTTTCTTTTACAACCTGAGAACTGTTGTGCCACTTTCTTCTGACCTCTATGATTTCTTATGAGAAATCCAGTTTTATTCAAGTTCTTTCCCCCATGTAGGTAAGATGTTGTTCTTGTCTTACTGCATTCAAGATTTTTCTTTTGTCCTTAATTTTTAGAAATTTGACTATAATGTGTCTTGGTGTGGATTTCCTTGAGTTTATCCTATTTTAGATTTGCTCAGTCCCTTGAATCTGTTGGTTCACATATTTTGCTAAATTTAAGATTTTTTTTCAGCCAAATATTTTTGGCCCTACTCTCTTTCTCCTCTTTTTTCCAGGATTCTGATAACACCAATGTTAGATCTTTTGTTATAGTCCCAGAGGTCTCTAAGGCTCTATTCTTTTTTTTCCCCAAATTTTTTGTTCAGACTGAGTAATTTTTATTGCTATACTTTCCAGTTCACTATTCCCCCACCCCCTGCCATTTCCATTCTGCTATTGAGCCCATTGATTGTTTTATTTCACTTATTGTATTTCTCAGTTCTAAAATTTCCACTTAATTCTTCTTTATATCTTGGATTTCTTTGCTAAGACATTCTACTTTATTCATTTATTTTAAGCAGGTTGTAAGTGCTCACTAAAGCAGATAATTCTAATATTTCTGTCATTTTAATTTTCTACCTATTGATTGTCTTTTCTCATTATCTTTGATATCTTCCTAGTTCTTGGTAAGACAACTGATTCTTTTTTTTTTTTAAAACAACTTTTTTTTTTTTAAGGATTTTATTTATTTATTTGACACAGAGAGAGAGAGAGAGAGCACAAGCAGGGGGAGTGGGGGAGGGAGAAGCAGGCTCCCTGCTGAGCAGGAAGCCCGATGTGGGGCTCGATTCCAGGACCCTGGGATCATGACCTGTGCCGTAGGCAGACACTTAACCGACTGAGCCACCCAGGTGCCCCGGGACAACTGATTCTTTATTGAAACGTCTATATTTTGCATATTAAGTCTTGAGACTCTGAATCTTACTGAAGTCTTCTCTCTTAGCTGCCTTCCTCTGATACTGCCCCAGCAGGGGAAGGTGGAAGAGCGTGTCACTGCCTCATTAACACCACGTGGGATTGGAATGCCAAGTTCCCCACTTCACCTTTATTGATACCTGAGGGGGTTCTTTATTACAGTGGGTGAAGTTGGGAGATCTGGCTCCCCACTAGGTGTGCAATGATACCTCTGAATGGAAAGGGTAGGAGTGCCTAGTTACTGCTTCCCGTGTAGTCTCCACTGATAACATAGGAGTGGGTGGCCTTGTTACCACTGGGCAGGGGCACAAGTCCTGCCTCCCCAGGGGGCCTCCTCTGATACCACCTCAGTGGGAAGGGAGGGAGTAGAGTGCCTCGGTATGGCAGGATGGGCAGCAGAAGTCCAGGTGCCCCCAGGACTTTGTTACTGAACAGTAAGGATGAAAATCTGGCTTCCTACTCTCAGCCTTCTCCGATTCCCTACCCTGGTCAGGAGCACCAGGGAGTGTCACTATCGACTGGTGAGGGTGGAAGCTTGACCCTAGACTATGGGGGTGGGACCACAGTTTTTTCCATGGTGTTTAGCTGGAGTAGAGTGGCTATTGTCTAAAAGCTTTCTGTCTTAACAGGTTGCTTCTTTACTGATTCTTTGGCTATGGAGGTAAAGCTTTTGTTGGGGGACTTTTTTTTTTTGTCTGTGCACATTAGTGTTTCCTGGTCTCTGGCTTTTTTCAGCTCCAAGTCTGGGATATATGAAGAAGAAAGAAAACCCAGTGAGGTCACCATCATGTTGTTCCTCAGGTCCTAAGGTCCCTAGCCAGTCTGCCTTTGTCATCTTTCTGAGTCTTCCTATTTTTTAAATATATAATGTCTGGAGATTTTGTTGTTGTTTTTGTTGTACTTAGAAGGAGAAATAAAGAAAATATGTCTTTACCATCTTGCTGGAAGTCCCCCCATTTCTATTTCTTTTATCATGGCCAAAATGGATACCATTAGAAAAACGAATGATAATCGATTGAATGGACCCCCTTTTGTTGTTGGGCATTTCTGTTGTTTAGAGCTTTTGTGTTATGAACAACACTACCATGAACACTTTTATACACAGGACTTTGTGCCTTTGTATGCATATATAACAATTCTGGAATGTGGTGGCTGAGCAGACTGGATTTCATTTGGTAAGCTGGCTCTCAGGGTACAAGACTTGGGTGGGGAACAGACAGAAGGTCAGTGAGAGAACAAGAGACAGTGGGGAGGGGAGGGAGGGTCTGGGGCTGATCATCCAGAGCACTGCCCCAGTTTGCATCAGAGGTGTTTCCCAGGTCTCTGGGAAATGCCTAGTGGGCCCTGGCCCAGCCTCGTCCTGCTGTCCAGGAGGCACCAGCCTCTGACTGCCATCTTTCCCTGAGGTTGGTTTTGGAGACTATGCAAACTTCTCCTCTTCTTGCCCACAGAGGGATGGCTCTGGTAAGGGCTGAGGGGTGTCCTCCTCCTTCATGGAGCTTCCTTCCCATCGTGACGTAACTCCCCCGACTGCACCATGCAGCACACAGCACGCTTACTACCCATCCTCTCCTTTGGCACTCTACCACGTGGGAGGGCAGGCTCAGCAAAGTGAAGTGACTCATCTAAGTTCACACACCAGGGAGGGGCAGACACAGAGCTCAGTGGCTGGGGGTCTGGCGCTGAAGCCTGAAGTCAGTGGAGGAGTTTGGATCCAGAGTAACATTGTGGAATGAGCAGATAGGAGGAGGCACCGGCAAAGGCTTGCACAGGAAGTTGGAGCTGGAAGGAATTACTCTGGGTCCTGGCAGTCCCACGGGGGTCCTGCTGGACTCTGTTATATAGCAGTGCAATGTCGGAGAAGGGTATCAGACCAGGCCACTCTTCCTGGGGGCCTGAAAACATTATTTATTATTAGAGGCAAACTGCTTTTAGCAGCCATGACAAAGACAGGCAGGCATACAGACACACAGCCCAGACGCAGCCGGGTGCACGCGCACACGCACGCGCACACACCCACAGACGCATCCACCAGGCCGATACAGAGGCTGCCCACTTGGACACACACGCACACGTGGAAGCAGCGCCCTCCCCTCTCCCCCGCCCAGACACACATGCACACACACGCATGAACCGCACACACCCACACAGCAGCATATGGAGCAACCGTGCCTTCCCCCATGGTTTCCAGGAGGCTCAGTGGGGGGTGCGAGTTCCACATCTGACTTTCCTTGTGTTCGTTAGACTCTCGGTGTAATTAAATGTTACATTGAATAATCCGGCGCCGGCTCAGTGGTAGCCGAGGCAGCTGTGGTGGGCTGGGGGACCAGGCGCCTGGATGCCTAGCTCAGTCCTGCACCTTCCTTGCCCGCCGTTCTCCAGCCGCCCCCTTGCCCAGGAGGCACAGGGTCACTTGGTCAGCCCTGAGGGAGGATGGGGGCTGGATGGTGGTCTGGGGAGACCCCTCTGCTGTCCTGTGGCTTGGGAGTCACTCCTGCTGGGGTGCAATGCCCAGCTGGGTCTCAGGGGCAGAGGAGGACACCTGGATGCTGGGGAGCCCCTCTGACCAGCAGAATGGCCACAGTTCTCACCTCTTCTGGGCAGGGGAGGCAAGAAGCGCTCCCACTTGGCCCTCTCTCTGTTCTTTTAAATGGGTCTGTGACTTCCTCTGGCCTTTGTGGAAGGCAGCCCAGTATGGTGGTGACAGGCCACCCACATGGGTACTACTGCTAGCTTTGGGACATGGGCAAATTACTTCACGTCTGTGTGCTTAGTGTCCTCATGGAGGAACTAGAGTAATGGGCGGACTCATCTCATGGGACTGTTGGGGGGATTAAACAGGTCCTTAAAACAGCATCTGCTCAGCAACATTAGCAACTACCCAGCCTAGCGGTTAACCATCCGCTGCGCGTGAGCTCCTGCCCCACAGAACTGACCTGGGCCCTGTCTACTCATGTGCCAAGGGTGAGATCTTGGATCCAGTGCCAATGATGTCGCTCATCGCTCTGCAATCACAGTCCCCCTCTGACCCCAGACTCCCTCATCTATGGACAGGGGTTGCCACTTACTCTGGCCCTGCAGGGCGGAGAGAATGAAATGGGCTACGGCATGGGAAAGAATGTGACAAACTGTTGGGTGAAGTGCACGAGGGCAGCTTGGCCTCCTCATCCCCACGCTCTTATGGAGGCCTCCCTTTGGGATCCTGAGCCATAACCTCCTCCCCTCTAGAGCCTGCTCCGGGGAGCACAGAGATGGGGCTGCCACTCGGCTCGAAGCCCAGCCACGCCCCTCCGTGCAGGTCGCCTGCCCCAGTAGTGAGGACCTGGTGGAGAAAACCCCAGAGTCCTTGACCTAGACCCCGTTGGGGCTGGGGTGTCCACACCGATTTCACCATGCACAGCCTTTCAGGCATGGACTCTGAAGCAAGTGCCGGTCCCTGGTCTGTACCAGTTGGACAGTGGGAGGGGTGGGCTGAGGATAAGCCACCCAGAAGGTGCTGCGCCCTCTGTCTGCTCCAGAGGAGCCCATGGCTGGAAAAGCGCTCTCAGTCCAATCCTCACGGGGGGCCGGCTCCTGTCTGCCACCAACCGCCTGGCTCCCAGAGGTGGGGAGGCCAGGGCAGGGGCTGAGTCCCTTTGTCTGCACACACACACACACACACACACACTGGAGCACACTCGAACCTCCATGTACCCACAGGCACAAGCGTGCCTGACACAGGAGCCAAGACTCGCCCCTGTAGTTTCCCGGAGTCTCATGTGCAAACCCAGATGGCCCTGCATGAGGACACGGTCAACCGCATGCATGCCCAGAGAGATGCAGGCAGATCTGAGTTCGCTGCACACACACAACTGTGTGCATAACATGCAAGAGACACACAGAGCACGTAGTGACCCCCCACTGCTGGGACATTTCCTTGCTCCAGAGAGACATGCTACCATGTCCCCCATGCCATGTGATCTGCCCAGCTCTCTGTCACCTCCATTTTATGGGGTCTCAGAGAGGCTAAGTGGACTGCCCAAAGCCACATAGGGCCTGAAGAGCCCAGCTGGGTGAGATCGCCCTGATTCCCAGGCCAGGGCTAGCTGTGCCTTCTCTCCAGGAGGCCTCCTGGTCTGCCTCCCCTTGGTGCCTTGAGCCTCAGGCTGGAGAAGGGGGTGCCTGCAGGAAGAAACTGCGACTTTAGAAGGATGTTTTAAATATGGAGCGCGCCCTCGTTCCTCCCCCTTCACCCAGGACTCTGAGCTGTGCAAAGCCAGCTCGTGAATATTCAGGACCCCATAGACTCTGTTCTCTGTTCTCCTGCTCCTCGTTTTGTGCTGAGTCTTAAGTGAAATTGATCTTTTTTTTAAGGAAAGAGAAATCTGTCTTTTGTTCTCCTGCTCCCCCAGGGGCCCCAGAGAAGAGGAGGCCCCCCGCCCGGTTTAAGGGGCACGCCTCAGAACCAATCGCTGCCTGGCACGGTTCCCTGGGCGCTGGGCTCGGGCCCGATGCCATGCGAGCAGATGGCCGTGATTGTTGGCAACCCCGAGACCCTGCAGGAGAGTCGCGTATGGGTGTTTACAGCATCCTGGTCCCGCCGAGAGCATCAAAATGGCAGACCAAGTGGCGCCTGGCCCACCTGGGGCGGGGGAAGGGGCAGTGCACATTCCCGAAAAAGGAGGAGGAGCCCCCTTCTCCTCCCAAGGAGTGTCCTGCCCAGCGCCCAGCACCCAGCACCCAACAGGGTGTCTGAGGCAAGGAACAGCAAAACCTGATTCTGGGAGGGCCACCCTCCCTGCTCCTCTACCTCTTTCTTCCACTTCCATGCGCCCTTTCTGCAGCTCTCCAAGCTCTGTCTCCCTCCTCCCTGAACTGGTCCACAGGAGAGTTCTGTGTTCATCCAGAAGACAGATGTGAGCACCTACTGTGTGACAAACAGTGAGGAGAAAGAGGCTCTCAAAGGCTCTTTCCTTTCCTTCAAAGCCCCCATCAGCTTATTTTAGATACGTGTGTATTTGTTGAACAAATGTCTATCTCCATCATTAGACTAGCTCCACTAGGTGGGGCGGGGGGGGGGGGCGGTCCTGGCACATAGTAGGTGCTCAATAAATCTTTGTTGAATGATTTAGGGGATCCTGTCCTTACGGAGATTACAGTCCAGCGGGACAGCTTTCCCTCTCGCTCTCTCCCACCCTTGTTGTTGGGTCCTTTACAATATTTTGTTTCCCAATCACACTGAAGCTCCATGAGGGCAGGGGTCCTAGTCTTTGTCTCCCTAAGATGGCGGCCACATAGTGGCTCTTGTTATATAGATCATGTGGCTAATATGGAAATGCAGTTCCCTCAAGAACCACATAAACATGCCCGGAAGGCAGTTCCCACAGAAAATCTTCAAGATCCAACCCTGTTAGTCTGCTGCCTACAGCCCATGGAGGGCGTCCATTCCTACTCTGCAGACTTCCCTGCAAAGCTCTTCACGGTTGGCCTTGCATCTGACCTTTTTTCCTTCTCATTCATTTAAACGTATGTACTGAGCACCTATCAGGTGCCGAGTCCTGTCCAGGGGCTGAGGATAAGACAGTGAATAAAATGCACAGTTGCTGTTCTCATGGAGCTGACCTTCTCTTGGTGAGTTGAGTGGAGACAAAGGGCAAATGAGCAGGTGAATGTGATACTTGTGTGGAAGAAGCAGAGTTATGAAGGACAAAGCAGGGCATGGCGAAGGGAGAGCTGGGAATGCAAAGCAATGGCTTCTCTGACATTGGAGCAGAGATCTGAATGAAATGAGAGCGACTGTGTGGCCATCTTGGAGAAGAACACTCTTGATGGAGGGAAGAGCACATGCAAAGACTCCGAGACAAGAATGGGTTGGCCTTTCTAGATCTCAGTCACTGAAACAAGAGGGGATCATGAGTCCAGCACCCAGGGCTCCAGGCAATGGCCGCAGGAGTGTGATGGCAAGTGCATGTGGCACCAGATCCGTGTTAGTGAGGCGATAGGGAGGGGTGAGGCCTGTGGCAGATGTGGCAGGTCTGCAGCAGGCAGCCAGCTGGTGACACCGGAATGCAGGCCCAGAGCAGCCAGAGTTTCTCATGTTTTCGGCAAAGCTAAAATCTTCATCTTTTTCAAATGTGAAATCTTCCAACTTTGAAGTGTTGGGAGCTAATTTGAAAATATTGTTTAAAACCCTGTTCATGCCAAACACAACTCAGTTACAGGCTAGATCCAGCCTGTGAGCAACCAGTTGGCAGCTTGGATTCAGTGGGTTTTCTGCTGGGCATGATTCTGACTCATGAATCCCAACCCCAGTGGGCAGTCAGAAGGGGCCCTGAGCTGCTCAGCAGTGAGGGTCCTGGCAAGGCCAGAGGGTCCTTCGGTTCTGATTTAAGAGCCTAAGGGGTCTGGAGAGCCAGTCCAAACACCTGTCTCCAGGGACTCTCGTCTCTCAGGCCTGCCCCAGGGAGAGCAGAGACTGGTAGAGTGGGGCAGAAGCTATGTTCCGCTCACAGGGTGGGACCTCTGCCTCTTCCGCTGACCCACTTCTCCGGCTCCTGACAGGGTCCACCAGCCAGCTGGATGCAGCCCTGCCTGAGAATGTGAGGATGGGGGGGCCTTTGGCTCTAGCTTTGTGGGGCCATGGCTGCTGCCTGGGACCCCCGATCAGAGCCCCACTTGCTCCTGGCAAGCTGAGGCAGAAGAGGTAGGGACTGCCCCCCGGGTCCGCCTGTCCTGGAGACCAGCTTTCTCTGGGCAGCTTCCTTAGGAGTGATTCCACATCGACAGACACTTGGTCCAGCCTCCAGAGTCCTCTGCCGGAAGCCCCCTGTTAATGCTAATGGAAGTCCTGTTGCTCGGCTGGGGCACCCTGCTGGAAAGAGGCCTTGGGATGCCCACCTGCAAACATGACCTTTTCCTGTGTAAGAGACAAGATTTCAAAATCAATCCGGCCTGTGGGGCCTGCCCATCCTCCCCACATGCGCTGATCAGGAAAGAGGTCACATGCCCTAGGACAGGCGGGTCATTGCCGGGTCTGGAGGAGGCTGGCGGGCCAGGCCAGCACACCTGGGAGGTCGCAGTCTTGCCCCACTGCTGGAGCATCTCTCCGAAAAGGCCACAGGGAATACTGCATGTCTTCACTCCATCCTACCCTGCCCAGCTAGAAGGAGTGCGGCAAGAATGACAAACACTCACACAGAAGCCAAGTTCTGGACCCGCCACAGCAACTCACCTGAGGTCCGTCTCACCAGACTAGCAACGTAGCCACAAGGATCACCTGCATTTCACACATGGAGACACTGAAGCCAGAGAGGTTTAAAAACTTGTTCAGGGACGCCTAGGGCCTCAGTTGGTTAAGTGTCTGCCTTCGACTCAGGTCAGGATCTCAGGGTCCTGGGATCGAGTCCCGCATCAGGCTCCCTGCCCGGCAGGGAGTCTGCTGCTCCCTCTGTCTGCAGCTCCCCCTGCTTGTGCTCTCTCTCTCTGACAAATAAACAAAATCTTTAAAAAACAAAGCAAAATAAACCTTGCTCACATCAAAGCAACGCACCCGGGCTGTAGTCGTGCTGAAATGGGAACCCAGGGACTGTGCATATATGCCAGACCCCGAAGGCAGCAAGCGGAGTAAACAGGGGCCCAGCCCTCCTCAGAAGGTGGAGGGCTTTTAGGGGGCATGAAGGATGTGGGCAGAGCAGGATGTCACCAGAAAGGCCGCCCTGCGCTTGAAAGGTACTATCTTAGAAGGCCTCCTTCTAGGCTTCGAGGTGGACAGGATTCAGGAACCCCACACTGGAGGCTCTGAGCTGGGTGTGGCCCTCAGGTGGCCGCTCACTGGCCTGCATGGGTGGGGGTCAGTTCTTGTGGTCTGAAAGCCCCAAAGTGTGATAGGTCTTTCCTGTTTGCTCACAGGGCTCACCCACCCCACTCAGCGAACACCTGCCCCCACCCCCACCGCCGCCATTACCTGGAAGGCATTTGCTTTTGAGCTCTTTGCTTTAGCAACTTCAAGTTCTTCACAGAAGAATCTTCTACATGCAAACACACCTTGTGATGGCCTCTCGCGGGAAAACTCTGCTGTGCAGCTACGGTAATAACGTTTGCATCTCTTGATCTTACTAAAGAGCCCCCTTCCCACTAGAGTGGAGGGTCATTCCTTCATTCATGCAGCAAATGCATATGGAGCATCTACTTTTTGTCAGTCCCTGCTCCAAGTGCTGGGATGGGTCTATGTGCAGAACGATCCAGAAGCCCTGCCCTCTGGTGCTTCCATTCCAGGGCTCCTGGACAGGGAGAGGAAGGCTCACAGGGCATGGGGCCTGCACGGTCAGCCCCCAGACTGCAAGCTTCCTTGCCGTGGGTCCTGGCGCCATCAGTTCAGCACGTAAAGACCTACTGGGTCCGTCCAGTGGGGTTGGAGGAAGTAGCCAGCAAATGCCTCCTACAGGATTTGGTACCAGCCACTGGAAAATTAATGCCAGCAGAGGGTGCTGGGACCTAGGGCTGGTGGGGGATGAGCAGCCCAGAGGAAGGGAAATTATTACTCTCTGAGGCTCAGCCAGGCAGTCACACATCTAGGAAAGG
Organism: Neomonachus schauinslandi; assembly: GCF_002201575.2. Taxonomy (NCBI): domain Eukaryota; kingdom Metazoa; phylum Chordata; class Mammalia; order Carnivora; family Phocidae; genus Neomonachus; species Neomonachus schauinslandi. The sequence continues at coordinate 25,802,864 of NC_058418.1, read as the reverse complement.
GTGGGTTTGAACCCACATCTGCCTGACTCCAAGGCCAGTGCCGTTTCCACTGTGAGGCCGAGACTCTCATCTTTCTGTCCTTTCTCAAACCCCGACTGTTCTTCAGGTGCCTTTCCGTGAAGCAGAGGCCCGGATGTTGGTTTTACTGAAGCTCCCCTTCCATTGCTATGGGCACCACAGAACCTGGGCATGAGCACTATGCTGAAGGGGGGTCCTGTGTTGGGTGAGCTGGTCTCACTGATGCCCCTTCACCTAGGGATTGTGTCAGAGATTGGCCTAAAGCTGGGTGCAATCATATGCACTGACAAATGGATAACTTGTGGATTAATTCACTTGGTCAGAAGGCAGCATTTGAGAGGAGCCTGGCATAGAAGAAGAGACCGCTGAAATCAGCCAGGTGTGGCCACACCATGGAATGGGCTGTGGGGCCTTGGACCTGTAAGCCTCCGCTTTTTCATCTGTGAAATGAGTTCCCTGCTCCTCCCCTGCAGGAAAGGAACTAGCTAACTCCAGGGATCTGGAGTTAGCAAGAGTGGCCAAGAGGGCGGGAGAGTGGGAGGGGAAGGAGACCTGGTACAGGAGGAAGACCCAGTTGTGAAACGGGTTCCGGAATAGGATGCTGGGGACTGAGTCTTGCGTGGAGGCTGGAATTAGAATGCCCGGTGAATCAGTCAGGCTCTTTTGGTTGCAAGTGACAGAAACACAATCCCAGCTGCCTTCAGCCCAGAGGGAATTCACCAGCTCCTGGAATGGAAATGTCCCGAGACGATCTGCTTCAGGAACAGCTCAACACAGGGCTCAGGCGACCCCAAAGGCTCTGCTTCTTTCTCTTTCTTTGCTCTTTTCAGCCCTTCTCCCTGGGCTGGAGCCCTGCTTTTATAAGTGTTCCCCTCAAACTCACCGAAGAGCCACCATCACCTCTGGCTCCCACACAGGAAAGGACCCGAGGCCTTGCCCAGCATCCCCCGGGAAAGCTGAGAGGCTCTCTGATTGGACCAGCTCACTCACAGGCCTGCCCTCAACAGTCACGTGGCCACTGGATGTGATGTGTTGGTTGGCCGGAACAGGTCATGTGCTCCTCCCAGAGCAGGTGTGGCGCAGCTCAGATCCTGTGGTCTGACGTGGGGGAGAAGTTGAGCCCAGTTGACTACAGGGGAGAGGCGGAGGAGGACCACTGGCTCTTGGCACCGCACTGGACTAATCCAGCCTCTGCTCTCTGATTCTTTTTGGAGTCAGCCCTCCTCCCCCTGCATCTCCTACTCATCCTTAAAAACCTAGCTCAAGCCCTAACTGCGCCTGGAAGCGTCCCAGTGCACACCCGCGTCGCCCTCCTTTGGGTCTCTGTGCTATAGACAGTCCGAGCTGCATAACGTGTCAGCCTCCGGATCATTAGGGCTCTGGCAGAGCTGAAACCAGGCCTAAGGTTTACTGAGTATGGGCACGTTAGCCTCCTAATAACCAAGGAAGAAAAGAGCCACGTGACCGTCAGACTCTGAGTCTCAGAGAGTAAGACCTGACCCAGTCAGCTGGGTCCGTTGGCCATAAACAGTTCCAAAGAACACCAACATCAGGCAGAAGTACAAAGCACCCCATGTCTCAACGTGGACAGAATGTGAACATTGTCCAAACCACAAAAGGACCCAAACATCCTCCATCCTGGCCGGAATGTTTCTTTCCTAATTGTAGCTGCAGCTTTGCTTGGTTCCTCCTGCCTTCTAGATAAGAATCCTTCAGATATCCAATCCTAGAATTACCCCTCCTTCCTGACAGCAACTGACTCAAAGAAAAAGCCCACAAAATCACTTAACACAAGCCAAAGTCCGAGAATAATCTTTCTCACATCCTTTTCCTGAGAAGCCCAGGAGTGTGCATTCTCCACCCATGCAAGCAGCCAGTGAACCCAACTTTGTTAGGCTAAAAGCTATGTTCTTGGTGGGCTTTGGCTGCAAGGTATTGGACAATCCTGCAAAAGGGATGTTCTTATTCTCATTTCACAGGTAAGGGAACTAGGGGTCAGAGAGGTTAACAAGTTGCCCAAAGTCACACAGCAGGCAGGTGGGGAAACTGAGATTCCCCAGCGTTCTTTCCATTAAAATTCTGTTCACATTTGTCCTTTCTTACTTTATTTATTAGTGTGTGTGTGTGTGTGTGTTTATTTTGTAATAATTGGTGCTGTTTGGCAGGCAAAGCTGGGGTTTGGCTGCACTGTCCTGGGGTAACTGGTGGAGCCTTTTCTTTTCCTCTCCTCCACAATATGGATGTTTCTCAACCCTTTTAAGGGCTGCACCCCAGGATTTTTGCTTTCCCCTGAGGTGGAGTTAGGGGTGCTCACCTTTAACAAAGTTGACTTTGCCTTACATTTGGACCACTCTTCTAATTTCCAAGCACTTCTCCCTTTGTCACCTGGGAGCAGTCCCGTGGACCAGGCTGGGTGTGCTGACCATCTCTGCTTGACTCCGAGAGGAAGAGTGACTTGTTTAATGTCACACATGGCTGGCTAAAAATAGACCAGGCTAACAGGGCACTCAGGGATCTTTTTTTTTTTTTAATTAGTTTATTTGAGAGACAGATAGAGAGAGAGAGAGAGAGAGAGAACATGAGCAGGGTGAGGAGCAGAGGGAGAAACAGACTCCCCACTGAGCAGGGAGCCTGATGTGGGGCTCGATCCCAGGACCCCGAGATCATGACCTGAGCGGAAGGCAGATGCTTAACCAACTGAGCCACCCAGGTGCCCCTCAGTGATCCTTTTACCAGCCCCTCATTTCTTTGTCCTAAAAGGACCCACTCTGTTATCATGGTCCCTGTAAAACTTGATTATTATTGTTATTGTGATTCTTATTACTTTTAGGTCAAACCATATGAAATTGCTAATATTCAGCCGTTTTTGATCCACAGGGAAGTCCATTTTTGTGGGTTCAACATAATATTACTTTTTAATTATATAGTACCTGTGACGGCCCCTCCAACCCCAGAGCTCCTGGAGCATTACCAGTGACTCAGTTGCTTACGTGCCATCCCCTCATTCTCCAGGTGGGGAGACACAGGCGGAAGGCAGTGAGGTGACCTTCCCAGGCTGCAAGGGCAGTGACAGAGGGCCGAGACCCTGGTGACCTGCCCTCCCGGGGCTGAAGCTCCTTGCCTGGAATCCAGCTTCCCCCGACTTCCAAATTCTTTGCCCTTTCCAGACCCCGGGTCTGCGGCCAGCCCAGCTTCTCTGTGAACTCAAAGTGCCTCCTATTTCCTTACAAAAACTGTCGCAAGAGTGCTAGGCTGTGCCAGGCACAGAGCATCACGACTGAACACAGTAGAGGGGCTCCCCAGGCATGGTCTGGCCAGGGTCTAGTCTAGTTCCCAGGTAGGTAACTACCTGCACTTCAAACAGCGAGAGTCAGAGAAGGATGTGGATGGGCCTCCTTGCGGGGAGTGGGCAGGGAAGGCCTCTCTTAGGGGGGTGACATTTAAGCTGCCACTCCCTGCAGGCCCCTTACCACCTACCTTGCTTCTTCAGGTCTCTGCTTTTGTGCCACGCTGACCTCTTGGCCCTTTCCTTGGCCGTGGGTCCTGGGAGGTTTTAGTCATGAGGTTGACAACTGTCCAGTAACTGGAGCATTGAAATCTCTGTGCAAAAACAGCTCGTCAGCTTTAGTCACATGTGCCACATGTCCCCCAGCTCACCCCCCACCCCCCGCTTCCTGGCGGTTAATATAGGAATTTCTTTAAAGGGAAGAAATACGAATCTTGGCATTTATGTTCTTGACCTTCGAGGGGCTGGCCATGTGGAGTGTGTCCCCAGCAGGGCCGGTGTCTGTCCCGGGCATGAGGTCCCCTGCTGGGAGGGCCCAGGTCCCTGCGAGACTCCTTGTGGAAGGCTTTGGTGTTTGCTGGCTGTGGGCAGGTGTCCACCCGAGTGGAAACTGCTGCTAATCTGGGTGCTAATGTGCCCCTCGAGCCGGCAGAGGGGGTCCCAGAGCTGGAGGGTGTCTTAGTGAAGAGAAGAGACGGAGAAAGGGAAGCCCCGAGGAGGAGGAGCGGCGGACAAAGGCCCCTGAGGAAGGAGGCTGCATTCACAGGGGACTGGCCAGTGCTGAGGGGTTTGCAGTGTCTATTTATGGAAGCTCATGGTGATCCCATGAAGTGGGTTGTAATACAATTCCCATTTCACAGATGAGGAAACTGAGGCTCCCGGCCAGTTTTCCACCAGGGCAGTCTGCCCCCAGGGCCTGTGCTCTCAGCCACAGCAGCTTCTGCTTCCAGCCTCACCAGCTGCAGGCCAGTCAGACCAGTACTGTCTCCCTGAAGGTGTCAGGGCCGTGCCAGGATCCCCTGACTGGGCGCATGGACAGATGGACAGATGGACGGATGGGCACTGAGCACACGTGCGTGTTGCTCCTGAGTGTGTGTGTCTGGGGTTGGGGGGCATTTCCATCTGGATCCTTCTCTCTGCTTCTGCCAGTCTGTCTTGGTCTCTCTCTCTCTCTCTCTCTCGCCCACCCTCCCTTTGTCCCTCGGCCTTGGTCTCCGCTCCTCTCTGTCTCTGCTTCAGGCTGTGCCTGTTTCACTCGGTCTCGCTCACCCCTCTCTCTCTGTCTGCCCCCCTCCTTTTCTTCCTCTGATGTCCTCTCAGTTCCCGTTTGTCATTTCCTGCCCATCTCTGTGCCCCCAGCTCTGTCCGAGTGTGTACTGTCCGTGGTCTCAGGAAGCCCGGCGCCGTATGGCTCACTTGGCCCCGCGTGCAGCGGGCAGGGCCATGGCCTAGTCCCCACCCTGGCGGGGATGCTGAGGCCCAGAGACGCGCAGCACCCAGCAGACTGTCACTGGCTGGCGAGGGACGGAGCCTGCGAAGGACCCCAGCCCCTGCAGTCTGTGCGAGCGTGGGTGTCTCTGTCCCTGTGCTTGGGGCCAAGTGTGCCCTGAGGTGCAGGATCCTGCCACACCTTCCCAGCCCCTCCCCTGCCGCAGCTTTCCCACGGTCAGCCCCACCCAGGAGCCCCTCCCGCCCACTCCGCCTGGTCGTTTGGGACCCCTCTGGCCAGCTCCGTGGGGTCTGGCCCAGAGCGGCTGTTGTGCGGGCTCCTCTCTGTGCTGAGAGACAGGCAAGGCTCAGCAAGCGTGTCAGCCGTCAAAGCCAGAGGCCGCAGGAACCCCTGCCCACCCCGCCAGCCCTCCGGCAGGGCTGAGGACACACTGAAAGGCTGAGCTGAGGCTTGGGGAGCCTTGAGGCCTGCTTCCTTCCTTCCCCACTCCCCCTTTGCTGCATGGCAGGATAAAATTATTTTCGAGAAATGTCATTCCATAAACCCCATAGAATACCTGCTGTAAGTCAGAGCTGTGCTGGGGGCTTGTCTGGTCATCTGTTCCTCGGGGGCCTGAGGACAAGAGCGAACCTTCTGAGGGGCACCTAATTGACTCTGGCCACAGACTGTCCCACAGGCCTGCCCTTGGTCGCCTGGGTGAAGAGTTACCTTTCTCCCAGGTGGGGCCAGAAAAGCCCCTCCACCTCCATTGGGGGTGGTGGGGTGAGAAGGCTGGGAGAAGGCATCATTTGAATCCCTGCCCTTCTCTGCGTCTTAAAAAGACTCCAAGTTTCCTCAGTTTAAAGGGAAAGAAATGAGTTTCAAGTTGGAAAAGTTGATGGGTGTCCGATGTCTCGGCGCCACCGTCCGGCCTTGTAGGCCTAGTGGGGGGGGGTACATGAAAGGGGCCCTCAGAGGGGAGGACGAGGAGCAGCCCTGCCCCAGCTCAGGCTGGGGACAGCCCCACCCTCACCTGCTTCAGAAGCCCCCTTGGAAGCCCCCAGGTAAACCCCCACTCCCTTCTTTTATCCCAAGCCTCTTTTTTGAGGTTTGGCTGCATTTTTGATCTTAACAAGTTTTTTTTTTTTGTCATCTTTGCCAGGGCTTTTACAATGCGATTTCCTTTTATTTTAAAAACGGTGGCTTTCAAGCCTCCTCTCATCTGTGATTGTTTCATGTTTGCAGGTTTCTGGAAGGTTTGGAGCCAGTCCCTGGGTGGGCGACTTCCCATCTGCTCCTTGCTCTGCTCACGGGCTTGGAAGGGGTTGGGGCCTCGGAGCAGCGGCCTTTTCAGCCCCCCTCTGGCTGGGCCAGCACGGATGGAGGAAGACAGGGCTCTCAGCCGCCTGCCTCCCCCAGACTCCCCACTCTCCACGCAGCAGGAGACCTCATGGTGGGAGGCAGGCTGCCTGCGTTCCAGCCTTGGGCAGGTACTCGCATTCTCTGGGCCTCAGCTGTCCCATCTGTACAGTGGGAATAGCCATTGGATTCAAATACAGTAGTAATAAGTACTTAATAAGTACTCACAGAGAGATAGTATAAATAATAATACTGGAAGATGATCCATGGAGAGTGCTAAGCACAGTGCCTGGCACAGAGTGAAGGACTAATAAATGGCACCGATCACAAGAGGACAAGCCCTTGGTTTCCCAGATGTCCGACGGCTGGTCCTCAACTCTCACGCAGCTTCATCAGCTACTTAAAACACTGACTTTTCTGGGGCGCCTGGGTGGCTCAGTCCATTAAGCGGCTGCCTTCGGCTCAGGTCATGATCCTGGGGTCTTGGGATCGAGCCCCACATCCGGCTCCCTGCCCAGTGGAGAGCCTGCTTCTCCCTCTCCATCTGCCTGCCACTTTGCCTACTTGTGCTCTCTCTCTCTCTCTGTCAAATAAATAAAATCTTAAAAAACAAACAAACAAAAAACACTGACTTTTCACTGACTGCCAGCCCGGTGGCGCAACTCACCCCTGCACCTTCCCAATTCCGAATCTTTTTGGCCCCGCTTTTCCTCCCTGGGTCCCTCTTTCACATTTCCCCCTCAGGCTGAAAGTCTCCTCCATCCTTCAAGGGTCAGCTCAGTGCTGTCTACTCTGGGACACTTTCTTCACCTCCCTCAACTCAAAGAAAAATTAGTCACATCTTCTTCGGTGGTTGTATGACTGCATTTGGTTTTTATTTTACTTTGGAAGCAGGGGAAGCTAGTGTTCCCATTTCCTGTCCGTGCAACTGTGAGCATACTCCTTAATCCCTGGGAACCTTAGTTCCCTCATCTGGAGATGGGGATGGCTATATTCTCCATCTTGTAAGCTCCGTGAGAGGGTGGCTTCCTGTTTCTTACGTTCTGCTGTATTTCCAGCAGGAGAACATAGCAGGTGCTCAACAAATAAGTTACCAGAAATGATGACCACTGGGTTGATAGAATTCTTAACTACTTGGCACATGAACAGTGCTCAATAGATGGCTATCCTCTTTATTACGCCCATTGTTATTGAGAAACATTCACTTCCTCATTCATGACAAGATGCAGATGTGAAGTGGCTCCCGGGTACAAGACACAGGGTCAGGCACAAGAGGGCTCCGGAGGAACGGCTGGTAGCTCTGCCCTTGCAGCGATTCGCTGCGGAGATGGAGCCACAGACAGGGTGATGTCCCAGGCCATGGCAGCAGTGGGCCTGACTGGAGGTTCAGAGGCCATACGGAGTTTCTCTTGTCCACTGACTCTGCAGGACATGTGTCCTGCACACACTACATGCCTGATAAATACTCTGAACTGAATTGGAAGTGATCTTTAGAAGCCCATCCCTTGAAAAGTTGCCCCAGGTTGGGCTGCCACTCAATTTAGCCAATCCCCAGTGCTCCGTAGCCTGAAGGCAGCTCTCTGCTCTATCCTGACGCTTTTTAAAAATAAGCTCAGCTGCCCCAGGAAACCCCAAGTTGGTTTGGGTTTAGGGGATGCACAGTAACAACTTCTCAGCTCCCTGGCCATCAGATGGTCCGTCTGCTGCATACTCCTCTCTTTTCCTTTTTTGCATACTGTTATTCCCCTACAAAGCAGAACATAAGGCTAAAAACTGCTTTGGTGTTCCCCAAAGTGAGGCTTTTCAGATGCTTCTTTCAACAGCCAGCTCAGGCCCTTCACCACCATCCGGGGCCCCCAGGAGCACCTCAGCCTGTGTCCATGGAGCCTACCCCCTGATACCTATGGGTCTGCATTTGGGAAACCCCTTCTGCACTCAGCCCAGCCCCTCAGATCCCACTCCAGCACAGGTTGCTCATCTCACCGCCCCCCACTCCCGCCCCCGTCCTTATTTGTCTTGCCCGTTGAACTTTAAAACCCTCCCCCTCCTCTTCATGATTCAAGTTGATAGCGGATATCTCCTATTGCTTGTGCAGCCTCAATTCCCCTTTATGGGATCAAACACACTCTTCCTGCTTACCCTCCTTTTGGGGAACCACGCGCTCCCTCACGTTAAGCCCTTACGAGTTAGGTGGTTTGGACAATATCCTGACGCCAAGGATGGGATATGTGACCCACGGCTGACCAATCAGAGCATCAAATTCTTCGGACCGTGTGATTGGTTCATGAATGCCCACGTGGCTGAAGAGAAGCCAATCAGGCCCAATCACCGCCACTCCATAGGCTACAAAAGAGGCGCTGCCGGCTCTTGGCCCTGGAGAGAGGTGGGTAGAACCTGGGTGCTGCGGAGGTCGGTGTTTGGACACAGCCTGCTTGCAATATGGAGGGCAAAGTGGGAATGGAGAGTTCTTTGTTCAAGTCGTTGTGTTCTGCCGGTGCTCCTTCTGGACTTTCAGTGACATGAACCAATGAATGCGCATATGTGCACATGTGCACAAACACGTGTACACACACACACACACACCCCTACCTTTTTAAAAGTCGTTGGAATTGGATTTTCATCCCTTGCAAGAGAATTAACCTAACAATTTGCTAGAGCCTCCAGTGGATCTGAAATTCCCAGCCCTGGAAGCGGGAAGACAGGTCAAGTGCCCGCCCCCCTCCCAAGGCCTCTTCCACGGCGGGATTCCGGGTCCGGCTGCCTTTTTAAACAAATTATCCTCTGCCTTTCCTTTGCCCTTGCCTGGTGGAGAGAGGAGACCTGTCTCCTCTTTAAGCTGACGGAGGGACGCTGCAGAGAGAGGAAGTCCAAACCACCTTCTCTTCCGCTCTGGGGGCTAAGGGGCACGCTCCTTGGGTTTTTATATTGTTTTACCTTTTATTTTTTTCGGATTTACCTTCCTAATTAGGTTTTGCTCAGGCAAATATATTAGGATTAGTCTGTAATCCTTGAGCTCACAGAAAGTGAGGGTGGGCCGCCCAAAGCGGGCTAGGAGCCAGGAGGAGGTGTTTGCTGTGGAAAATCCACAGAGTGGGGAAGCACGTGGGTAACAAGGTGTGTCCACACATGAAATGGGATTCAGATGTGTTACTTGTTTGTTTGCTTAATCCACAGCTATGAATTATTAGTTATGGGCTCGGTGTTGGCAAATAGGACAAGGTACCTGTCTTGACAGGACCCTGGTGGAGGGAAGAGACAAGTAAGAAGGACAAATAAATCTGGTGGGAACAGGTTGGCTGGGCTGCTGAGCCACTGGGGTGCTGGGGGAGATTATGTTCTCAGCCCCAGCAGGTGGACAGGGTTCTCCAAATAAGGGTTCCTACTTGTCCTTTGCCTATGTTTGGCCTCCTTGGGTTCCAGCATCTGAGCTCATACTCTCATGACCAATCATGCTTCCCAAAAGCCACCCTCCACGCCAAGTGGCTGGACCAGGAGTGAGCCCAAGCTGTGTCCGAGCCAACTCCCCTCCTGACCATCCAGGCAGGGAAGAGCCTCTTCCCCAGTCCAGACTTCCCCTTTCCTTGGGGTGAGCCCTCTTGGGGTCCCCAGAGTCCCTTCCAACCAGGGGTTGTGGTCAGGACCTTGCTAATTCACAAAGCCCTATGCTTTAGCAAGCAAGGGTGCAAGCATCACTTCTCCTCCCATGAGGTTCCTGGGCTCCTGGGCTCCAGGGCAAATGTATCCACGGCATGGGAGGTGGTGGGAGGTGGGGAGTGGGGGTGAGGGCTGTGGAGAGGTAGACCTGGTCAGGTCCCCTGAAGTGTGGCCACATTCTTCCCCATGCCATGGGTACCTACTTGCTGATCATTTGCCCATCCAAGGAAGCCTCTCGAAAGGCCCTTGTTTTTTTGTTTTTTAAAGATTTATTTATTTGAGAGAGCGAGAAAGTACATGAGAGGGGGGAGGGTCAGAGGGAGAAGCAGGCTCCTCGCTGAGCAGGGAGCCCGATGCGGGACTCGATCCCAGGACTCCGGGATCATGACCTGAGCCGAAGGCAGTCGCTTAACCAACTGAGCCACCCAGGCGCCCTCGAAAGGCCCTTTTGTGAAAAGAGAAGATTTGCTTGAAGATGGCTAGTGGCTCCGTCTTGACGGAGAAGCACGTCAGCAGCTTGCAAACAGCTCCTTCTTAAAGTTCTGCCTGAGCAGGCCCTGGAGCTACAGGCCGGGTCCCTGAGTGAGCAGGCCTCTTGAGGACACTGTCGGTGGGCTGCCTGGGCCTCCCTTGGACCTCCACTTCTCCCATTGGGGAGGGCATGGCTTCTGCTCCCAAGGGCTGGATGCCACCATCTCTGCCTTAGAACCAGAGAACTTTCTGAGCTGCTGAGCCTGGGGTCCCTGCGATGCATGAGGAGGCACAAACATGGGGTGGTGAAGGACACTGGGACCTTTGCAGGGGGCAAGGGAGCCTTTGGATGGTGGATGCCTCCCACGAGGAGAGCTTGGGGTCGCCTGCCCTCCGTTTTGCCTGTCATCATCACTTACCAATGGCCATTACAAGGCCCAGAGCTCTCCGGAAGGCCATCCACCCTGAAATGAAAGCCCAGCCTCCTCAGAGTGGGTCAGAGGAAGGGTGCTTATGGCTCATCTCTCTCATTGAGGGTAGTTTACATCTGTAGTAAATTTAAATGATGAGTTAAATGTGGTTTAGATGGCCCCACTAGGTCTGTCCTCTGCCTAACGACTGTGCAGACCCATTAGTGGTTCCTGGGCTGGTGCACAGGCATGCTCCGGGGTGACTCTTGCCTCTTGGGGGGAGGGGATGTTCCTCTCCCACACCCAGCCAGGGCCGGGACACTGCCAAAGGCTCAACCTTCACAGTCAGAAGACATGGGGAGTGACTGCCATAGAGTCTGGGAGGAGGGGATTTTGCAGTTCCTGCCTCCCTCTGCCTCCCCCGCCTCCTCTTTAGCTCAGCTGGGGGGTGGGGGCATGTCTCAGGCTCAGCAGCCCTTCACTCCACAGTAGAGTTGAGCTGAGAAGGTCCTGGGAAGCCGCTGAGCCCAACCTCCCATGTTAGAGCTGGGGAAACTGAGGCTCCCTGGTTTGGGAGAAGGTCAGGTTTCTGTCCTGCTTCCTGCCTGGGTGGGCAGAGAGCACCGGCACAGAGTGTGGTTCTGAACCCTGGCTGTGCATCAGCCTCTCCTTGGCAGCCTTGAACAAATATGAGCCTGGGCCCGGGCCCAGGCATTTTTTATAAGCCTCGAAGGACTCTGGTGTGCACGGGGTGGTTACACAGGGTGGGTAAAGGGGAGTAGCTTCAGTTTGGATTGATGCTGCTGATGAATGATGTGACCTGTGTTTGCCAGGCCACATAGCCAAAGGCCACAAAGGGGCAACAACAGTGATGCGTATTTATGTGGTTCCTCGATATTGCTGGACTCCTGAAACCCCCCAAACTGTCCCTCAGTTGTTTTGGGGCCTCTCTAGGCTTGTCTCATGAGGGCTCATAAACAAACCTGTTAGCTGCCAAGTGGCATGGAGACAGGCCTCCCTATTCTGCTTTGGCGTCCCTTCAGGTCACGTCTGCCTGAGAAGCTGTTTGGAGTAGCCCAGTCCTGCATCTGTAGGACCTGTCCTTCAGTCCCTTGCTCTCTGTGCCTCCACTGGATCCAGTCCCTTTCAGGCACGATGGTGTCAACTGGACACACCTGAGACCCTCTGCTGGCTCCCACTGCCTCAGTTGGGCCTTTCTGTCTCCTGGCCTCACAGCTGCCTCTGAGCATCACGCTTCTGATGCTGATGGGCTCGGGCTCTCCAGCAGCCAATGGCTCCCCACATTTGGAGTCCTCCCTGCGCTGAGCTGCAGTGGGGAGAGTTCTCCTCTCCGCCAATCCCTGCTACTGTCATTGGTCCTGTCTTTTGATGTTTTGATGTCTTTTGAGTTTCAATGCAAACCAGTCTTTCAATCTTTGTTGATAGATTTTCTCTTCTGCAAGGACTTAGAACATGAATCTATGGGGTATGGTCAGGAGAGAAATCTATGTGCTAGACACTAGAATCCTGGCCCCCAAGTTCAAACCCTTGCTATAAGGCTAAGCTGGTCTGTCTGGCTCTGCCTTTGGAAGGCATTCTCTTCAAGGGGTCCTCTCAAACCATGCAGGTAGACTTCTGTTCTACTCCAAGCCTGTTTCCATCAGCAGATGTGATTTCGGCTCCATCTGTCCCTCCAGGATCTCTAACTAGGTTAGATTGCCTGTTGCTGCCTTGCCTTCTGCAGGCCCTTTCTATCTCCCCATCCTGCCGTCCTCCTCAGTCTGGCTTCGTGGACTCAATGGTAGAGCTGATCACACCAGGGAAGAAGGTGTCTCCCAGCATACCTTCTTCCCAGCATAATTTCCCCTCCCATCTCATTGGCTAGCATAGGGTCAGACTCCCACCTTTAAGTCACTAGTGAGGGTCATAAGACAATCATGATTGGCTGACACCTATGGCGACCCATCTTCTGAGGCTGGGGAGGGGCTGAGCACCTGCCCCCCGCACCAGGCACTGGTGGGGAGGGTGAATACCCACGAGAACTCCCCTCCACACCTTTGCCTGCTTGTATGAGCTTCCCGAGGCTGCTGTAACAAATTACTGCAAACTTTATGACTTGAAACAACAGAAGTTTATTCTTGCACAGTTCTGGGGGCCAGAAGTCCGGAATTAAGGTGTCAGCAGGACCATGCTTTCTCCAAAGGCTCTAGGGAACAATCTGTTTTTGCGTCCTCCAGATTCCGGTGGCTGCAGGTGTTCCTTGGCCTGTGGCCGCATTGCTCCACTCTCTGCCTCTGTGGTCACATGGCCTCCTCCTCTCCTCTGTGTCTCTCGTGAAGACACTAGTCATTGCATTTAGGTCCACCTGGATAATTCAGGATGATCTCCACATCTCAAGCTCCTTAATTTAGTTATGTGTGTAAAGACCCTTTTCTGAATAAGGTCGGTTAACAGATTCAGAGGTTGGGATGTGGACACATGTTTTTGAGGGCCACGTTCGACCCACTTCAGTATTCTTTACTCCTGTCAGCAGTGGGAGAACTCCTCTTGGGAGACAGGCGAGACACGGAGCATCTAACAAAGCGGGATCCCTAGGAGACCCTGGGCGGGTTAGGAGGCTGCACGGCCCAGCCTTGCAGGACCTGCCTGGAGGGCGAGGAGAAGTTGGGTCTGCTTTTGGGTTTACTTCTCCCCTCTCCCTGGTTCATTTCCCCACTGCCCCATTTGGTCTTGATTACCGGAATTTTTTCTGTGATCACAGAATTCTCTCATTGTGCCTTGCCCGACATCTGAAACAGCAAGCGGCCTGCCTGGCATTGAAAAGGAAAAAGTTTCTGGAGGACGCACCTGGGGCCAGAAGCCTTGAAGTGCTGTGGGTCTGGGGCTTGTGAAGGGAAGCTGAGATGGGGGAGGGCTGGGTGAGGGCCGGGGACTGGCCCCGAAGGCCCCGGAGATGGTCTCCTGATCCAGACCCCCTGCCCCGGTGGGGACTGCGTGTCAGGGGCAGGCACAAGAGTCGCTTACTCTGGGCACTTGGGGTCCTCTCGGGCCCCAACTGAGAAGCCTCCGCGGCTGCCTTTCCCAAGCTCCCAGGCCTGAAAGCTAGAGGCCCAGGGCGAATAAAAGAGTCTGGGCAAAAGGCTCCAAGGCAGTTCAAAGAAGAGAGAGACTGGGGATGAAGTTTTCAAGCCACATCCAAGGGGAGGGCTTTTCATCTGCCAGCCTTTGAATTGGGAATCAAGGCGGGCAAAGTTACTACCAGGTTAAAGTTTAAATGGCACAGAAAGGGGAGCCGGGAAGATGAAACAGCGGCCGTCTGGCCAGGGGAACAAAGCCGGAGCCGGGCCCCGGCACCTGGCCGCAGAGGCGCCGAGCTGCCACGAGCGGTCCCGGCGCCGAGAGGCTGTGCTGCCGCCATTGTTCCGCTTAAGAAGGAAAGTAATTGAAAGGAAAGGTGAGGCAAGGAGAGGCGGCCGGTGCGTGTGACTGCCTGGATCGTTAGAAAATAATTTAAAGGGAACAGGCCTATCAAGCAGTTTCTCTTATGGAAATGCCATCATTGAAGAGAAAGGGAGGGGACGGTGGGGGAAGCCTTTTCATTCTTTGAAAAGAGGGAGGTTTTTTTTTTTTTCCCCCCTACTCACCAAGTGCAGAATTGAATATCATGTGAAATCTCTTGTATTTGCAAACTTGCTCCACTCCCTAACTGCCCGGGGCTGGGGGGACTCTCCAGAACCTCCGGGGGTGGGGAGGGGAGCTGGGGGAGCTGGGAGTTTTAGAGGGACCACGCGGCTGCATTCTGAGACAGGCTCCCTGCTTCCCCTAGAAGCAGAGTCCTTGGTCACCTCCTGGCTGCTTCTGCCTGCTTGCCGGTCTCCCGTCTTACAGATGAGAACAGGTGAGTTAGCATCCTGCCCCGGGGGGGGGGGGGGACCCTTACACCCACACGGTTCCAGATTAAACTTCCCCGTTCCCACTATCTGACCGGATGCAGAGGAACATCCCTGATCACATTGTTTCGGTCTTCTGGAACTAAAACATGTTCATAATTGTCAACATTAATCTAACAAGCATCTACTATGTGCCAGATGAAGTCTAGTGAGCAAGACCTAGATCCCTGCATTTTGGAACCTATAGTCTAGATGGGGAGGTGAGCAAATGAGCAATAACAATCAGACTGATAAGAACTATAACAGAGGAAGCCTTGTGGCTGTGGGGGATGCTTAGCCTGGTCTATGGACCGTCTAGGAAATCTACCTGAGGAGGTGACACTTGAGCTGAGTTGTGAAGAGTCATTAGCTGCTCGTGAGGGGGATTCTCCTTCTAGCCAAGATGGAGTAGCATGGATCAGATTTACCTTCCTGCCTGAAACAACTGAAAAACGACAAAACATGAAACAATGGTTTGCAAGACATTGGACATTGAGAAAGGAAGGGCAGTGTTCCCCGAGAGATGGAATCAAATGAGGTGAGCCCTATGACTGCCCCAGCTTGCTGCCTTGAGGGAGTTTCCAGGTCACAGCGCAGGGAGGGGAATTAAGAGGGAGATTGGCAGACTCCCTATGTTGAGGTGATGGAGCCGAGAGGCTGGAGACCGAGGTAGCTAGAGTTTGCAGGGCAGCGGATCGGACGGGAGAAAGTCCAACACAGAGAGAACTTTGGAGATATGCCGAGGGATGCCTTACTCAAGTATTCAACAGAATATCAGCCAGCCCATATGTGTTGGGAAGGTATCTGAGGCCAGGGAATGAACCACCCAAAGGGTCAGCGTGAAGAGTAACTGTATCCAGATTAAAGCACAAGAATGTTTACAGGAATACAAAAATATCCAGCACCCAGAGAGGTCAAATGCATTATGTCTGGAAAATTGCTAACTATCATCTGAACTTTCAGCAAGCCATAATTACTGATCATGGGTTGCCATAACAAATTTAATAATAATGAAAAAGTGTGAGATATTGTCACATGTGACACAAATTACCAGGCATGTGAAGAAGCAGGAAAATATGAGCCAGGATAAAGGAAAATGACTCAATCAAAACTGACCTAGAACGGATGCAGATGTTAGAATTAGCAGACAAGGACGTTAAAACAGTTCTCGTGACCCTATTCCATATGTTCAAAAAGTTAATTAGAGACACAGAAGACATGAAAAAGACTCAGATCAAACTAGTAGAAATGAAGGCTCCAGTGAAGGAGACTGAAAAGCACACTGGATGGCATTAATAGGAGATTACACATTCCAGCACAAAAGACTAGTGGAGTTTAAAACAAGCAATAGTAACTATTCAAAGTGAAACAAAGAGGGAAAAAACAATACAAAGAAAGCAAGACAGTAAATAGCATAAGTGAATTGTGGGACAATGTTCAGTGGCCAAATATTCCTGTCATGAGAGTGCCTTAAGGAGAGGGTGTGCAGTAAACATGTTTGAAGTCATAGTGGCCCAAATTTCTCCCAACTTTGTGAGAAGTATAAACCCATGGTTCCAAGAAGTTCACTGAACTCTAAGCACAGGAAACATAAAGAAAACTACCCCAAAACCCATCATAACCAAATGGCTCAAAACCAGTCGTAGAGAGAAAAATCTTAAAGAAGCAAAAGAAAAAAAAGACACAATGTACAGAGGAACAAAGGATTACAGAAGATTCCTCACAAGAATCGATGCAAATGAGAAGATAATAGAGCAACATATTTTAAAATAATAGGCACAACTCACAGATATTATGGGTTCGGTTCCAGACCACTTCAATAAAGTGAATATCACAATAAAGTGAGTCAAAGGAATGTTGTGGTTTCTCAGTACATACGGAAGTTCGTTTATACTCTGTCATAGTCTGTGAAGTATGTAATAGCATTATGTCCAGAAAACTGTGTATACCTTGATTTAAAAACACTTTATTGCTGGGGCGCCTGGGTGGCTCAGTCGTTAAGCGTCTGCCTTCGGCTCAGGTCATGATCCCAGGGTCCTGGGATCGAGCCCCGCATCGGGCTCCCTGCTCGGCGGGAAGCCTGCTTCTCCCTCTCCCACTCCCCCTGCTTGTGTTCCCTCTCTCGCTGTGTCTCTCTCTGTCAAATAAATCAATAAAATCTTTAAAAAAAAAAAACACTTTATTGCTAAAAATTGCTAACTATCATCTGAACTTTCAGCAAGCCATAATTACTGATCATGGGTTGCCATAACAAATTTAATAATAATGAAAAAGTGTTAGATATTGTCACATGCGACACAGACACACAAAGTGAGTAAAATGGTGCTCAATGCAGGGTTGCCACAAACCTTCAGTTTGTAAACTGCAACACCTGCATAGTGCAATACAGTGACATGCAATAAAACATGGTATGCCAATATTGGAAGAAAATTGAAAGAATTATCAACTCGGAGTTCTATACATAGTGAAAATATTTTTCAAAAATGAAGGCAAATAGAGGACCCTAAAAATACAATAAAGCACCAGGAATCTGTCTCCTCACCTAGACAATAATTACACTGGCAGAATCTGTCTGATATAACTATTTTGGAACTCTGAAGTCTATTGAAACCTTGCAAGTTCCCAGGGGGGGCTTGGATGGTAAATTGTAGTTAATTTTGGTCAATTTCAGCTTGTAGCATGGTAGCAGCTATCCATCTCTCACCCACAGCCCTGTGACAGGCAGCCATACCTATATTTTCGAAGCAGTTTGATGCAGCTTATGGGAGCCAGGGTGGGCAGAAAGGACCCTATGCTCCTATTGGGAATCTGTGCTCCTATTGCTATTTGCAGGTTCTAGTCACAGAGGTACAGCCAAGAGGTGGGCAGCTATTTTTTTGTTGCACCTCTCCCCATTGGGACAAGCACCTTCTCCTCTAACTGAAGTGACATCCAGGAGATTTGAAAAGCTTACACACTTTCCCCACCTCTTCATTTTTCTCCTTTCCCTCTTTCGGGAACCAGACATTAAAGTCTAGGACATCCATAAGCAACTGTATATACAGGAATAATTAGGAAATGACCACACATGCCTAGGAAAAGGCCTAGGCTCAGAAAAAACCTGGAAAGATGTCAGATTTTCATGTCAGGCTGATCCTTGGTACCGGGACAGTCTACAATAATAAAAACAAAACCCAAAACAATGACGACAAACAGCAAACCATAAGGAAATGAGAGAATCTGATTTCTAGTGTTACCCCATTGTTAGATTTATGCCCAGTTTTCAATGAAAACATCACAAGGCATACAAAAAAAGAGAAAGAAATAAAAGAAAAACAGAAAAGTATGACTATCCAAAAGAAAAAAATAAATAATTGACAGAAACTGTCCTTGAAAAAGGTCTGAAGGCAGATCTACTAGATAAAGAATTTAAAGCAACTGTCATAAAGGTGTCCAAAGAACTAAAGGAAGATGTGGAGAAAGTCAAGGAAATGATGTATGAAAAAAGTAGAAATACAAAAAGAGATAGAAAACATAAAAAGAAAACCAAAAAGAAATTCTGGAGCTGAAAAGTACAATAATTGAAATGAAAAATTCACTGGTGGGATTCAAAGGCATATTTGAACAGTCAGGAGAAAGAATTAGCAAACTTGAAGATAGGACAGTGGAAATTATTGAATCTGAGGAACTGAAAGATGAAAAAAATCAAGAAAAGTGAACAGAGCTTAAGGGACCTGTGGAGCACCATCAAATGGAAGCATAAGCATTGTGGGTGGGAATCCCAGAAAAAGAGATGGGCAGAGAAATAATGGCTGAAAACTTCCCAAATTTAATGAACTACATGAATATAAACATCCAAGAAACTCAACAAACTCCAAGTAAGATGAATTCAAAGAGACCCACACAAAGACACATTGTATTCAAACTTACAAAAACCTAAAGACAAATAGAAAATCCTGCAAGCAGCAAGAAAGTAGTGAATCATCACATACAAGGGATCCTCAATAAGAATGGCATCATATTTCTCATCAGAAACTTTGGAAGTCAGTTAGCAATGGGCCAATATATTCAAAGTGCTAAAAGAAAAACTGTCAACCAAGAATCTGATATCTGGCAAAACTATTCTTCCGATGTGAGGGAGAAATACCCAGAGGAACAAAAACCGAGTGAGTTTGTGACCACTAGGCCTGTCTTGCAAGAAATGCTCAAGTCCTTCAAGGTGAAAAGAAAGGACAAAAAACAGTAACTTGAAGCCATATGAAGAAATAAAGATCTCAATGAAGGTAAATATATGGGAAATTATAAAAGCTTGTATTATTATTATATCAATGGTTTATAACTCTGCTTTATACATGATTTAAAAGATCAATACATTAAAAACTACTAATGTTTAAGAGTATTATTGTAACTTTGGTTTATAACTCCACTTTTTGTATTCTACATAACTTGAGACACTAATGTACTTAAAAAAATTATTAATTTATGTTGTGGGGCACACAATGTTTAAAGATCTAATTTTGTGAAATCAACAACTGAAAGAGGGTGAGGATTGAGTTGAAAAGGAGCAGTTTTTGTATGTGATTGAAATTAAGCTAGTATAAATTAAAATTAGATGGTTATAACTTTAGGATATTAAATGTAATCCCTATAGTAACCACAAAGAAAAGAGGTATCGAATATAAACAAAAGGAAATGAGAAAGTTTAAACATTTCACTGCAAAAAAAAATCAACTAAACACAAAAGAAGACAGTAGTTCAGGAAATGAGGGACAAAAGCTATAAGTCATATGGGAAACAAATAACAAAATCAGAGAAGTCCCTCCTTATCAGTAATTACTTTAAATATAAATGGATTAAACTCTCCAATCAAAAGACAGAAATTAGTAGTACGGATAAAAACATGATCCAACTGTATGCCGTCTGTAAGAGACTCACTTGAGATCCAAGGACAGAAATAGATTGAAGTGAAAGGATGGAAATAGATATTCCTTGAAAACAGGAAACAAAAGAGCAGTGGTGGCTATACCAATGTCGGACAAAGTAGACTTTATTTTTTATTTTTTTATTTTTTTAAAGATTTTATTTATTTATTTGAGAGAGAGAGAATGAGAGACAGAGAGCATGAGAGGGAGGAGGGTCAGAGGGAGAAGCAGACTCCCCGCCGAGCAGGGAGCCCGATGTGGGACTCGATCGGACAAAGTAGACTTTAAAACAAAAAAGTTTATGAGAGAGGAAGAAGGACATTTTATATTAATAAAATGATCAATACATCGGGAAGATAAACAATTATAAATACATGTGTGACTAATGACAGGCCATCAAAATATATAAAGCAAAACCTGACAGAACTGAAGGGAAAAATAGACACTTCTACAATAATAGTTGGAGACATCAATACCCCACAAATAATGGACAGAACAACCAAGCTAAAGGCAAGTAAGGAAATGAAGAGCTTAAGACAATAAACCAACAAGATATAACAGACATGTACAGAACATGTTAGCCAACAACTATAGTATACACATTTTTTATCAAGTGTACATGGGAAATTTTCTAGGATAGACCATATGTTAGGCCACAGATTACATCCAGTAGATTTAAAAAGATAGATATTATACAAATCATTTTCTCTGACCACAACAGGATGAAGTTATGAATCAACAACAGAAGTAAAACTGGAACATTCACAAACTTGTGGCAATTAAGCAACACACTCTTAAACAACCAATGGGTTGAGGCAGAAATTGCAGGGGAAACTAGAAAACATATAGAGGAGAATTAAGATAAAAACACAAAAGATCAAAACTTATGGAACACAGGGAAAACAGTATTAAGGGGAGATTTGTAGCTATAAATGCTTACATTAAAAACCAAGAAAGATCTCAAATCAACAAGCTAGTTTTACAACTTAAGGAACTAGAAAAAGAAGAACAAATTAAATCCAAAGCTAGGAGAGAAGGAAAGAATAAAGATTAGAGCAGAGATAAATGAACTAGAAAATAGAAAAACAATAGAGAAAATCAATGATGCCAAAAGTTAGTTCTTGGAAACGATCAACAAATTGATAAACCTTTAGTCTGAGAGACTAAGAAAAAAGGGAGAAGACTCAAATTACTAAAATCAGAAATGAAAATGGGGACATTACTACTGACTTTACAGAAATAAAAATGATTGTAAGAGACCTATGAATAATTGTACACCTACAAATTGGAAAATCTAGATGAAAGGGACAAATTCCAAGAGACACAAACCTACCAAGAGGAAATCATGAAGACAGAGAAATTCTGAATAGACCTATAACTAGTGAGGAGACTGAATCAGTAATCAAAAATCTCTTGACAAATTAGAGCCTTGGGCCAGATGGTTTCACTGGTGAATTCCACCAAATGCTTAAATAAAAACTAATAGCATGTTCTCAAACTTTTCCGAAAAATTAGAGAGGTGAGGAACACTTCCATAACTCATCCTATGAGGCCAATATTACTCTGATACCAGAATAAGACAGACAATACAAGAAAAGAAAACTGGCCAATATTCCTTGTGAACACTGATGCAAAAATCCTCAGCAAAATACTAGCAAATCAATACTAACAGCATATTAAAAGGATTATACACTATGACCAAGTGTTTTTTGGAATTGTAAGGATGATCCAACATATGGCAATTGAACAATGTAATACATCCCATTAACAGAATGAAGGGGAAAACCTGCATGATCATCTCAATTGATGCTGAAAAAATATTTAATAAAATTCAACACCACGGGGCACCAGGGGTGGCTCAGTCAGTTAAGAATCTGCCTTTGGCTCGGGTCATGAACCCGGGGTCCTGGGATCGAGCCACGTCAGGCTCCCTGCTTGGTGAGGAGCCTGCTTCTCCCTCTCTCTCTGCCTGTTCCTCCCTCTGCTTGTGCAGTCTCTCTGTCTGTCAAATGAATAAATAAAATCTTTTAAAAAATTTCAACACCATTTCTGGATAAAAACATTCAACATACTAGGAATAGAAGGAGACTACCTCAACATAATAAAAGCCTTATATGAAAAACCCATAGTGAACATCTTAATTCATGGTGAAAGACTGAAAGCTTTTCCTCTAAGATCAGGAACAAGCCAAAGATGTCCACTTTTGCCACTTCTGTTTAATATAGTACTGAGAGTTCTAGCCAGAGCAATTAGACAAGAAAAAGAATTAAAAACATCCAAATTGGAAAGGAAGAAGGAAAATGATCTCTTTACAGGTGATATGATCTTTTATGTAGAAAATTTAAAATTCCACAAAAAATGATAAAACTAGTAAATGAATTCAGCAAAGTAGCAGTATACAAAGTCAACACACAAAAATCAGTTGCTTTCTATACACAAACAATGAACAATCTAAAAAGGAAATTATGAAAACAATTCCATTTATAATAGCATCAAAAGGAATAAAATAGGGGCACCTATTAACTGAGGTGGCTCAGTTAAGTGTCTGCCTTCGGCTCAAGTCATAATCCCAGGGTCCTGGGATCGAGCCCCACATCAGGGAGTCTGCTTCTCCCTCTCCCTCTGCTGCTCCCTTTGCTTGTGCTCTCTCACTCACGCTCTCTCTCTCAAATAAATAAATAAAATCTTTTTTTAAAAAAAGAATAAAATACTTAGGAGATACAAAACATGGCTACAAACATTGCTGAAAACTACAAAACATTGCTGAAAGAAATTAAAAAATAAATTGAAACACATCTTGTATTCATGGTTGGAAGACTTAATATTATTAGAATGTCAATACTAACCAAAATGATCCACAGATTCAATGCAATCCCTATCAAAATCCTGGTGATGTTTTAGCAGAAAGAAAAACCCATCCTGAAATTTATTTGGAATCTTAAGGAACCTTGAATAGCCAAAATAATCTTGAAAAAGAACAACAAAACTGAAAGACTCAGAGTTCCTTATTTCCAAACTTACTACAAAGCTATGGTAGTTAAAACAGTGTGGTGTTGGCATAGAGAGGCATGTAGACAATGAAATAGAATAAAAAGCTCAGAAATAAACCTGCACATACATACTCAGATGAGTTTTGACAAGGGAGCCAATGCTATTCAATGGGGAAAAACACTCTTTTCAACAAATGGTGCTGGAAAAACTGGATATTCACATGTAAAAGAATGATGTTGGACATCTACCTAGCACCATATTAAAAAAATGAACTCAAAATGGATGAAGGACCCAAATGAAAGACCTAAAGTAATAAAACTCTTAGAAGAAAACAGCACCAAAGCTTCACAGCATTGTATTTGGCAATGATTTCTTGGATATCACACCAAAGGCATAAGTAACAAAAGAAAAAATAGACAAATTGGACTTTATGAAAATTTAAAAATTTTTGTGCATTGAAAGACACTGTCGGGGCGCCTGGGTAGCTCAGTTGGTTAAGCGACTGCCTTTGGCTCAGGTCATGATCCTGGAGTCCCAGGATCGAGTCCCGCATCAGGCTACCTGCTCAGCAGGGAGTCTGCTTCTCCCTCTCCTGCTCCCCCCTCTCTCTCTCTCACTCTCTTTCTCAAATAAATAAATAAAATCTTTAAAAAAAAAAAGAAAGAAAAAAGAAAGACACTGTCAACAGGGGATTAAGGAGTGCGCTTGTCACGGGGGGCACAGGGTGATGTATGGAAGTGTTGAATCACTATGTAGTATACCCGAAACTAATATAACTCTGTATGCTAACTAACTGGAATCAAAAACATAAAAATAAACCCAAAATAAATAAAATGATGCTTTTCTTTGGAAATTGACTCCACACAAAAAAGACACTGTCAACAGAATAAAAAGGCAACCCACACAATGAGAGAAAATATGACTGATAGGGATTAATATTCAGAATAGGGAACTCAGCACCCCAAATCAAAGAACCCAATTAAAAACAGGCAAAAGACTCAAATAGCTATTTCTCCAAAGAAGATATTCAAATAGCCAATAAGTGCATAAAAAGATCCTTCAACATCACTAACCATTAGGGGGATGCAAATCAAAACTGCAATGAGATACCACCGCACACCCATAAGGATGGTTATTGTAAAAAAAAAAGAAAGTGAATAACAAGTATGGTGAGGATGTGGAGAAGTTGTAAACCTTGGGCACATTGGTAAGAATGTAAAATGTTTCAGCTACTATGGAAAACAGTATGGGGATTCCTAAAAAAATTAAAAATAGAATTACCATATGATCCAGCAATTCTATTTCTGGGCAAATATTCAAAAGAATTGAAAGCACGGTCTCAAAGAGCCATTTGTACACTCATGTCCATAGCAGTATTATTCACAATACCTAAAACATGGAGACAATCTGAGTGCCTATCAGTGGATGAATGGATCAGCAAAATGTGGTATATACATGCAATGGAATGTTATTCAGCTTTGAAAAGGAAGGAAATTCTGGTATATGCTACATCATGGATGAACCTCAAGGACATTATCCTAAGTGGAATAAGCCAGTCACAAAAAGACAAAAACGGTATGATTCCACTTATCTGAGGTACTTACTCTGTCAAAATCACAGAAGTAGAAAGTAGAATGGTGATTGCCAGGTGCTGGAGGGAGAGGAATGGGAGGTTATTGTTTAATGGTGTAGAGTTTCAGTTTCCCAAGATGGACGAAATCTGGAGATAGATGGTGGTGGTTGCACAACCTACAAATGTGCTCAATATCACTGAACTGTATGCTTAAAATGGTTAAGATGGCAAATTTCATGTTCTGTGTATTTCACCACAATAAAAAGAATAGAGGCAGAAATAAC
Organism: Neomonachus schauinslandi; assembly: GCF_002201575.2. NCBI lineage: Eukaryota > Metazoa > Chordata > Mammalia > Carnivora > Phocidae > Neomonachus > Neomonachus schauinslandi. The sequence goes on along the minus strand of NC_058418.1, from coordinate 25,778,559 downwards.
GACTTTTTTAGACATACAGAAGTATAAGGACTCCATTTTAGATACAAAGACACAAATAGGTTGAACATAAAAGGATGGGGGAAAGGTAGACCACTGCTAACACTAGTAAAAGAAAGTAGACAAGCTAAAGTTTTACACCAAAAAAATAGTACAACTACAAGAAGTTTATTTTATGATAAGAAAGGGTTCAGTACATTAAGACGACATAACCATCGTAAATTTTTATATACCTATTAACTGAGATTCGAATTATATGAAGCAAAAAGTAATAGAACTACAAGGAGAAATAGAAAAATCTAGAGTTATAGCCAGAGGTTCCGATACCTTTCTGTCAATACTTAATAAAATACATACACAGAAAATTAGTAAGAGTGTAGAAGGATTGGGGCGCCTGGATGGCTCAGTCAGTTAAGTTTCCGACTCTTGATTTTGGCTCAGGTCATGATCTCGGGTCATGAGATGGAGCCCCGCATTGGTCTCTGCGCTCAGCGGGAGTCTGCTTGAGATTATTTCTCTCCACCTTCTGCTCCTCTCCCTGCTTGTGCTCTTGCAAGTAAATAAATAAAATCTTTAAAAAAAAGTATAGAGGGCTTGAACAGCACTACCAACCAACTCTACCTAACTGACATCTACAAATGATTCTACCCAGCAAGGGCAGAATACACATGCTTTGCAAATGCAAAGGCACATGGAAGATTGGCCAAGCCAGACTATCTTCTGGGCCATGGGTTGAGTCTCCATAAACTTAAAAGGGTTTAAATCTGCTCACAATGTAATTAAATTAGGAATGTGTAACAGAAAGATCTTTGGAGAGAACACAAATATTTGGAAACAAAAAGACATACTTCTAAGTAACCCACGGCTCTAAGAAGAAATCAAAAGGGGAAAAAATTAGAAGGTATTTTTTTGAATGAAAATGATGAAACACTACATCACAGCTTGTGGGATGCTCCAAAGCAGTACTTACAGGGATATTTATAGCACTAGATGCCTCCATTAGAAAGGAAGAGCATTCTCTTCTCTTGCCTTAAAAAACTAGAAACAGAAGAGCAAATTAAGCTGAAAGTAAGCAGAATAAAGCAAATATAAAAATCACAGTGGAAATCAATGAACTAGAAATAGAGGAAGTGAATGAAACCAAAAGCTAGTCCTTTAGGAGATAAATAAGAATAGTAAATTCTGGGGCACCTGGATGGCTCAGTTGGTTAAGTGTCTGCCTTTGGCCCAGGTCATGATCCCAGGGTCCTGGGATCGAGCCCCTCATTGAGCTCCTTGCTCAATGGGGAGCCTGCTTCTCCTTCTACCTCTACGCTGCTTTTCCCTCTGTCAGCTGCTCTCCCTGCTTGTGTTCTCTCTCTCTCTCTGTCAAATAAACAAAATAAGATCTTTAAAAAAATAGTAAACCTCTAATTGGACTGATCAAAAAAAAAAAAGAGAGGGGGTACAGTAATTTCCAATATCAGTAATGAGGGTATTTTTTTTTGTTGTTTTTAAAGATTTATTTATTTATTTTAGAGAGAGAGAGTGGGGTGGGGAGGGGCAGAGGGAGAGGGAGAGAATCTCAAGCAGACTCTACCCTGAGTCTGCTGAGATTACTGGCCCCCCAGGAATGAGAGTGTTAACATCACTACAGACTTTAGAGACATTAAAAAGATATTAAAATGATAATAAGAGAATCTCGGGGCACCTGAGTGGTACAGTCCGTTGAGTTTTCGACTCTTGGTTTTGGCTCAGGTCATGATCTCAGAGTTGCGGGGGGATCAAGCCCTGTGACAGGCTCTGTGCTCAAGGTGGAGTCTGCTTGAGATTCTCTCCCTCTCCCTTTATCCCTCCCCCCCACTCTCTCTCTCTCTAAAATAAATAAATAAATCTTAAAAAAAGATAATAGAATCTTACGAATAACTCTATGTCAAGACATTCACTATTTTAGATGAAATGAACAAAATCTTTGAAAGTCACAAACTACCATATCTCATCCAAGAAGAAGTAGGTAACCTGAATTTCTCTATGTCTTTTAAAATAATTGAATTTGTAATTAAAAACATTCCCATAAAGAAAACCGCAGGCCCTGGTGCCTTTTAGTGAATTCTATCAAACATTAGAAAAAGAAATAACACCAATTTTACACACCTCCTCTAGAAAATTGAAGAGGAGGGAATATTACCACTTCATCCTATGAGGTTAGTATTACCCTGATATCAAAACCAGAGAAAAGCACTACAATAAAAGGAGGCTACAGACCAATTCCTTCATGAATTATGTGTATTTTATGACAATAAAAAAATGAAGGCAAATAGACTTTTTCAGACATGCAAAAGCTATAGACTAATATCCTTCATGTTTAGATGTAAAAATTTTAAGCAAAATCTTAGGAAATTGAATCCAATAACACTTAAAAAGGATAATATACCATGACCAAGACGGTTTAACCTTTGAAAATTAATCAATGCAATTGACCATATTCAAGAACTAGTCACAAAACCCTATATGATCACCTTAACTGACACAGAAAAAGCACTTGATAAAATTCAATATCCTTTCCTGATACAAAAACTTATCAACAAATTAGACATAGAAGTGAATTTCTTTAACTTGAAAATCCTATAGCTAATATCACATTTAATAGTGAAAAACTGAATGCATTCCTCCTAAGATAAGGAAGAAGACAAGGATGTCCACTCTCACTGCTACTGTTCAATTCCGTACAGGAGGTTCTAGCCAGTGAAATGGGGAAAAGAGAATGGGAAATGAGAGAGAGAAGAGAGAAGAAGGAGAAGGAGAAGAGAAGGAGGAGGAGGAGGGGGAGGAGAAAGGGAGAGGAAGGGGAAGGGAGGAGGTTGGGTGAGGGGAAGTGAAGGAGGGAAAAAAGGAAGAAAGAAAGAAAAAAGAAAAGGAAGGAAGGAAGGAAGGAAAGAAAGAAAGAAAGAAAGAAAGAAAGAAAGAAAGAAAGAAAGAA
>NC_058418.1:25734337-25775593 GCF_002201575.2 Neomonachus schauinslandi | reverse complement strand
GAAAGAAAGAAAGAAAGAAAGAAAGAAAGAAAGAAAGAAAGAAAGAAAGAAAGAAAGAAAGAAAAAAGAAAGGGCATCTATATTGGAAAAGAAGTAAAAATATCTTAATTTGCAGATGACATGATTGTCTATGTAGAAAATCTGATGGAATCTATAAAATGGCCACTAGAATTAATGAGACCGGCAGGGTGGCAGGATACAAGATCAATACACAGAAATTAATTATATTTTTATATACTAGCAAGGAACAATAAGAAATTAAAATTAAAATTACCATTTATACTAATAACAAAAAAAAAAACTTAGGAATAAATCTGGCAAAAGATGCATGAGAGCTAAAAACTACAAAACGTTGCTGAGAGAAATAGAGAGCTATGCCTTGTTCACAGGTCAGAAGACTCAGTATTTTTAAGATGCCTTCTCAAATTTATCTGCAGATCCAAAGCAATCCCAATCAAAATCCCTGCAGGCTTTTTTGTTGAAATTGACAGGCTAATCCTAAAATTCATTCAGAAGTGAAAAGGGGGAAGCAGAACAGCCAAAAAAACTTTGCAAAAGACAAATTTAGGGATGAAGATGACCTGATTTCAAGGCTTACAAAAAGCCACAGTAATCAAGAGAGTGTGGTACTGATGGAAAGATCAAGGGATGAATGGAACAGAATACAGAACCCTGAAACAGGGCTCTCAGCATATATGTGGACAACTGAGTTTTGACAGAAGGGCAAAGGTGGAGAAAAGATAGTTGTTTTAACAAATAGTATTGAAACAATTGGATATCCATGTGCAAAAAATGAACTCTGGTTTATACCCCTCATCATAGATGATATGTAACCTAGACTGGGTGATATGCCTCCTAAATGCAAATTATGAAGCCATACAAATCCTGAAGAAAACACGAAAGAAAACACAGGAGACAAATTTTGAGCTTGTGTTAGGCAACGATTCCTTGGAAATGACACCAAAACCCTAGAAGCAAAAAAATCAGTGAATTGGACTTCCTCGGCATTAAAAACTTCTGTTCTTTGAAAGACACTATTAGAGATAAAAAGACAAACTACAGAATATGATAGAACGTTTTCAATCACATATCTGATAAAGGCTTTGTTTCTAGACTATATAAAGAACTTTAAAAAATGCTCAGCATCGTTAGGCATTAGGGAAATGCAAATTAATGCCACAACAATTTACCGCTAATCACCTATTAAAATGGTTAAAAGGGGGCCACCTGGGAAACTCAGTCGGTTAAGCGACCAACACTTGGTTTCGGCTCAGGTTGTGATCTCAGGGTCTTGAGATCAAGCCCTGCGTCCGGCTCAGCGCTCAGCACGGAGTCTGCTTCAGATTCTCCCTTTCCCTCTGCTCTTCCCCCGACTCGTGTAAGCTCTCTCTCTAAAAATAAAGAAAGAAAATCTTTAAAAATTAAAATAAAATAAAATAGTTAAAATGAACAAGACTGACCATACCAAGTGTTGGTGAGGACGCCGTTAAACCAGAATACTTGTTATGCTGCCGATTCGAAAAAGTTTAGCGGTTTCTTAAAAATTTAAACATGCGCCTGTTGTACAACCCAGCTATTCTACCCCTACGGAGATAAAAGCACATGTCCATCCAAAAACTTGTACATGAATGTGCCTAGCAGCTTTATGTTTAATAGCAACTGACTGGCAACAACCCAGATGTCCACAAATGGGTGAGTGGATATACAAAGCCGTATATCCATACAACAGAATAACACTTAGCAAGAGAAAGGAATGAGCTACTCATACACACAATGACGTGGATGAATCTCAAAATCACTATGCCAAATGAACGAAGCCCGACATAAAAAGGGTGTATGAGTGATAAGAGTCATATGAGTCAATGCATATAAAACTCCAGAAACTGTAAACTAGTCCGTGGAGGCAGAAAGTAGAGCGTGGCTGCCTGGGGACTGGGGCAAAAGGGGTGTGGAGGAGGCAGTAGAGCGTCAGGAGGAAATTTCGGGGAGTGATGGATAGGTTCACTACCTTGACTGTGGTGATGGTTTCCGAGGTGTTTATGTGGGTCCAAACTTAGCACAATATGCTCTTCAAATGTGTGTGATTTATTGCATCTCAGTTAAACCTCAATAAAGCTGTTTTTTTTTTTAAAGATTTTATTTATTTATTTGACAGAGAGAGACACAGCGAGAGAGGGAACACAAGCGGGGGAGGGGGAGAGGGAGAAGCAGGCTCCCCGCAGAGCAGGGAGCCCGATGTGGGACTTGATCCCAGGACCCTGGGATCATGACCTGAGCCGAAGGCAGTAGCTTAACCGACTGAGCCACCCAGGCGCCCAATAAAGCTGTTTTTTTTTTTAAAAAGGTAGTGGGGGAGAAGGGATGGGAACGTGCTCCAGGCGGAGGTTACGGAGGCCTGGAGATGAGGATAGGAGGGGTTCTAAGAAGCGAGAAGGTTCTGCAAGGCTGGAGAACATGGCAGCAAGTTGAGAGTAGGGAGACATGAAGCTGATTATTGGTCCCTTGCGATGTGCTTATAATTTGTTTTGTGCCTCCTTCAGGATCTCTGGGAAACTTTGGGCAATGCCCAGGCCTGCCCCACTGCGATCCTGTTTTTTCTTCTTGCAGGCTCCCGTGACATGCAGCCATTCCATGGAGGTGTTTAAGTGAGCCTGCTCCGGGGGTCGGGGCTCAGAAGATTTAGGTAGGGCTTGAAGGAGGGGGGCTGTCAGCTGGAAGAAGAGAGGGGGAGGTGCCCAGTATCATGAGTTCAGAGGTGGAGGGGGTGGCCTGGGGATGGGCAGGGAGATGGGCCCCAGATCATGTCCCAGAGTTGCTTCAGAGCCTCCTTCCCAGCCCAGTGGGGATCTACATCAGTTCCCCAAAGCCAATGTGCAGAGGATTTGTATAACCAAGTGTGGTTTGCTGAATGAATTGGCAGACACACGTCAGTCTAGCAGAGTTCCCTGCAGCTGTGTCAAGTGCAAGGCTGGGTGGGGAGGCAGAGCACGGGCAAGCAGAGTTTGAGACGGCCCATGCATTTGCATGAGAAGCGGCCCTAGCAGGGCAGAGAGTAGAATAGGGGAACTAAACTTTCAGAACACCCCTCAGTAGCTGGGTCAGCTGATCATTTGGTGGGCTGATTTTCCCCAACCTGATTTTTGCGAATCAGCTTGCTGCCCTTAGGAGGAACTGACAAATATTGATGTGATGTGATACCCTGGGCAGGTTGTAAGTGGGGTGTTATCTGGAATCCACTGTGGGCCTGGGAGTGAGTGATGAAGGCAGAGAGAGGGGGAAAAAGGACAAGCAGGATCTTGCCTGGGACAGGGAAGACAAGAAAAGTCAATATTCAATATGGTCAGCAAACAAGATGTTCTAAGAATGAAGGACAGCAGGGTAACATAAAAGATGATATGGGGGTCCAGCAGAGGAAAAACTGGGCCACAGGGGCAGCAGGTGGCTGTGAATGTCTTTTTGGGGAGACAGGATTGACATGGGCCTATAAGATGAACTTAGATTTGAATGAGGACAGGAAAGAAGGATATTCCAGGTGGAGGGAAAGGCCCCCAGCTGAGGGTAAGAGATGAGAAGTGCAATGACCAGCATGTTCTGTATCATGTCAGTATCAGGTAGAACTCACTTCCAAATGATCCTGAATAATATTAAAACCACCCCTTGGTAAGTGGTATGCAGCCAGGTTGGAAATGACAACAGTGGTTGAGATTATGGGTGATAGGGTTTGCATGTTTGTTAATATGTTTTCTAGTGATTTTTTCCACCAAGAGTGTATATTACTTGTGTATTTCAAAATGTGATGAATCTGCAAACCAACAAACCTAACCTGTTTCCCTTCAAGATCAGACCTCACTGGGACAGTTGCTGGAGGACAGACTGGCTCTCCCCGCGAGATGGAAGCCCAGGGGTGTCCAGCCTCCATCTGTCTGTGAGGCTTCCCAGGGGCCTTGCATGCTCCTTCCAGGCCATAGGCTTGACTGGACGTAGGCCAACGGCAGGAGAACCTGCTCTGGCTGGCATTGCAAGGTGCCAGGACTACCTGAGCAGCCGGGCAGGTGTGACAGATGCCCTGGGCCTCATGGAGCTGGCTATGCCTTGTGCACACACCACCGTCCCATCCCACCTCCCCTCTCCAAACCTCCCTCTGCTTCCCGGCTAGCTCAGGTGTGGTGCATCTGTGGCCCATTGGCAGCTTTCTTGCCCGCAGTGCTAGGGAGCTGTCAGGTTAAAAGCTGGCTTGCTCGATTTGATCCCACATGTGAGCTGTTTTATTTCCCTCTCTCTCCCTTACATGGCTTCGGTGTGCTTTTATAAATATTTCACTAGCCTTGCTAAAGTCTATTTCATCTCTCTCTTAAATTTATTAAATATAAATGCAGCAACAACTCCAACATAAGTCTCTCTTTGCTGTCAAAATCTCAGGCTCCCGTGGAAGTAAATATAATTTGCTTTGTTTACTGTGGGTAATTTGGAGCCCTATCTTCTGTATCAGCACCGCCTGTGCCCCCCCAAATTTCCCTGCTTTCATGACCAGGGGTCTGCCACATCCTCATGTGGCGCACAGGGACCTGGTGCCCACTCTGAAGATGGCACGACAAAGAACCAGCAGGGCTTGTTCTCTGAGACTTGCCCAGCCGGAACCCCTTGGTTCGTTGGTCTCCCGAAGGCACCCCCGATGGGTAAAGGGGCACTTGTACTCATTACCCCAGACCCATGCAGGCCCGGAGGCCTGTCTGAGCCGTGCTTTGCCCCTTGCCTCTCTTGGAGAAGAGGCCCATCTGCACAGCTGGTGACCTGGCCAAAAGAGACGCAGACGGCTGTGAAATCGTTGAGGGCATTGACATCCCTCCCAGCCCACCCCCCAGACCTGCAGTCAACAGAACCAGGGGCAAGGCAGGAATTCTGGTCCCTAAAAGCAGGCCTTGAGCACCACCCTCAAACCCCCTGCTACTTCCTTTGTTCTTTGTTAATTGCAAAATAAACACAACCCTGCCCACCGACTGTGGAGAGAGATTTCTGCCAACCGGGGTAACCAGCAGTGCCAGAGGCTGCCTCCGCTGGCCGCCTGTGATTTCCTGGAGGACATCAGGACCTCAGAGGATCCCAGTGTCAGAGGTGGGAAGCACCCAGTTTGGGGCTTGCAAAATCAGGTGCCCCCCTCCCAGGGCTGGTCGGTAAGGGGAATGAGTGAAATGGGATGCCAAGATGGAAGACGCGGGCACGCTTTATTTGCATCTGGAATCAGTGAAAAGAGTTTTTTCTTTCACAAAGAGCTGGGCCTCTTTCACAAGGAAATGTGCCTTCCCCCATTTTTATTTTGGAGTAAAAATGGCCCGGCTTTCCTCTATTTTTGTAGTGACATTGATGTAGAAAGTATTGCATTTCCTTTGCCTCTAAGTCAGAAGGCAAGGCTTGGCCCAGAACCCTGCTCCTAACTCCTAGCCTAGAACATTCCACCAAACTTGCCGAGATGAAAGTGGGTGATCACACAGGCTCTGATGACTCAAGGTGGTGGCTCCAGGAACTCAGATCTGTGTAATACCCTCCAGAGCTTCAGAACAAGGGCTCTCACCGTGTTTGTGCCCTGTGGGGTCTCTGGGGCTATCTTGCAGATTCAAGAAGGGCACTGTGTGGGCTCAGAGATTTTCCGCCTTCGTGTCCCATTTGGATAGAGCAGGGTAAGAGGATTTTTACCCCGGGAGGTGACAGGAGCATGTTTTGGGGGCGGATTTAAGACCTCCATATTATATCAACATACCCAAATCAGCTTACATTGAACGACATTATTTTGTATAATTACTTTGCTTTACACATTTTAGAAGGGTTTTAGAGTCTTATTTTTGACACTATTAGATTATTAGTCATTTTGATTTCATAATTCTCTTTTCATGTTTTAGTCAATACCCTGGTTTTGTTTGTTTGTATCTCACGCATGTTTAATGGCCCCTGAAAAACCCGTAGACTCCGCTGCTTACCCCGGGGTAAACCGAGCTGAGCCCATGGGTCTAGGATGGGAGAGCCCGAGGGAGGGGTTTCGGGGTGGGTGTGAGGAAGCCACTCGCCCCGGAACAACGAACGGATCGCATCCCCCCCGCATCCTGCCTTCTTTGGGATGTCTCCGGGGAAGCGCGCCCCTGGCGGACCCCCGCCAGGCTCCCCTCCCCGGCTGCGTGGGCGGCTGCCCGTCCCCCGGAGGTAAATGACACGGGCAGTGGCGGGCTTTCTATGTCAATTGCATGATGGCTTTCAGTCGTGGGGCTGGTGGCTTCCTGCCTCACCGCTGGGAGTGAGGCTATTTCAGGATCTCGCTGCTTCCCTTCTGTTCCAGGGAGGGAAGGATGGAGGGCAGGCCGTGGAGGAAGGCGGAGCCCCCGAGCTGGCTTTCACCAGGTGTTTCAGAGGCAAACTTTTCTTCTCCTGTTTCTGCTGCCCACTGCTGGTGGAATGGGCTTGTCGCATTAGCAAGACTTTCTCTGATCGGCTTTTTATTCACTTTTTTGGAGTAAAAAAATAAAAAGCCAAGTCACATACGACTCCAGGTTAGGAAAGTGGCCATATAAGGCAAAATCGCTCGTACATTTTACCGAGTAAAATTTACCTTGAAGACCCTGTCAATTATTAGAATCTAGTAAGTCCCCATAATTTAATTAATTTTGTTTCTTGGGCATTTTAGCTGTGGCTTCGCTTTCCCTGGGGAGGTGGGGGCCAAGGAAGGGTGACAGCGGGAATAAAGGCCCCTCTGTCTGCCTGTTTTTCTGTCGCTCTCTCTGGCTGAGCTCACTTCGCTGAATTTGGGTAAGACAGCTAGCTGTAGATAGGAATCAGTTCTATCGTACTTCCTCATGATACTTTTATTTTGTCAAAATACTCTCACATCTGCCAATCCCTGGGAGGTCGGAGGGTGCGTTTCCTACGAGGACACTGAGGCGGGGAAGGGCAGCCATTTGCCAGGTGGCCCTGGGCCCCGAGGCGGTGTCTCTGGCCCCAACCCGTGTGGGCTCCTTCCACTGTCCCGTACCACCCCTGGCCCTGGGGAGGAGGCCTGGGAAGGGCCCAGACTGGGGTCTCCCCCAGCTGTGGCTCCAGGAACTTCTAAAGGGCTAGGGCGGTGGTGGTTCTCCCGTGGGAGCAACTTTGCCTCTTGGGGGACTTTTGGCAATGTCTGGAAATGTTTTTGGTTGTCACAACTGGGGGTTGCTGCTGGCATCTAGTGGGTAGAGGCTGTTAAACATCCTTCGACACACGGAACAAGGCCCTCCTCCTCCACGACCAAGAACCCCGGGGCCCAGAGCATCAAGTTGAGGAACTCCGGGTCGGGACAATGAGCTCCACTGTACCACCAGCCCCCAGCATCAGCCATCAGATGTGGGCTACTCCAGGGAGGGGGCGTCTGTGCCTGAAGGGTCTCTTTCAGCTGAGGGCACAACTAGGAGCGGCTCGATGGAGAGCAGGGCCGACTGTCTCCTAGCTGCTGTCCGCCAAGGGCGCGCCAGGGCATCCACCACGAGGGGCTCCAGAGCAGAGCCCCAGTGTGACATGGGGAGTCCATGGAGCCCCGGGTCGAACCCCAGGCCTTAAGTTCCCGGCAGAGTAGGAGTGGGTTTTTCTCCACCCTGAAAGTCACAAACCGGCAACACCCAGACACGTGTTGTGTAGATTCAACAGCACCAAAATATTTTTTTTTTTTTAAGATTTTATTTTTAAGCCATCTCTGCACTCAACCTGGGGCTCGAACTCACAACCTCAAGACCAAGAGTTGCACACTCTACTGACTGAGCCAGCCAGGTGCCTCGAAAATATTTTTAATTAGTCGCCACCATTCTTCTAACAGGCAGATTTCATACAAAGCTCCGAGTGTCTAGTTTGCGTGGAAACTTCGGGAGATCCTGCAACGGAGGGCCGCATTCCTGCTGTGCTGCTGCAGGCTGGTACCAGGCAGCTGGGGTTCCTTTTACAAAGTGGATGGTCTTGCCCCTCCAGTGCGCCACCCCTGGCCCGCGACCCTCGGCTACACCTCTGGGTCAAGAGGCTTATTACCCTTGACACAAGCTAGTGCTGGGGCCAGCTTCTGGGCGTGCGCTGGCTGTTTCTCCCCTTCACCAGGCCTCCCTGGCAGACTGGGCCCCGGGTTTTGCCTGTTCAGTGATCTCAGGGCCTTTCCCTCTGCCTGTGTCCTGCTGCGGCTTTTAAGGAAAATCTCAAAAATCACAGCGAACGCTTCTCAATGAAAATCAACGGGAACAAATCTGCCCTTTGTTCCTGGACGTCCCCGCCCTTCTGGCAGGCTCTGAGGCTGCAGGCCGGTCCCTGCTCAGCCACACGTGTCCCTCCCTCTCCAAGTGGTCTTCGGTTTTCGTGGGTGACTCCACCGTTAGGAGCCAGCCCGAACCACGGGACGAGGACGGGTGACGGGTTTCTGAGCGCGTTTGCGATCGCGCGAGGTAACAGCTTCATTCCTCAGCGATGAGTGACCCATATTTCCTAACGTGATTTCCCTGCTGTAACTCAAATTGAGTTCATGTTATTCTAATGATATCAGTTGACCTTGAGAATTAGACCAAGAAGCCTGGGGTTATTCTTCCAACTTCCACTGCAGATTCTTGTGATGTGTTTGGAAACACAATCTGCTCCGCATTGCCCTGAAGTGGGCAGGGGGAAAAATAGAAAACAAAGATCCTGAGCTGCTCTGATTTGTAGAAAATGCATCTGGGCCATTTCAGATCATGGGGTGGGGGAGTCCTTCAGATTATGGGGGGGCTTCTTCAGATCATGGGATACTCCTTCAGATCATGGGGGGCTCCTTCAGACCCTACGGCCCTCCTTCAGATCATGGGGGGACTCCTTCTCCCTCAGTCCTGCCACCGGGTGCAGCTCGTATTCTCCCTGCGCCCATGTACTGCCAGCTAAAGACCAGGATTGGGCCTCCTTTGCCCCTCCTCTTCTCCAGGTCCCTGGACCTTCCTTGCTGGGATGAGCCCTCAGCTAAATCCTATATGGCCTCCTGCCCTACCCTCTCCCTGCTCCCAATCCCCAACGTGATAAGCTTTGGAGGGAACAAATAGTGTGATCTTCTGGAGCACTTGGGGGGCTCCTGTACGGAGGGGGCTCAGGGAATGCCTGAGAATGAGGTTTGGGCTGAGAGCAGAAGGATCAGAAGGGAGCAGACCTTCAACAACGTGAGGGAGCCCAGGCCCACAAGTGTGTTTCTGTGTCGTCTTGAGGTGGGAGGTCTGCCCAGGGGGCACCTGTGTCCCTGAAGGCGGGCTGTGTCCTTGGCAAGTTATCTAACTTCATGTCTCAGTTTCCTCATCTGTAAGATGGGGACACATTAAAGGAGTAAAGCAGTTCATAGGTTATGTGTGTGTGTTCATTCACCTTAGTAGTCGAGGAACTTTTGCCTGTTTTATGTAGGTTTTCATTTTTTTCAAATTGTAACAGAACAAAATACAATTGGAAACCAGTAAGCAGAATGGAATGGAATGGAATGGAATAAAATAGAATAGATAGCATGGATGTGACCCTCGGAAAAGCTGAGTTGAGCTGCCCTTCCTGAGCCCCAGGCTCACTCTGTCGGTGGTGAGAGAGTGCAGGTCTTCCCTGGAATTTCCCGACCTTCCACCCCCAGTGTCCCTTGCAGGGGGGGCGGTGTCAGAACACCTGAAATGTGCCCCCTCCTCCGGGGACCACCGAGCCCCCACTTGGGGAGGGGGGTAGAGCGGCTGCACTCGGGCTGGTGGGGCGTGTGTGATAAGCCAGGATACAATGTGGCTGCAAGCTTTGCGCTTGTGCAGCGGGACTGTGGCATGAAGCATGCAGAGCTGGCAACCCCGCGTCCCCCACGGGCTCCGCTCTTTTGGAAACAGCACCTCTCCCAGCACAGCGGAGGAGGAAGTAGCTGATGGGGATGAAGGAAGATACTCCATTGTCAGGGGGAGAGATGAGATGAGGCCCCTGGGGGGGGGAATGAAAACAGAGCCCACAGGAGACAGCGAGACAGAGACACACACGGATGGAGAGACAAAGAGACGGGGCAGAGACTGGGAGACACACAGGGAGAGGCACGCAGAGAGACAGAGACAGAGACAGAGACAGAGACAGAGACAGCCGAACAGGAACAAACTGAGAAAAAAAGACCTAGAGACACGGAAAGGGACAGACAGGAGGAAAGAACTAGAGACAGAGACAGACCCGGGGAGAGGAGGCCAGGGTGAGAGAAGATAAAACGCCCACCTGCTTCCAAGGCTGAGGTTGGGAAAGTTCCCTCTGGTGCTGCCACACCCAGCGCCCTGCCCCCCAGCACGCTCACATCTGTGCGCGCACACGCGTGCGCGCGCGCACACACTCACCAAGCCGAGTCACATTCCTGTCCCCCACACCCAGGATCATCTCCCTGGTTTCCTGTCCTCCTTTGTGCTATTTGCATTCGAAACTGTTGTGCTGCGAGTCTGGGAAGCACGTGCTGTCTCCTCAATGCAGCTTTGCATTTCTCAGTTTGATTTTAGCAAACGACTCGAACTTGGGTCCTGGAGTCTCCCTGTGCCCCCACCGCTGCCCCCTTGGCTGGGTTTGCATGCGACCGCGTGGCTGGGGCCGTCCTCTGCGGGCCCGTGGGGCCAGCTCAGCCGCCACCATTTCTCTCCCTGTTCCAGCTCCTGGAATTATTGCGGCAGATTTAGCCTGAGGCTGGTTCCATGGGAGCCCAGAAGCTGGGGTATCGCAGTGAGGCTCGGCCGGATGAAGTGCATGGAGGCTCTCCATAAGCTCAAACCTTGGAATCGGCCCTTTCGTCTAGCTTTCTTGAGACTGGGTTGCCTGGGCCCCTGCTGCGACCCCTTACTCACCCCCACCGTGACCCCTGACACTGTCCCCGGGGGCACTGGGATGCAGGGGGTGTGTGGGGGGGCAGGTGGTGGCATGCACCCTGCTAGCTCCAGACTGCCCTCGCTGCAAGACTCAGAAGTGTCAGACCTGGGGGAAATCAGATCATAATAGCGATGGCCAATGTGGATAAGTCTCATTGGATGCAAAGTGCTCTGCCCGCCTTGTTTTATTTACTTCACAACCCCGTGAGACTGGTACTATTACTATCCCCATTTTACAGATGCAGAAACTGAGGTTCAGAAAACAGATCTTATGCTCAAAGTTCCCTGGCTCTGATTCTAAAACCTATACTCCTAAATGGTCTGTGTTGAAATAATTTTTGCTTCTGTTGGGGGTTTCTTTCCTCAGTGAATACGGGCAGGAAGATCTGGGAGCCCATCACCAAAGGGCAGCACAGCCTCATGCACACCCAGTTCCAGCTGTGGGCCATTTGTCAACAGTGTGCTTGTTCAAAGTGTGTTCACAGCTCTTACCTCATTTGATCCCCATGAAATGCCTGTGGAGCACATCGGGGTAATCCATTTGAAAGATGGGGAGGCTGAGGCCCAGAAAGGCCTACCCTCTGAGTCGAAGAGAAGCCCGAGCCTGAAAAGAAGCTTTAAAAAAAAATTATTTATTTTAGAGAAAGAGAGCGAGCAAGAGAGCATGTGCGAGCAAGGGGGAGGGCAGAGGAAGAGGAGAAAGTCTTAAGCAGTCTTAAGCAGACTCCGTGCCTCTCGGGGCTCGATCTCATGATCAGGGCCTGAGCTGAAACCAAGAGTTGGATGCTTTAACTGGCTGAGCCACCCAGGGACCTTGAAAAGAAGCTTCTGTGTCCAAACTTCTGGGAGATGTTTCCCTCCATGCTGTGGCAGCTCTCTGCCCAAGAAAAACCTTTGTTAGTGTTTTTGCTTTTGTTTTTTTAGGAGCCTATTTCCAAGAACCTGGACCAGCTCTTGCAGGGACTGGGCCTGACCTCAGGCCAGCTGGGGGTCTCCGTGGTGGTGGTGGTGCGGGGGCTGCGTTTGGACTGGACTGGAGCTCATTTCCTCTCCCTAGCAGGCTGCAGGCTCTGTGAGGGCAGGAAACCTGTGTATCTTGTTCAACAACTATTCTGCTTGGGGCTTGGGACAGGCTGTCCTCTGCTGGAATCCGTCCCCTCCACCCTCCTGTCTCACCTAGTTCAGTGTGTGTCCTGAGCCCTGATGTACACGAGACCCTGCGATAAGATCCTCTAACGTCCTGATCTTTCCCTTCACACTCTGACGTGTGTTCAGGGATACACGTGTGTGATCATTTGTTCGGTATCTGGCTCTCCAGCCAAAGTCCAGCCCGGTGAGGTCAGGAGCCATGGTGTGTCCCCGCTGTGGAACCACCCCCCTCCCCGCCCGCTCGCCTTGTACAGGGTCTGGCCATCATGGATGCTCGGTAAGGACTCATTGACCAGAAGAACCACAGTCCCTCTGGCCAGAGCTGTGCCACCAGAGAGCAGGAGGTGGGTGCCACAAACGTGGGGGAGAGGAATAAATGGGGGCCACGTGTTAGAACCCTGTGGAGCTCACTGAGCCCAGGGACAGCCACAGTTCTGGAAAGACATTGTTGCAGATTGCTAGCTGTGGTCTCATTTTCATTTATTTTTTATTTTTTAAAAAGACTTTATTTTTTTTATTTGAGAGAGAGACTGAGACCACAGGCAGGGGGAGCGGCAGGTAGAGGGAGAAGGAGACTCCCCCCTGAGCGGGGAGCCCGATGCGGGGCTCGGTCCCAGGACCCTGGGATCATGACCTGAGCCGAAGGCAGACGCTTAACCGACTGAGCCACCCAGGCGCCCCGTGGCATCATTTATAAAGAAGGAAATAAACATACTTGGTGAGCGAACTGTAGCTGTTTAATCTGACTTCCACTTCTGTTTTATCTACGTCTTGTCCTGGTGCCTCACTCAACCCTGGCCCAGCTCTAGGACGTTCTATTTCATAAAGACCCAGATGAAAGAAATCTTTCAATCCTGTCCTACGGCTCCCAGAATAAAATCCAGGTTCTTACTGTGACTTGTGATCTGTCCCTGACCCCACTGACACCCTCTTTGTTTTTAAGTTTTTATGTAAATGCCAGTTAATTAACACACAATGTGGTATTAATTTTAGGTGTACAATATAGTGATTCAGCACTTACACACAACATCTGGTGCTGATCACAAGTGCCCTCCTTCATCCCCATCACCTATTTCCCCCCATGCCCCCACCCACCTCCCCTCCTGTAACCATCAGTTTGTTCTCTGTAGTTAAGAGTCTGTTTCTTGGTTTGCCTCCCTCTCTCTTTTTCCCTATGATCATTTGTTTTGTTTCTTAAATTCCACATATGAGGGAAACCATATGGTATTTGTTTCTTTCTCTGACCAGCTTATTTCATTTAACATTATGCTCTCTGGCTCCATCCATGTCATTGCCAAGGACAAGAGATCATTCTTTTTTATGGCTGAGTAATATTCCATTATATATATATATGTATATATATATATATATATATACATATATATATATATATATACATATATATATATACACACACACACACACACACACACACACATCACATCTTCTTTATCTTTTCATCAGTCGATGGACATTTGGGCTGTTTCTATAATTTGACTATTTGTAGACAATGATGCTATAAACATTGGGGTGCATATATCCCTTTGAATTAGTATTTTTGTATTCTTTGGGTAAATACCTAGTATTTCAATTGCTGGTTTGTAGGATAGTTCTATTTTAACTTTCTGAGGAAGCTCCACACTCTTTTCCAGAGTGGCCGTACCAGTTTGCATTCCCACCAGCAGTGTAAGAGGGTTCCCCTTTCTCCACATCCTCGCCAATACCTGTTGTTTCTTGTGTTGCTGATTTTAGCCATTCTGACAGGTGTGAGGTGATATCTCACTGTAGCTTTGATTTGCATTTCCCTGATGGTAAGTGATGTTGAGCACCTTTTCATGTGCCATGGACACCCTCTTACAGACCCGCACCAATGCCACTCCAGCCAAAGGAGTCTACTCTCTGTTTCTCAAATTTGCAAAACTTGTTCCTGCCTCAGGGCCTTTGCGCTTGCTGTTCCCTCCACCCCAGGTGTTTGCTTGGTGGCTCCTTCTTATTATTTAGGTCTCAGCTCACATTTTACATCCTAGGAGGTTGTAGGAGGAGTAGAGTAACTTCTCCACTCCCACCACACATCCTTCTATCCTGTCTCCCCATTTATTGTTTATGCTGCTATCTGGAACTTGGCTTATTTATTTATTTCCTTCCTTCCTTATTTACTTGTTCAGTGTCTGTTTCTCTCCCATGAGACTATAAGCATCATGAAGGCTAGGCTGTCAGTTGCTGCATCCTTGGAGCCTAGGACAATGTCTGGCACGTGGTAGGTGCTCCATCTTACATTTGTAGGATGAGAATAAATGAATGAACAAGATCTGATTCTGAAGAGGCCACAGAAGATAGCAGGGTGGGGAACGGGTTTGACCTCAGGCAGGATGCATCTGCTGGTGGATTTTGCCATCACTCTCTTCTGGGTGGAAACCAGAAGGTCCCTCTCTTTCGCTTGACACCCCTCTTTGAGCTTCTCCTGTCACCTGTGAGAGATGAGTCCCACAAGAGATGGTGATCAGGGGTTACCCAAGAGGAGCCCTGTTGAACCCTGGGCTCGAGTCGTCCTCAGCCTCGTGAGCTCTTGTCACGGTAAATAGCCACCTGACAGGCTGTGAGCCCCTGCTGGAGGTGAGGTCCTGGGGGTGTAAAGGTGGGAGGGCAGGATCCTGCCCTTGAGAGGCAGTTACAAAACAACAGGACGAAAATAGAACATCCGCACCAGCAAATGCGTCTACAAGAAAATGAACTGGAGGGATAGACATCGAGATGTTTGCAGTGACAGGTGACTGTTTTTGCTTACCTGCATGATATAATGTAAACATACACTTTATTTACATTATCTGCAAAAGGTTTTGTTTGTTTTCATATAGCACAGCCTGTGGTCAGGGCAGCGTATGTCCCCCTCCTAAAAGGCTAGCCAAAGCAAAGGTACTATGAACCAAGAGATCAGAGGAGGGGGACTTAGGTGGGTGGCAGGGGCCCAGGAAGGTTTCAGGGGAGGTGGGCTCAAGGCAGGCTCGGGTGGAGGAGGAGGCTTTGGGTGGAGTGGGAAGAGAGTGTCAGGAGGGTGAAAAGCAGAGTCGTGGGGTGTGTGTGTGTGTCTGTGTCCGGGCTCAGAGTACATACCGGGCTGATCAGAGCAGGAGGCTGGAGCTGGATAAGGCTGGGCTGAGTGCTTTCTGTTGTCTGCACATCAGCCAAATTTTTATTTGCCTGAATTTTCCCCTTGAAGGGTGAGCATCTTGGGGAAAGAACCTGGTTTTGACATTGAATCCTTAGTGCAAGTCATACAGTAGGGCTGATAAGTATCTCGCATAGATAAATGACAACAACAGAAGAGCTGATTCCCATTGAACAGCTGGTTAGCAGCTGCTTGCTGACTGAGATCAACCATTTCAACCCTATCCTGACCCAGTTGTGAGGCAAGGCACATCTGAGTGCTGGTGGCTGGCGCTGGGCAGCCTGACACCTGGTTTGATGGGAATGATTAGGTATTTTGGCATCCAGTCTGGGTTGTCCTCATGATGCCAAAACAATCAATCACTTCAGAAAGAAAACAGGACGGCCAAGTCCGTCCGCGGTGCTGTGTGGACGGAGCGACGGGTCACTGCCTCTCGGCTGCCTGTGTTGGGGGTCACACACAGCACAGGGGAGGCGAGAGCATTATGCCGCTGCCCCTTCTCCAGTAGAAATGGAGATGGCTCTCCCAAGAGGACCAGGGCGAGGCTGCACGGTGCCTCGCGTGCCCCTGACATCTTTCTGGGAATTCCTGCAGCATCGGTAGCAACATAACAACAGCCCACCTTATAGGTAAGGAGCCAAGGGTCAGAGAGGTCCATCACATGATGGTGTGGGTCTAGCTGAGACTTTGAGTTGCCTCTTCAGACTCCAAGTTCCAGGTCCTTCCATCACAACCCATGTTTCGGGGGCCAAAGTGTTAGAAGAATGGTCTGGTTAGATGTTTGGCTAAAATATGGGGCAAATCTAAATGACCGATCAATCTGTCCCTGATCGGAGTCATCAGATGTTTCCTGTGCTTACACATGTGCTCAGTGATGGAGAGCAAGTTCTCTGGGGGCTGACCCCGTGGGCGGGAATCCAAGTTCAACCATTTAGAAGCTCTGTGGCCAGGGGAAATTTACCTAACCCCCCTGTGGTTTAGTTTCCTAACATGTAAAAAGGGACTGATTGTAGCCTATGCAATGGATCATTGTCAGGATTCAATGAAACCAGCCACATAGTGCTACCCATGGAAAGCTCTCAATGCTTGTGGCTCTGACTTGGAGCCGGGCACCGTACGTGCATGGGGGATGTAGCACCAGCGATGTCCACCTGCAGAGAACAGTGCTTGGTGGGAAGGAGGACTCACGCATGTGCTGAGCCTTCTCCAGCCATTTGTGCATGTGGTCACAGGTGCGGGTGGCCATGTGGGTGAGGATGCTTGGAAGTATTGGTTCTAGTGGTTATGACAGGATTGGGGCATGCTGTGCATAGCTCCTTGACCCGCAGGAACAATGACCTGAAGCGTGGAAAGAGTGGTCAGTAGAGATGGAAATGTGTTCCCAGATTGGCCGAAAATAAGACATTGTAGAAAATGGTTATTTTTTTATTTGCTCGCTCAGACATGTATTTAACAAGCTCCCCATGGTAGTTGCCATGTGAGTCACATCATAAATGCCAGGACATCAGGGGAAGTTCATCATCTGAAAGGAGAGAAAGGCATTAGGCATTCAAGTAGCCTTCAGTGGGGTGAGTGCAATGTGGAGATTTGCATGGGGAGGATGTGTATCTAATCCACTGTTTGTGTGTTTCCGTGTGTGTGTGTGTGTGTGGTGGTGAGGTAGGGCTTCCTGTAGGAGATAACACCTGGGCTGAGTGCTAAAGAGCAAGTAGGACTTGCCCAGGGTACTGGGGGAAGGGTATTGGCAAAAACACAGTCCAGATAGAGGGCCCAGCAGCAGTGGAGGTAATGGGACCATGGACAATGGGACAAGGGTCCCGGCATGAGCAGGCGTGTACAGTGGGACAAGAGAGGGCAGCTGAGGACCTTGTGAGTCTCAGTGAGGGGTTTGGATTGCGTCATGGACAATGGGGAACCTTAGCAGCTATGAACAGACCAACCTGGCCAGATGTATATTTTTGATAGATCTCAAAGGCCAAAATGAGCTATGGTCTGGGCTGGGTGACTAAAGGTGGGAGTGGGGAAGTGAGACTGGAGGGAACAGTAAAGGTTGCCAGAGGCCGTGATCTCTAATATCTGGGGAACAATGGTTGGTGGCTGGAACAAAGGAAGTAGCAGCAGAATGAATGGGAGGGAGGAGGGGATAGACTGGGGACATCAATTGTACTGACTATGGTGCTTGACTGCTAGGATGTCCCAAGGAAGAGTGTGAAGTTAAGGACAACCTGGGGATTTCATGGACAGAGAAGCCACCAGTGGAGAACTAGTATGTAGGGAGGTGGTAGGTTATGGGAACGTGTGAAACATCTGATGCTTTATACCCAGCAGATGACTGAGCTTATGAGACTGAGCTTGAGCAACAGATCTGGGCTGATCATATGGACCTGGGGGTCTTTGCAGAGACAGTTAAACCAGGGGGCACGGTGAGTGAGACAAACAGTAGGCCAAACCACAGAACCATGGGGCAGAGGAAAAGGGAAGAAGAGCCCAAGAGGGAAGAGCGTCAAGATCAGTGGGTGGAAAACGAGAAGAATGTGGTGCTATGGAAGCCAGGGGGAGTTCTGCATCAGTCAGGATATGTTGTGTTATGCTGCAGTAACAAACAAGCTCCCGAGTCTCAGTGCCTTCCACAACAGAGATTTATAGCATAGACTACATAACGTAACCGGCTCGGGTCAGCTACTGCCCTCTGCCAGGACCCAGGATGATGGGGCAGCTGTCCCTGCCACCACCCCAGTCTCTTAGCAGAGGTAAAAGAGGACATGGTAACCAGGAGCCACCTTTGGAAACTTTCCCTCCAAAGTGACAGATACCCCTCCTGCTCACATTTCCTTGGCCAAAGCCAGTCCCAGGCCAAGCGTGAGGTCAACATGGCAGGATAATATAATCCTCCCCAGAAAGGGGCAACGGATATCCTGAATAATTATGCCCTTGACCACAGATTATAGAGATTCAAGAAGAAAGGAGAGACAAACAGCTCGAAACACAGTTGAGAGAGCCAGGATGACAAGGTCCTAAGAGCACCATCCAGATTTGGCTGTTAGTGGATGTCCACTGTCCTCACTATGGTGGGGACAAGCAAGCAGCCAGGACAAAGGCAGTAAGTGTCAAGTGTTTTGAGAAATCTGCCATGTGAAGAAGGGTGGCCACAAAGGAGAGGAGTTTCAGTGATTCTCCCAATTCTGTGTTTTCTCTTAAACTGGACGCAGACATGTGGCAGGTTGCCAAAGGGGCCACAGAGTCTTCCTGGCTTTGTATCCACACGCATCCAGAGTGTAGCTCCTCCCACAAGACAGACTCTCTGTCTCTTGAATCAGGCTGGCCCTGTGGCATCGTTCACTGATGAGATAGGGGCGAACTTGCCTTCTCCCTGCTCTGGGAACCCTGAGGTGGCCTGCACACAAGCCCGGGCTAGCCTGCTGGGTGATGAAAGACCCGTGTTCTAGCTGCCCCCTTCTCCACTCCTCATCACCCCAGCCAACAGCCAGCCAGCCTCCAGGAGCAGAGCCACCCTGCCAACCGGCAGCTGACCGCAGATGCACAAGGGAGCCCAGCCAAGATCAGAAAACCTGCCATGCTGAGTCCAACCCAGAATGCCAACTTATGGAATCATGAGCTAAATGAATGGTTGTTTTAAGCCACTAAGTTTTGGGGTGTTTTGTTATGCAAAAAAAAGCATTAAGTGATACACTGTATGTAATGAGATTTCCAGTTGATGAGCAGAATATCTGGAGGTTTGTACTGGAGACTTGAGTTCATGAGATTCTCCATGTGGGATGCATGTGATGGTAACTACTTTAGGAGCTTGGCATGTAGTAGGTGCTTAGTAAGTGTTGAAAGATCAAGTGAATTCCATTTATAAGCACACCACCAGACTATGGGCTTTGGATGATGATGATGTGTCAATGTAGGTTTATTTTTTATTTTTTCTTAAAGATTTTATTATTTATTTATTTATTCATACTTCAAGAGCAAGTGTGACAGGGGAAGGGCAGAGAGAGTGGGAGAGAGAATCTCAAGCAGACTCCATGCTGAGCACAGGGCCCGACATGGGGCCGATCCCACAGCCCTGAGATCATGACCTGAGCCAAAATCAAGAGTCGGACGCCTAACTGACTGAGCCACCAGGCGCCCCCTCAATGTAGGTTTATTGATTGTAACAATGTACCACTCTGCTGTGGGATACAGACAGCTGGGGAGGTTCTGCATGTGTGGGGACAGGGAGTATCTAGGAACCCTCCATACTTTCTGCTCAATTCTGCTGGGAACCTAAACTTGCTCTTAAAAATGTTTATTAATTAGGCAAACACACACACACACACACACACACACTCCACCAGAACTTCCAGCTGAGTTTTGGGAGCCAGGTGAAGTAAGTGATTGGCTGAGGTTCCATCTTGTTAATGGGTAAAGACAAGACCAGACCCAGGTCTTCCCCATCAACCTCCCATCTCCATCCATATGCAACTTCTGTCTAGTCCTCTCTGCAAGGGGACCAAGGTGGCATGAAAGGCCGCCATGTTGAAGAGATGATGGGTATGAATATTTTATATTCTCTCCCTTCTTGTCAAAATCCACAATATTGCCTTCCATTAGTCAACGTCCTTCGAGCACTCTGTTCGGGGTGTGGCATGCCTTTATGTATTTATTTCTTCATTTGGTCTCTGGCCTGCCTTTATGAACAGCCTCGCTCTGCGACCCTTCAGAACAGGGATGTTCTGATGGCAAACAGGCAGTTTCCTAACTTGGGTGACTTCTCATCAAGTTCATTGCTTTTACATTAAAATAATCACTTCAGCTGGGGGCAGCTGGGGCTGAACGTTAGCAGCTTAATTGCACCCACCTTTCAGCCCTCTCCTCGAAGATTGATTCCAGGGTGTTCCTAGCATAATATATGCCAGGGTCTATAAAAGCAGAAAAGTGGCGGCCCTCTTAACCAGAGCAGCAAAGCCGATTGATGCATTTCTTCCGTTAAATTTACTGGCTTTATTGAAAGGTCTTCGGGGAGTTGCTTGCTCATTAAATACACCAAATACAAAATCTCTCTTAATACAGTATTATCTTGGTAATATAGAAGACTTCCCCAGTGTGAGCTCAGACAGGGGATTGTCACAGCTTTTAGGAGGCCACGCTCACAAAGATTGTACTTCCGCTCGTAAGCAGCTACTCTGCACCCCTGCGATTTGGGGGGTCCGATTCTGCCTAACCTATCCAATGCACCATCCTCATTTTGCCTCACCCCACCTCCATCACAGTCCAGGCCAGAGTGTAGCAAAAGGTAGGACAGCTCGCAGAACTATACGACATTTAACATCAGCTCTCCGCAATGACTTTGAGAACTGAGAAGTGGAAAATGATGTAGAAACATGTGATCCTTTAGCCAGGTCAGTTCTGGCTTCAGACAGTGGCAGGAGGATGAATTTGGTGACAGCAGTGGGGAAGGGGACAGTGGCTGGCTCTTCACACCCCCAGATGTCTGGGGCCCTCAACCTTAGGGACCACGTGGACCCTGGCCACAGCCAACAGGCACTCTTTCTGCCAGCCGGGTCCAGCACTGAGATGGTGGGGCCCATGCTTGATGTGAGATCTCCACCAAGTCCTTTCCTATGTTCTGACTGTCAGTTCCTTTCTGAGTAAAATCAGGTTAAAAATGCCTTTCCATCTTCACAAGTTTGCAAAAAAAAAAAAAAGATTCCATCACTTTCCTAAAAGGATATGGGTCAACTAATAGCACAGGAAGTCTCAGGTAATTTTAACAGAACAGAAATAGAAGGGAAAGCCCAGAGTGAAGGGGAGGAAGGGGAGCCTGCACATGCTTAGTCAGAGGAGGAGCATGAGCTCCCTGGGATGTATGAGCAGGAAGATCGGCAAGTGCTGGTTTCCTGGATGCTCCGCAGGTTTCTTCCTCGAAGGGTAGACACCTTTGCCTGCCCAACCTCAATGTCCTCTCCCTCCTCGCCCTTCCTTCCAGAACTCCAGTGTGGCATCAGGCCCTGTGCCCACCTGATCACCTGATCGGGGACAGGCGTCTTCACCTCTATTGTGTTATGGACCCCTTGGCAGTCGGACAATAATGCTTTTAAATTGCACAAAATAAACAATATAGCATTGCAAAGGAAGCCAATTATATTGAAATGCAGTTATCTTTTTAAGATTTTATTTATTTATTTGAGCGAGAGAGACAGAGAGAGAGAGCGAGCGAGCATGAGCTGGGGGGCGGGGGGGATAGGGAGAGAAGCAGTGGGGCTTGATCCCAGGACCCTGGGATCATGACCTGAGCTGAAGGCAGACGCTTAACTGACTGAGCCACCCGCGCGCCCCTGAAATGCAGTTATTAAAATATTTTTTTAATTGTGATTTAGTGGCATGCTTCTTGTTAGCACACTATATAATACTCAAGGCAGGTAGAACGATGACTATCTTCTATAGTATGATGTGTGCTATTTGGGGGCATCTGCCCCAACTGTGGTATGATTGGAAAAATACCTGTGCTTTCTTGTGGTGACACAGTCACAGGGATGCTCACGCTACTGTAATCTGTTGCCTACATTTGTAATTTAAGGGATGATGGAGTTGAGGTGGAGGTGAGTAAAAATAAAGACATCATTTGTTTTTCCATCCACATTCACAGGTTCCATGAAACTGATCCTCAGTTTCCTGCTATTGAGGTGCTGGTCGTGATGCTGACCTCAAGGGATGTCATGAGGTTGGAGAACAAGCCTGACCCGATGTCTCATCTTGAAAGTCTGACATCATCTGTGCAAAATGCAAAGGCAGACTCCAGGTTAAGAGTGTGGACCTGGAATAACCCAGACGAGTCTAATTCTTTGCCTTCCTTTGGAATCTTGTCTTTCTGGGTTGACCATCCCCACTGGGGCTTTCTGAGACCCCATGCTCACTGCTGGCCCATGAGCGGGCGCTGCCCCCGATGCCCACCCTTCCAGCGATGCAAGGACCCAACAGAATGTTCGTCAGTCCTCATGATAATTCTTCATGCCTTTCGTAAATCTATCTGGAGTGAGGAGCAGTTTCCTGGGATTTAAAGGTTGACAGAAACGAAGCCAGGTGCACATCCGCTCTCACCTGTGACCAGACCAGGCTTCCCAGAAAGTGGAAGTGGGGCCCCAGATTGTGAGCACCTCTTGCTGGAGCCGTAACCACGGGGCATTCCCAGCCGTTCCCAAAGGTGCTGATAAGGAGGTGGCGGGCGTGGGTTCCAGTCTGGTCTCGGCTGTTGTCTTGCTGTGTGAGCTTCTGTCTTTCCATCTGTAGAATGGACTCCCCATCTGGTCCCTACCGCCGGCCTCTTAGATTATCAGGAGCTTGCAGAGCATGGTGGTTAGGGTGACTCCAACACGAGGCTGCTGTACGTACAGCCATGGTTTTCACCACTTGGAGCCTCTGTTCCCTTATCCATGAAATGGGCTCACGATGCATATTCCTCGAGGGCGTTGTATGAATTAGAAACTCACTTGATAGCTCATCCTCAGTGTCGAATGGACATCAAACATGTAATCTGTCCCAAACGAAACTCTTGATATCCCCACCCTGCCTCCATCCCAGTCAGTTCCCTTCTCTGTCCCAAACCTTTCCATGATCCTATCTGGCTCAGCACCTCACAGAAGCTAGCAAGGCCCTCTGTCCTCACTTACCACGTGCCCTCTGCCTCATTCACAGTCCCTCTGGCCACATTCTCCTGGAGCTCACTGAGCCTGTGCCTGCCCCGGGCCTTTGCACCTGCTGTCTGCTCTGCCTGGAGCATCCATGTGTGTGCATCTCACACCTTGCCTGTTCTTTATTTTTCTTCCTCGTCCTTACTGCTATCTGAAATTACAGCATTTATTTATTCACTAGTGCGAATAATGTGTTGGTGCCTGAAAATGTTTGTTGGCTGTGAAAGGCATTTTGGCAAGCATTGCGAAGAATGGACTAAGAATAGGGACTAGACAACATTAAGAAATCACTGTTGGGGGTGTAAGGGTGGCTCAGTCGATTAGGCGTCTGACTCTTGATTTCGGCTCAGGTCATGATCTCAGGGTTGTGGGATCGAGCCCCGCGTCAGGCTCCATGCTCAGCAGGGAGTCTGCTGGAGATTCTCTCTCTCCCTGTCCCCCTCCCCCCATGCTCACTCTCTCTCTCTAAAATAAATAAATAAATTTTAAAAAGAGATATCACTGTTAATTCGGTTGAGTGTGATAATGGCATTGAGGTCAGGGTGAAAATCAAGAGGCCTAACTATTAGACACAAGCTGAAATATTTGTGGGTAAAGTGGCGTGCCTGGGATTTGCTCTAGAATATTCCAGTTTAAGAGAAAACTGGGAATCAATGAAGCAAGAATGGCCAAGTGTTAACTGT
The DNA here is from genome assembly GCF_002201575.2 of Neomonachus schauinslandi. Classification (NCBI taxonomy): domain Eukaryota; kingdom Metazoa; phylum Chordata; class Mammalia; order Carnivora; family Phocidae; genus Neomonachus; species Neomonachus schauinslandi. Next base: position 25,752,063 of record NC_058418.1, on the reverse strand, counting down.
TAAAGTCAGAAAATGGTGGCATTTGGGTTAATTATATTATTCTCTTTCTTTTGGGTGGTTTGAACATTTCCACGATTTAAGTTAAACATATTTATTGAACCCATTGGTGAGTGAATGAATAGCGTGTAAAATGTACTCAACCCAGAGCCTAGCCCATGATACGCACTTACTATTAGCTTACAAAATTGTCAATAAAAAGAGATGAGGGAGCACGCTGAACTCAGAGGGGGTGGGTGCAGATGCCGATGGTGTTCTTGAAAAGCAGCCCTCTGACGGCCACCGTCCATACCAGGGCCTGGGCAGGGCAGGGGGACCTGCGTCCTGTGCCTGTGGCATGCTCACCCTCCCCAGCTCCTGGAAGAACTGTGCTGGCCCCATTGCTGGTTCCAGGCTGAGCCCGGGGCCGAGGAAGCTTTCAGAACGCCTGTCCAGTAGCCCACGCCACATGCACTCACAGGGGGCACGGTGCTTGTAAGTGGCTTCTGACACTGGGGCACCGAATGGGCCCTGCCCTGGGCAGCACAGGCAGGCGCGGCCATGGAGGCTCGTGCTCATGCAGCGCTGAGCAGCGGAGGTCCGGGAGCTTGGTGCAGTCCCCGGCTCTGGAGTCAGGCACTCTGCGGAGCCTGGCATGCCCTGTTTGTCTGTGGTCTGATGGGCAGGGGGAGCACCAGCGGGCTCTCAGTGAGGCCAGGAAAGCCAGGGAAATAGGACAGGGTCTAGCCACCTGGAGTTTCCTGCAGGTCAGAGCCACAGGGACAGGATTTGTGATCCGGGAGCATTCCCGAGGTCACGAGGGGATGGCACGCCGGGGGTAGGCAGCGGGCAAGGAGGCTTGTGGATGTCCTGTCTGGCAGTGAAGCACTGATGGGTACCAGACCAGTGGCTCTGGGTGCAGATGCCCCTCTGCACTCCTCAGGTCTGGGACCTTGGGCAAGCCACTTGCCTTCTCTCAACCTGTTTTCTCGTCCGGAAAATGGGACTAATGGTAGAGCCACCCGGCCAGGCATTGTGGGATGCAGTGAGGTCCTGTGTGTGCCATGCCGAGCTCAGCGCCTGGCCCATCCTAGGAGCTCAACAGACAGTAGTCATTTATTACTGTTGGTTTGGGATGGGGACTTCACAAATATTTGTCCAACGATTCCATTTGTTTGGCCTGTAGCCCACGGTTCCCTTAGAGCCACAGAGGGCTGTGTTGACTGATAAAATCGGGGTGCTATTATCAGGAAGGAATGAAAGGATGCTGAGGTGTGGCTTCCCAGTGGGGTCTTCTCCCGACTTCCAGCCCCATCTGGCCAGCCCACGCTTCCCATGACCTGGAGCTGCTAGTCTGCTGAGACGCCCAGTAGCACCGCTCTCCAGAACTTCATCCAGGCGAGCGCTGGGTTAAGCACTTTCTATGTGTGACATTATTTGGTTCTCCTGATGATGCTGTAAATTAGATATTTTTATTACCCTCATTTTAGAAATAAACATATTCCTAAAGGTTGCTAGAGGTGACATACTTTTCCTGGTAGAACCAAGACTTGACCTCGGAGGGTGAACCATCAACCACTGGTTCTCTCTCTTCTGGGCTAAGTTACAGGGGGGCTCTCTGCCTGTAAGGGTCAATCCCACAGGAGCTTGGAGAGGTGAAAGCACGAAAGTCGCTATGCTTCAGACTTGGAGGCGTGCCATTTGGAGGCTGGAAGGAGGACAGTTTAAGGCAAATAAAAGAACCCCTGCCTCATCCAGTAGAAAATCCTGATATGCTAAGGCGCAGTGACCCTGGCTGCAAGCATAAACTGGTTTGTGATTAGCATCAGGTAATGTCTCTTCCTGGTAAGAGTGGTCTCACTCTTGGTCTGTCTAGGGCTGAGGACATCCCCACAAGAGTACCAGCTGTTAGCTCCGAGCTCAGCTCCCAGTTCGGAAGCCTCTGGAGTTCTTAGAAGCCCCCATTGACCTGGCCAATGTTATTGGTTTGGAGGGTCCTTGTCATCCAAGCCAAGCTGTCAGAGCCAATCAACAGGCGTTTGCTTGAGTGACCAGTAAGTGGCATTCAGTCTTCTTCCTGCTGGCCTTGAAGCTGGGAGGGGTAAATTTGGAACAGCTACAGCCACCTTGCCATCCTGAGAGGAGAATCTGCCAGAGGAAAAAACCCACAAAGGAAGGAGAGCTGAGGGGTGGGAAGAGACTACCTGGGTCCTGATGACACCATTCAGCTCCTTGATCAAGCCATATCTGAAGGCAAACTGGCCATGGACTTGTCCGTTAATAAAAGCTAACATATTACCCTTTTAGATTAGCCACTTCGGGTTATGGTTTTTGTCACTTGCAACTAAAGGATTCCTAACTGCTACAACATATCCACCCCTTAGAAATGTGAAAACCCTTTTGTGGGGGCCCTGGGGAGCCGCTGTAAGTTTTTGAACTGAGAAGTGGCAAGCACTAAGCCTCACTCCAGACAGCATCTAGGAAGGCAAGAGAGCAACCTGGACCACGTTCACCCCGACTTGGCTCTGCCGCCTTATCTGTCTGCCTGTTGCCTCCATCTGCCATGGAGAGTGATGCTCTGAGCATCTACCCATTCTGGCACTGGCTTCCCTTACAAGCATCTGCTCCGTGAGAGAATGAGCTTCACATCAAAGTGGCCCGGCAGCTTTCCTTAAATAAAACAGTCCCTCCCCTCCCCGCTGCCTTGCAAAGGCAAGCTACCTCATTTAGCCACCTGCGAGTTTCCTTTCATGGTCCCATGTCATTATGGGATTGCTTTGAGGCAGGGCCGGGCGGGGGTGAGGAGACACATTCCACCATTGCAATTAACTTGTTAGAGACTGTGACGCCCAGTCCGGGCGCCTGCCTGCTAGGGGTGTTGGGTGGGTGTGATGGAAGCCTGGGTCCACGGGTGAGGGGATCTGCAGCATGACCAGGCCCTGGGCGTCCTGGCGGAGACCACCCGAGCGGGGCCCCAGCTCCTTGCTGGCCGTATGGACGTGTCAGTCAGTATCTTAGTGCAAAGGACAGCTCTGACTTTTCCACACATGCCACCAAACACCAAATGCCATCCCTTCGCTGTGGCATACTGAGAAGGCTAAGGGCTCAGCATTGGACGTCAGACGGCTTCACCATTCTATGACTCTTGTCAACTCATGCCACTTGTCTGATCCCGGTTCTCATCTGTAAAATGGGGTTTGAGGAGGCCCACGAAGGGGATAGCAGCATGTCAGGCCTCTCTGTGTTGGCCGCTACTGTCCTTACTAATGAGGAGCAGGCTTCCACCCCAGGCATCCCAGAAGAACAACGCGGCCAATTTTGCCACCGAAATGGTCATGAGAAAAGCTCAGGGTCCTGGGCTGTGTGAGCTGTGGGCTTGGCTCCTACCCTCCAAGGGGCTGTCCCTACTGTTGTGAAGGGGAAGCAATCTGCGTCCCTAGTCATGGGAGAGGCTGTGCCAAGCCCGCCTCCTGCCCCCACCTCCCACGAGCTTGGACCCATGGACTCAAGGGGATTCTGGGACCTTAGGACTGGGAGGATCCTTGGGGTCTTCAAGGTCCCTAACCATCCTCAGACAATGCTGACTCCTGGGATTACTCACCCTTGCCTTGGAACACACAGGTTTGAGCCCCATGGAAAGTCCAGTCCCTGTGAATCCTGAAAATGTGGGGTGTTGGGGGTTGGACTTCTGGTGGCTCCAGGAAAGTCTTACCATGCCTCTCTCCTCTTGACCGTCACCTCCTCCAGGTAGGCCCCTGACAATGGAAGTTAAGGCCTGTCTGCTCCTTAGAGGCTCCTGACCTCTCTCTTCGCCAGCCCTAAGTACCCAAGTGGACGTGGGTTCTGTCCTTGTGACTGTGTCTAGCTCTCTTGGCACATCAAAGAGAGTTGCAGCAGTTGGCAAGGAAGGATTTGAGTTTCAAAATCCCTGCCATGTCTTCAAGGTCTGCAGAGTCTGGTCCCCACCAGTCTCTAGGTCCTACCCTCACGCCCAGCACGGTAGCCCCGCCAGCCCCATTTTCCAGGTCCCTCACCAGGGCCTTTGCACGTGCTGTTCCCTGCACCTGGAGCACCCTTCCCATCACTCTGGCTCCTTTCTCTCTCAATGTCTCTTCCTAGGAGGACTTCCCTGGCTGCCCCGCCCCCAGTCTGAAGCAGGGGCCCTTACCACTGCCTTCAGCATGCCCCGCAAGTATTCCCTCCCCGCTGTGTTATCTCAGGCTGTTTATCAGCTGCATCCTCCCAGCCCCTGAGATTACAGGCCTCACAAGGGTGGTGGGTGCAGGGCGAGGGGGGGGGGGGCGCTGTTTTGCTCCTGCTTGTATCCCTTGCTTCTAGGGTAGAACCTGGCCGAGTGTCTGGGTGAGACACCCTGGCTCCTCGGCAGCACACAATGGCATCTAATAATTAACTCTCCAATTAGGCCCATAATAGAGGCTTAAACTAAGGCTCATTGGTAATGAGGCTGTTCACAGAGGCCTTTTATCCCAGCCTCACTGCTCCGGAGCTCTGACCTTGGCAGCTGTGCGACAGAGTCCCCCCCCCTTTTGTTAACTGGGGGGCCTTGCCCCTCACCGGCACCCTGGCTGGGCGCACCCTGCCTCCCACCTCCGCTGGCATCCTGGGCTGGGTGTGCCCTGTCCCAGGTAAGCCCTGGGAGCAGCCGGGCTGCTCCAGCCTCCCTGCCCCTCGGCCTCTCCTCGAGGCCAGGGCTGGGACAAGCTCTGGGAAAATGTGTCTCTCGGAGCCGAAGGCCCCCCTCTTCATTACAGAGACACCAATTGGCTCAGCCCCTGAAAGCCTTCAGCTTTAGGGATGTTAAGACTTAATTGCCTTATGGACACGGAAAGAACCGAGGGGTTTCTCCAGGGAGTGGTTTCTCTCCCCCATTGGACAAGGACAGGACTTGTGACTGATGAGAGCGGGAGGCGAGCCCCCTCCTGGGGACCGTGACGGGTTCCACCTACATTGAGAGCCGGCACCCTCTCTGGTTCCACTCTTCCTCTGGCTGACTTTTCAGAGGTGATTTCTAATTGCATTTTCCTGGTCAGGAAGAGGAGCCCAGGGCCGGTGACTTTCTCAGTGCCAGGGACCAGGCTCAGCCACTTTCCCCAGCACCCCATTCTTACTGGGGCACACAGGTCTTGTAGGGTTTGGATTCTTGGTAAATTTGCAAAGCGTAAAGAGTAATGGGTAGCACACGAATTCACTGTCCTGGCCCCATCTGCCTCCCAGTGAAGCTCATCTCCCTCCGCTCGCTGCCCTGCACACCCCCTTGCTCTCCTAACACCCCCAGCTCACCCCCAGCTTGGGCCTTCACCCTTGCCCGTTTCCCTCCCTGCAAAACCCAACTCCTAGACCTTTGTGTGACTCACTCTGTCCTCCCATCTGGATGTTGCTTCCCACGACCTTGACGACCCACCCTTATAGAAGGCCAAGTACACCCTGCAGAGGGCACTCTCCCTCATTTCATGTCTTTGTGCGTTTATCAAAGGCTGGTCTCCCCTCACTGAAACACAAGCTCTTGCTAGCTGGCCGGTCCCTCCGCCATGGTTTCCCCGGGGCCTAGTGCAGTGCCTGGTCTGTAAATATCTGTGTAAAAGAGAACGCAACTTCTCCTTCTTGACCCACAAACGCTCTTTTGGCCCCTCAGAAAGCCTCGCCTCGCTGGAATGGACCCCTCCCAGGGCTTTGCTGTTGACAATGGTGCCTTCTTGAAGTCACCTCCACTTCCAAGCTTGGCCCAGTGGGGCCAGGATAACGAAGCTGCTTTAACATAAATAATTTGCTTCTGAGGTGTAAGAAATGGGGAATATTTTTAGAAGGCCTGCCCTCCTAGGGGAAGTAAATGACTTATGAAAACGGGATTTTTCAAAGTGGCCTTCAAGAGAAAAGGGAGCCGTGTGTGATGGCCAAAATGGAATTCTATGAATTAGTGCGACTCATTATTCTGACCATACGCACACACACGCTCACACACACATGCACACACACTCGCTCACTCACTCACTTTTCCTCCTGCCTTCCATTTCATGGTCTTAGCTCAAATCTGAAATAAAACCACCGCAGCCCCCCTCCCCTGGCCCTCAGCGGCGGCCTGTCTGATTGGATGCCTCCCACAGCCCTGAAGACCAGAGCTTCAAGGAAGAAGCTGCGGGGGCACACTGAGCCCTCGCTTCTTAAAGTGCGCGCCGTAAGTTACCTTGAAATGTTATATTTAAAAAAAAAAAAAAGTATTTTAGGTTCAACAGACACTTGGGTTCCTGTTAACAACTCATTTAAGGAGAAAGTGGGGGGAAGGCATTCAGTTCAAGGTTTCTTTGACGACGTGAACCTCCTTACTTTGAATCCTTACAGTGTGGATGGGATGAAAGATGTCGTGGAGACGCAGTTGGGTAAATGCGCAGGTGAGCAAAGACAGATGTTCCCAACAACGGAGTCGCGGGCATCTTGGGATGGTCTTTGTCTGGCCAATAATGGAGAACAGATATTGGCGGCGGGGGGGGGGGAATGGGAGACCCAGAAAACCAAGACACAAAAACCACTTTTGTGGCCATTGTGTTTCCACCGGACTCTTGATCTAGGGAAGACGTGCTGTTTGGAGAACTAATAAGGCGACCGGCCCCTTTGATGAGGCACGGTCTGAAAACCAAGCTCTGGAGCAGTCATCCATTGCCGGCTCCCTGAGGCCTTTCTCCCCTTGTCTACAAAATCTGGCCTCCAACGGGGCATGCATGTGTCTTCTGCCCATCACTTCTGAAGGCCCAGACAACTGGCTCTGGGCTCTTTGTCTGGAAGAGTCATGGTGGCTTCCCATTGTCTGTAGGCTCTGACTATGACTCCAAACTCACAGGCTGACAACCAAGGTCCACCATGAGTTGGCTCCACTTTGCCTTTCTTCGCAGTCCCCAAACCTACTTAAGATCTCTACTCCCAACACTACCATCTCCTTCCTTATCCCACTACGCTCTTCTCCTCTCCCCTTCTCCCCGTAGTCTTTCCTCCTCTGGTCTAAGGTCTACTCGTCCTGACAGATCTGACTCCCAGGCGCCTTCTGAGACTAGCCCGTCCTCACTGAACTCCTGTTGTGAGTTCTCACACACTGATTTGATGTGCATTTGACCCATCTCACTGTCAGACTAGTCTACTCTCCCAAAAGGTCCATCAGCTTTCTAGGCATCTGCCTTGTAGGTGTCAGCACATGGCCCAGGGTGAGCAGAGTGGGCACAGAAGAAGCACTGGTTTCTACTAAACTGAAAAGTGAAAAGTGGCCAAGCGGTGGGCCAGAGATGCAGAGGATCTGGACTCACTGCCTGCCCCTGGGGATCTTTCCTCCCTGAGGCTGGGACGCAAGACTCCCCTGCTGCCATGTGCTGTTAACTCTCTGTGATCACTCTAAAACCTGGAGGACCACTGGTCCCTGGGCAAAGCCAAAACCTCTCAGCTTCTCAATGTTGTTCCAACTCTTTCTGTTCTCTAACAGCTCACTCAATCAATAAATGGTTGTTGAGTGCCCCCACTGTGTGCCACTCATGGGGATGCAGTGGTGAATATCCCAGACATTGTCCCCATTCTCTTGGAACTTACAATGAATTAAGAGGCACAAAAAGGATTGATTACAGTTCTGATAAATGCAGTGAAGGGTAGGTGCAGGCTGCTCTAAAAGCATTTGGAGAGATACAGCAATTGTTTCTCAAGGACATTGTTTTACATTTGGTGGGGTCTGAGCAGGCTGCCCCGCTCGATGGCAATGGGGAGCCCTGAGTTGCCTTGATGGACCACTTGATGGAATGCTGAGTGTGGAGGGGGGCGATGGAAGAAGATCAGTTTTCACTGAAGGTCTGTGGTGAGGCTGGTGAAGTATCTTCAGGCAGGGATTGCACTTGTTATGAATGTGGATGAGACCAGAGCAGGAATCAGCTGTCCCTCCAATTGACGCCATAGCCAGAGATGTTCCAGCGTTCTCTGATGCTAAGTGCCTTCTCTTTGAAACGAGGGCCTTCTTTTCAACAAGATCCCAAGTCCCGTGTCCTTCAAGGCCTCACTAACATCACCCTAGTGGCTACGGATCATTCCCGTACCAGTTCTATGTCACTTCCTTGAGTTTTCTACTAATTAAAGCTAGTGAGCTGTCGTTTATCATGGCTTCTTCTGCAAATGTTCATCCACTCGACCTCACAGTGAATTCCAGGTGAATTAGAATCACATCTAGTTCTTTGGGAAGCAGGGATCCTAGATGAGGGCATAAGCCAGGGGAAGCAAGTATCTGGCACTCGTGCCCTGACCACTGCTAATCCAGTGGTCCTGGCAGACATTATTAATCAATCCCCACACTCATTTCTGCTGGGCTTGGACAGGGTTTGAAAGCACCTTCTCAGAAGCATCTCCCTGGTCACCGATGAAGGAGGTCACTCCTCCCCCAGTTGTTTTCTGTGACTAAACCCATTCTTTTCTTCACAGTGCTCTAATTTTTAAAGACATATTCAAGACCCGTTTCCCCAACTAACCTGTGAGCTCCATGCAGTGGGAGCATGTCTGTTTCTGCTCATCACAGAATCTCTGGGGCTGAGCGGTCTTGGTCATATAGGAAGAGCTCAGGAAATATTTGCTGCAAGTGGACTTAATGCTTTAGTCAACGAGTTAGAGAGAGAACCCAGGTCTCCTTGTCAACACACCTGGGCTGAGTCCCAGCTCTGTGCTTTCCTAACTGGGTGTGCTGGGGCAAGCCCTCCCCTTCTCCATATCAGGGCCTGGAGCTGTGTAAGTGGGACTCTTACCTCCTCCCTCAGAGGTTCCAGCAGATCTGGGACAAAGGCTGTCCCTCTGAGCTTGGTGGCCACAGGGAATTTTATTTTGAGACTTGAGGGTTGGTTTATTTTGGAGCTGGTGGGCAGAGATCCTGGGTCCTGGGTGGCAGAGTCTGCACCTCTCTGGAACCTGTGGGGCAGGGACCTTGGCTCTCAGGCACCAGGCTCTGCGGCAGGAGGTGTGGACTTGACTCTGGCCCTTGATTACTTGGGATGCGGCAGTGGCATTTCTGCCTGGGTCTTAATTCCCTCCTCCTTCACCCGCTTCCACCACGGGAGAGGAGGGAGAAGGGCGCTGTGTGCACCCATGCCCATTTGTTGTTTCTACAGCTGGGGCCCGACGGCCTCCACCCCTCTGGGGATTTGAGCCCTCTGGGCCTGTGTCTCCACAGACTTGCCCTGGCCTGAAGCCAGTGGGAATTTGTGTGTGCATTTGGGGGGTGGGTGTGGGGGATTGGGGGCCCCAGGGATGGCCAAATGGATCAGTCGGGCTCTGACTGGCTGTCCCCAACCCCAGAAAGGGGTAGGGTGAGGTGAGGCTGGCCTGGGTCCAGTGACACCAGGAAGCCATAGAGAGACCCGCCCCCTCACCCTTCCCCCTTCACCCTGCGCCCCGGCTGTCCATGGGGGTACAGGGCAGGGCCCTGCAGGAGTCTCGCCTTTCTCCTACAAGGGGGTGGCCTCATGACGCATCCTCCCAGAAGGCCAGATAGCTGGGGGAAGTGGGTCCTTCCCACAGAAACACCAATCCCTTTCTCCCTTAACAGCCAGACCCAGAGTCTGGGGGGCAGGAAGCAAAGGAGCGCCAGGCAGCAGGCCCCACACCAGCAGGCAGTGCTGGGGGCCCTTCAATAGGCTTCTGTCCTACTCAGCATAACCGACTCCACCGCGCCCCTCTTCTGGGAGTGCCCATCCTCCCATCTCTGCCTGGTGAACTTCTTCTCACCCTCAAGGTCCAACTCAAATGTCACCTCCTCTGGGAGGCCTCCCTTGACCCTTTCAGCCAAGGTTACTTGCTACCTCTTTGGGTTCCTACCCTCTTTCCATTTTCGTGCCTGTCTCAGCCGAGCAATTACTCATTAACTGGGACACTCTTATCTTCTGTCCTCCTCTGGACTGCGAGCTCCAAGGGCATCATCTGTGTGCTGAGCGTGTTATTTCTGCTCGCCTTCCTCCACGGCCTCCTTCTAGAACGGCACCTGCGGCGGCCAGGCCCCACCATGGCACCTGGTGACACTCAACTCCTGATCTTCCTGCCCTTGTTTCCTGTGGCGCTGAATGGGGCCGCATTGTGTGGCCGGCAGGACAGTGCGTTTGTGACGGTGTGTGTGCATGGAGGGCCCTGGAGCGTCTGCCTTGCTGTATGTTGGACGGCTTGCTCACCGGAGGCAGCCATGTCGTCAGGACGGGCCTGTGCCGAGAGGTCCCCAGGCCTCCTCCCTGCAGCCAGCGTCCATGAGCCACCCCTGTGACGAGCCCGCGTGTCCTCCAGGCCTGGCCTGGCCTACAGACGACCGACGGACAGCCTGACAGACAGTGTGACTGCCACCTCGTGAATGCTCCCGAGCCAGGACCTCCTGCCAAGCTGCTCCTCCACTCCCTCCCGACAGAAAGGGTGCGAGATGGTCCGGGTTGGCTGTTCCTGGGGGAACTTCCTACCTGGTGGTAGATAACCACTAAGACCCTCAGTTTCCTTTGGGGAACGACCCTGCTTCCCCGTGTGTGGCTTTGGTGGAACTGTCTCTCCTGGAGCTCCGTCCCCTCTGGGCCAAGGAATGGGGCCTTGACCCTGGGGAGGGCAACCGGACCCTCTTCCTGGAAATTGTCTGCAGCAGAGATTCTGGTCCAGGAGTGGGGGGTAAGGCTAATTCTAGAAACTACTCGATACCACACAAACACATACATATGTACACACAAATAACACACACGTTCACATACATTCATGCATCATACACATACGCACACAATGCATTGGACACATGCATGTATCCACACACAGATACGCACAATGTGTGCGCAAATATGTACACGTTTCTATTATATACACATGTACATAAATACATGCATTTTCTTTTTTTTGCCAGAGTCGACTATTTTTGGCAGCCAAATAAACTGGATTGGGACAACCACCTCCCTCTCACCATCTTCACACCCATCACTGAAGGCCCCCCAAGTGCCTAGAAGACACATCATTCCGCAAGTGCTCAACCACCGTGTTGAATAAATAAGAGCCTAGAAATATGAATGATGTCAGGGCTATTTATGGTGATTTAAATTTGTGTTTTTGTTTGCACCCTGGGAGAAGAATTTAAAAGCCTGAGAATTCTTTATGCTTGCTTCTCTGCATTTTTTCCTCCCTCCCCTACCTTCCCAGAGGCCAGCCGCCAGCTCACCATCTACAGGATCTTCTGTTGCCAGACCAGGGGCTGAAGGTGTCTGCAGACAGCTTGAGTGCCTTGGCCCGGTAGCCTGGATGCTTTGAGGTGGGAACTGGGGGGAGAAGAAGCATAAGCCATGGAAAAGGGAGCCGGCATTGCTGTGATGGAGATGTATCTTCATTGTCAGCATCCCGGAGGTGACAGGTCCTTCCTGGGAGCCATGGCTCTGTGGCCCCTCTCAGGAGGCAGGATCGTAGCCTTGGGGCCTCCCTGCAGAAATCCTTGAGCCAGCTTGGTGCAGAACCAAATGGAGCTTCCCATCTATAAGGAACTTTTGGGCTTTTGTGGGCTGTGACCCATAGTGAGTCAGCAGTGACCAGTGTTGACTGACACCAGGGACAGGGAATTCTATACACCCCGGGGTACCACTCTGTGTTATATCCCGGGACCTGGGGCTGTGGACAGAGGGAGCCCCACCGAAGACTGAAATTGAGTTTCCCACCAGTCCAGCATGGCAGGGACACAAAATCGGACTGATAGTCATTTGCTTTAGGAAAACATGCCATTTCTTTCACACCTAGGTTTGTGGAATAAGGTTCAAAGCTCATGGTGGCAGGAATTTTTCTTTTTGGTCTGTTTGGTTTATTATTGTCTCACAGAGCCTAGTACATCGCTTAACACACAACAGAAATTCAAGAAATATTAATGTATAAAGGCACACGTAGAAAATAATTTTTTGGGTGCCCACGAAATGCTAGAGATTCTATAGAAGCTTCCTTTAGGTTCTTCTTTTCATAACCACCCTAGAAACTTGGTGTTCTTGTCCACATTTTCCTTCCTTTCCTTCCTCCCTCCCTCCCTTCCTCCCTCCCTCCCTTCCTCCCTCCCTCCCTCCCCCCTTCTTTCCTTCCCTCTCCTACTTCAGCTGTCCTAGTGTATTTACACATGTTCATATAGGCAATGTATTGTTTATAGGTATGTATGAAGGTTAGTGTGTCGCAGCTCATGCCACCACGTTTTGCCGCCCATCTTCCCGCGCATGGGCGGCCCCAGCACCCAGGCACCTGTCAACACGGAGGGGAGATCAAATAGATCTGTGATGGAACTTCTTTGGACTATATATCTAGGAGTGGGATTGCTAGTCAGGGTGATGTCTGTGTGACTTCACCAAGAAAGGCCACAGTGGCCTGCACTACCTACCGGCGAAGCTGGAAGCTCCTTTATTTCATATCTGGGCCAACACTGGCTTTCCCCAGCTTACTAGTATTTTCCCAGTCTAATTAGGTATGAAGTGATACCTCATTGTTGTTTTAAATTGCACTTCTTGTCCCCGTTTTGGGGGAAGAATTGAAGCTTTAGAGAAGTGACATGCCCAGGGGCCCTCAGCTGGTGCATGCCTGGCTGGGCTTTGTCCACAGGCTCTGGGGTCACCTGGGGCTCCGCTGCCCCTCACCTGGGCTTGACGCCTCCACCAGCAGGACAAGCGTGGGTGCAGGTCTTCTGCTGTGATCGAGCCCCACCTGGTGGCGCTGAGGGGGAACTGCAGTTGTGGAGGGGAAGGGGGGAGGGGAGGAACCCCCAACCCACCTTCACTTTTGAGGCTCTTATTTTTTTTTTAAAGATTTTATTTATTTATTTGAGAGAGAGAGAGAGAGACAGCGAGAGAGGGAACACAAGCAGGGGGGAGAGGGAGAAGCAGGCTTCCCGCGGAGCAGGGAGCCCGATGCGGGGCTCGATCCCAGGACCCCGACATCATGACCTGAGCCGAAGGCAGACGCCCAACGACTGAGCCACCCAGGCGCCCTGAGGCTCCTATTTTTTATTTTTATTTTTATTTTTTTTATTCTTATGTTAATCCCCATACATTACATCATTAGTTTTAGATGTAGTGTTCCATGATTCATTGTTTGTGCATAACACCCAGTGCTCCATGCAGAACGTGCCCTCCTCAATACCCATCACCAGGCTAACCCATCCTCCCACCCCCCTCCCCTCTAGAACCCTCAGTTTGTTTTTCGGGAGGCTCCTATTTTTTAAAAATAGTTTTTCTAATTTTATTTTTTATCGAGATATAATTATCATATAAAGTATTAGTTTCTGGTGTGCAAGATAAATTTTTTTGTGATGAGAATTTTCAAGATCCAAATATACTCAATCCCCAAATATACAGCACCCCATTATTAACCAAAGTCCTCATGACGTATACATCCCCAGGACTTACTTTTCTTATAACTGGAAGTTTATACCCGCCCTGGTCAGCTTCACTTTGCTGGTGGAGGGAACCTGAACTGCTTCACTTTTGAGGCTATTACTGTTTTTAGCAAACAAAACCAGAACTCTGTTAGTATACTTTTAAAAAACGTACTTTTAATTAAAGTATGTACTTGCCTAAAAGGCATAAATCCCCAGTGTACAGAGAATGAACTTCACAAGTGAACACCTCTGTAGGCAACAGTGCAGGTGCCCCTCCAGCCACGACACACCATCCTCCGGGGACTGCCACTATCCTGGCTTCTAACTCAGGAGATTCGTCTCGCCTGGGGGACTGTTGTATACACGAACCATACAGTTGTTCTCTTTTGTATCGTGCTACTTCTGCATGATGTTGTGTGCTTCGTTCATCCATATTTGTTCATTCTCGTTTTGATGCAGTATTCCATTGTATGAATATACCGCGAGCTATCCGGTCTACTGCCAACGCTTGTTTGGGTGGATTCCAGCATTTGGCTATATTGAATGATGAACATTCTGGGACAGTCTTTTGGTGCACCTGCTTGTACGATCCTGTGAAGTATGTATCTAAGAATGGAAACACTGGACCACACCATAGGTGTATATGCAACTTTTGTAGATAACTGCTAGTTTTCCAAAGTGGTAATGCCAATCGCCCATCCCAATCATGGGTTGAGTGTTCTCCTTGCTCTACATTTTCAATCTATAGTTAATATCGTCACTCTTTTTATTTTTTAAAGATTTTATTTATTTGAGAAAGAGAGATAGTGAGAGAGAGCACATGAGCAGGGAGGAGAGGGAGAAGCAGACTCCCCAGTGAGCAGGGAGCCCCATGTGGGACTTGATCCCAGGACTCTGGGATCACGATCTGAGCCGAAAGCAGAGGTTTAACTGACTGAGCCACCCAGGCGCCCCTCGTCACTCTTTTTAGCCGTACTGGTAGGTGTTAGTGCTGCTGCCTTCTTTTTTTCATTTGCATTCCTGATAACTAACAAAACTTCTTATTTTTGTTGGTCACTTAGCTAAACGTGTGTAAAGTGCCTATGCAAGACTTTGGCCCATTTTTTGATTGAGTTATCTGCCTTTTTCATACTGATTTATAAGAGTTGAAAACAGGTCATCTGCATATGAGCCCTTTGTCTGATCTATCTTCTCCCACTGGGGTCACTTGAATTCTTACTCTCTTCCTGATGAATTTTGATGAACAGACGTTCTACTTGCATTATGAATAGTATTTATTAATATTTTCTTTTATTACTGAGGCTTTGTGTGTTGTTTAAAATTTTTTGGCCTACCCCAAGGTCATGGAGACTGTCTTCTACGTTTCTTCTAGAAGCTTTCACAATCTGCATCCATCTGGAACTGATTTTTGCATACAGCGAGAGGCGGAGGGTCCATATTTTTTTCCATATGGACATTTAATTGACCAGCCTGATTTATTGAAAAGATTGTCTTTTCCCCCACTGCATCACAGTGTCACCTTTGCCATAAACCAAGGGACTGTACCTGTGTGAATCTGTTCCCGGTGTATGTGTCTGTTTCTACTAGAAAATGTAATCACGAGACCATTTCAGAGTTTATAAAGTACTAGTGTGCTGCAGGAGGCGCTGTCTGCCAAGGGACACTGGCTTGGGGTTCCTTTTCATTTGCATTCCTGATAACTAATGATAAGTGTTCCTTTCTCAATGCTAGCTGTGAATCTTGGGGCTCACTCTAGGCTTATTTGGTCAGAATGTCAAGAAGCTGAGTTGGAGGCTCCTTGTGCCTGTGGAGTCCACACAGAAAAGCCCTCTGGACCCCAGGAGAGCACCCAGGGGGCCCTAGGGTCTGGGGTGGGGCAAGGTCTCTCCTCTGCATTCCTCTCCCCTCTCTCTTCCAGTCTCTACTAAACCCCAGGGGAAGCCTGCACCCCGACTCGACTCTCCAGGGGCACCTCGGGTCTGAGAGCTGAGGCTCCCGCGGCAGCCCCCCCCCCTTGAGAGTCTGAAAGCACCAAGCGGCCCCTTGAAGGTGTGGCATTCAGCTCCCCCCAGTCCCACATGGGCAGGGGTGGTGTGGTGTGTAAGACCTGCGGTGTGTGTATCCCCAACCAGCCCCTCAGCCCTTTGCCCCTCCTGATGTCCCTCTGGGGACCCTGGGTCTCCATTTCTCACCTCTAAGACTTCTTTTCCAAGAAGGCCTTTCTACAGAGTCTTCTTTTGGTGGGGAGAAGACCCACAGTTTCCCCTACGTTGGTTCTGACTCGGGTCAAGGACAAACGCTACATTCGCACGATGATGTATGCAGTTTAGCCTTGTTTTCTGATGGCTGCTGTCTAAAAGGGACGCCCCAGGTCTGAAGGCCTAGGCGGGGTGTACCAGAGGATGCTGTCTGGGGGCCGAGGGCCCAATAGCAGAGAGAGCCTGTGGTGACCTAGAGGGCCACGCTGGGGTTTTGGGCGAACACCTTTTTAGCATCTATCTCTCCTTCGACCATGTGGGGGTGGATGTCCACGATCATGCCTGCATCCTTGCATAGCTTGAGCAAGGTCCGAATGTTGTTCTTGGACAACCTCAGGTATCTGCGCGAGACAAGGCCAGAGAGGTCAGTTGAGCGTGGAGTCACCATTGCTTCGAACTTTATTGAAAAGAGCTTAGATTTAAGCACTGTGGGATCTCTCACGAGAACTGGCTCTGCAGACACTTCTGGAGCTGACAGAGATCCTATAAAAGAGTGGGCACCCCACAGAGTTGGTGGGAGTTTTATTGGTATAACTCTTTGGGAAATTAATTCGGCAACATATGTGCCAGGCATCAGCCCTATCCCTACAAGTCCCCTCCCCCCAAAAGTTCCTTCATTATCTTTGACTCAGGAACTCCACTCAGGCCTTCAACTGAACCTGAGAAGAGAAGTCAATGGGATGAAAAGCTATATAAATCAAAGTGTTCACTTCAGGGTTATCAACAACAGGAAAAGAGGAGATTCCATCAACCGAGGAGTGGTTAAGCAAATAATGGAATACCCATCTCAAGGATGCTCCCGCCAGCCTTGACATGGCTTTGGGCAGAAGCAGGTGCCCTAGGTGATGGTGATGCGTGATGCCCCATGAGAGAGGCAATCGTCAGGGCTTCTATCACTAACAGGTGTGTGTAACCTCAGCAATGCCAAGGCCCGCGCGAAATACAGAACAATGGCAATAAAAGCTGAGTAAAATTGTAGGAAAAGGGAGTATATTTTCTTTCTTCTTTTTTTAAATTATGTTATGTTAATCACCATACATCATTAGTTTTTGATGTAGTGTTCCATGATTCATTGTTTGCGTATAACACCCAGTGCTCCATGCAGAACGTGCCCTCTTTAATGCCCATCACCAGGCTAACACATCCCCCCACCCCCCTCCCCTCTAGAACCATCAGTTTGTTTCTCAGAGTCCATAGTCTCTCATGGTTCTTCTCCCCCTCCGATTTCCCCCCCTTCATTTTTCCCTTCCTGCTATCTTCTTCTTTTTTTTTTTTTTAACATATAATGTGTTATTTGTTTCAGAGGTACAGGTTTGCACAATTCACAGCATTCACCATAGCACATACCCTCCCCAATGTCTATCACCCAGCCACCCCTATCCCTCCCACCCCACCCCCCACTCCAGCAACCCTCTGTTTCCTGAGATTAAGAATTCCTCATATCAGTGAGGTCATATGATACATGTTTTTCTTTGTTTGACTTATTTCGCTCAGCATAACACCCTCCAGTTCCATCCACATCGTTGCAAACGGCAAGATCGCATTCCTTTTGATGGCTGCATAAGATTCCATTGTATATATATACCACCTCTTCTTTATCCATTCATCTGTCAATGGACATCTTGGCTCTTTCCACAGTTTGGCTATTGTGGACATTGCTGCTATAAACATCGGGGTGCACATACCCCTTCAGATCCCTATATTTGTATCTTTGGGGCAAATACCCAGTAGTGCAATTGCTGGGTCGTATGGTAGCTCTATTTTCAACTTTTTGAGGAACCTCCATACTGTCTTCCAGAATGGCTGCACCAGCTTGCATTCCCACCAACAGTGTAGGAGGGTTCCCCTTTCTCCGCATCCCCGCCAACATCTGTCTTTTCCTGACTTGTTAATTTTAGTCATTCTGACTGGTGTGAGGTGGTATCTCATTGAGGTTTTGATTTGGATTTCCCTGATGCCGAGTGATGTTGAACACTTCTTCATGTGTCTGTTGGCCATTTGGATATCTTCTTTGGAAAAATGTCTGTTCATGTCTTCTGTCCATTTCTTGATTGAATCATTTGTTCTTTGGGTGTTGAGTTTCATAAGTTCTTTATAGATTTTGGATACTAGCC
>NC_058418.1:25720387-25733937 GCF_002201575.2 Neomonachus schauinslandi | reverse complement strand
ACCAGCTTGCATTCCCACCAACAGTGTAGGAGGGTTCCCCTTTCTCCGCATCCCCGCCAACATCTGTCTTTTCCTGACTTGTTAATTTTAGTCATTCTGACTGGTGTGAGGTGGTATCTCATTGAGGTTTTGATTTGGATTTCCCTGATGCCGAGTGATGTTGAACACTTCTTCATGTGTCTGTTGGCCATTTGGATATCTTCTTTGGAAAAATGTCTGTTCATGTCTTCTGTCCATTTCTTGATTGAATCATTTGTTCTTTGGGTGTTGAGTTTCATAAGTTCTTTATAGATTTTGGATACTAGCCTTTTATCTGATACGTCATTTGCAAATATCTTCTCCCATTCTGTCGGTTGTCTTTTGGTTTTGTGGACTGTTTCTTTTGCTGTGCAAAAGCTTTTTATCTTGATGAAGTCCCAATAGTTCATTTTTGCCCTTGCTTCCCTTGCCTTTGGCGATGTTTCTAGGAAGAAGTTGCTGCGGCTGAGGTCGAAGAGGTTGCTGCCTGTGTTGTCCTTTAGGATTTTGACGGACTCCTGTCTCACATTTAGGTCTTCCAACCATTTTGAGTCTATTTTTGTGTGTGGTGTAAGGAAATGGTCCTGTTTCATTTTTCTGCATGTGGCTGTCCAATTTTCCCAGCACCATTTGTTGAAGAGACTGTCTTTTTTCCATTGGACATTCTTTCCTGCTTTGTCAAAGATGAGTTGACCATAGAATTGAGGGTCCATTTCTGGGCTCTCTATTCTGTTCCATTGATCTATGTGCCTGTTTTTGTGCCAGTACCATACTGTCTTGATGATGACAGCTTTGTAATAGAGCTGGAAGTCCGGAATTGTGATGCCGCCAGCTTTGCTTTTCTTTTTCAACATTTCTCTGGCTATTCGGGGTGGGAGTATTTTCTTTTAATAATATTGAAACAATTAAAAAATTAGGCCAGTGATTTAAAATCTCAGCTAAAGCCCCACAATTCTGACTTACACTGGAGAGGAACTGATCCCGTTGACATTGTGTGGTCTAGAGCGTATCTCTGCCGGCGTATCCTCTGAGCTCCTTATTCTACCAGCGGCTTTGACCTTGTTCCCAGCTTTAGTGTAAGGGGGTTGGTCCCCTACTCAGGCCACCTGCTGGTTGGGTACTTTGCTACAGATGATGGGGGAGGAGCTGCATATTGAAATAACCTGGGTTTTCCACCCATTGGGAATGGTCTCCTTGTCCTTCAAGATCTGCCCGGCGCTTACCTGTTTTTACAGCCATCTGACACCCCAGCCCCGTGTCTGGACCACCTTTCTCTGACAGTGCCAGGCAGGGTCTGCTCCTTCGGCTTCTGCCCAACCCAGCCCTCGAGGGTCTCACACACTTGTACATGTCAGCACTCACGAAGATCCCATTCTGGACAATTTCATCTTTTCCTTGGATGTTTTTCTAATCCTCGTTGGATGCCATCTTTCCAAATATTCGCTCTCCCTCCTTGGAGGGTGGGGGCCCTGTGCAAATCTCTTTTCTGCCCACCATGAAGCCCAGGTAGGCTGTCTGTTGGCCAGAGTCAACGAGCATCACCCTGTCAAACTGAAAGCCATCGCCAAAGTCATCCATCCATGGAAAGGTCGAGCAAGAAGCCCCCTTTGGCTGGGGAGGCTGCCATTCCAACCATCCATCTCTCAGTGAGCAGAGCAGGACTTTGTAATGGGGTCACCGGATGCCAGGCATCTGAGGCCATCTGAAACCTACAGAGGAGCTCCCTGCTGTTCCGTCTAGAAGGACATCCACATTATTCTGTTGTCTGTTTCCTCCTTTACTGAAGTTTCTGAGCCTTGTCAGCCACGTCTTTATAGAAAGGCTAGCACCGGGCTTGGGAGGGGTACTTGAATTTGGGGATGGAAACAGCAGGTCCCGATGAATAAGACAAAGAACACGGGAGAAGGAAGACCTCTGGTAAGAGCAGTAAATACCAAACGGCTTCACACTCTGTTCCTAGTGCCTCTGGGAGTTTAAACCCCCACACATTGAGCAGATGGCCACCGGGGATGGTGGGGAGGACCACCAGCAACTCCACACGCGGAGTGAAGGCTCGTAGGGGGATTTCCTGTTAAAAATAGGCCACAGACAATGCATTCTTTCTTTTTGGATAATATTCATGTTTTCTATTGTGAAACATATGGAAATATTGGAAGGGTGGTGCCAGTGTCCAAAGGCGTGGCATCAAAGCACCCAAATGTGGTGCCCATCCCAGGGCTCCTCCGCTGGTGAGGTTGCCCGGGAACCCAGTGGCTTCTGCCCTGGAACGGCCCTTCAGGACACAAAGACAGAGCCCAGTCCTGCCACGCCCCCACCCTCCCCTTGCCCACGCTCAGCCCAGGTGTCTGCAGCTCACGGTGGTGACCAGAGCCTGTCCCGCCGCCCCGGGCCCCCAGCCCCGCCTGCCAGGGCAGCTCACCGGCAGCTCAGCACCTCCTCCGGCTTCAGCATCCTCACCAGCTCCACCTTGGGCTCGGTGCCCTTCTCCATGAGACTCTTCAGCTTGCGCTCATGGGAGATCTCGGTCGTCCTGCTTATTACCCAGTCTCTCAGGAGGGTGGACTTCCGACCGCCGAAGACAGGCGATTCCTGCAACGCGGGGTCCAGGACGCTCTGGCGGCGGTAGGACAGGGGCCGCTGAGCGGACTCCAGCGCGATTGCGTCCTTGATGTCGAGGTCTGAAATTGGACAGTCGTCACCAGGGAGTTCGAGCTGGTGGAGGGGAGAGACAGGACGCGCAGGAAGCGGGGGAGGCCTGCAAGACAGCGTGGGCTTCAAACAAATACCTGTTCTGATGAGCTCTCTTCCACGCTCTTCGGGCTCTTCCCCGCATCGGTTTAATTCTCGCTCGTCTTTACCTCCCTCCTTTCTCGCTGTCTCCTCGGCTCCCTCCCTCCTGTCTTCGTCCCCTTCTCGCCATCTTCTCTTCAGTCCCTCCTCACCTAAAGGGAACCTCTGCCTGGAGGAGGTAGGGGAAGCTAGGGAAAGCTATCAAAGATCAACTCTGAGATGTTCGTTTTTCTTTTTTTTCCTTTGGTTTGTTCAGATGGGGTTTTTAAAGGAAAAACAATTTCTTGGATGAAAGGGGAGAAAAGTATTGCAGGCAGGAGGAACAGCATGTGCAGGTGCAAGGAACAGCATACACAGGCATAGGAATAGCTTGTACAGGTGTGAGGAACGGCATGTACAGGCAGGAGGCACAGCATGTGCAGGCAAGAGGAACAGCATGTACAGGCAGGAGGAACGTCATGTGTGGGTGTGAGGAACATCATATGCAGGCAAGATGAACAGCATGTGTAGGCAGGAAGAACAGCATGTGCAGGCAAGAGGAACAGCATGTACAGGCAAGAGGAACAGCATGCTCAGGCAGGAGGAACAGCATGTGCAGGCAGGAGGAACAGCATGTGTGGGTGTGAGGAACAGCATGTACAGACAGGAGGAATAGCATGTACAGACAGGAGGAATAACATGTGCAGCAGGAGCAGCAGCATGTGTGGGTGTGAGGAACAGCATGTGCAGACAGGAGGAACAGCATGTGCAGGCAGGAAGAACAGCATGTGCAGGCAAGAGGAACAGCATGTACAGGCAAGAGGAACAGCATGCTCAGGCAGGAGGAACAGCATGTGCAGGCAGGAGGAACAGCATGCACAAAGACGCAAATATATGAAATGAAATGGTGAGTGTCTGATGTTACCCAAATACGGAGTTTGTACTGAATTAAATACTGTGGGGGCTAGTGCTTGGAGAATTTAATTTTTTTCTTCTTGCCAAATTTACCACTAAGTATTTTATAGATTTTTACTGATGAGAATGGGATGTTTTCTTTCCATTTCCATTTCTGGAAATGGGACTAGTATAGAGAAAAGGCTATTGTGTTACAATGTATTTTTTTCCTGTTAGAATTTCTTGAGCTTTACAGATATGTAATCATATCAGGGGAAAAATGAAAATAACTTCCTTCTAACATTTAGAAAAATTATATACTCTTCTTGACATATTGCATTTGACAGACTTTCTAACACAATGTCAATAATGATGATAGCAGATGCCTCATTTTGTTCCTGATTTTAATTAAAATAATTAGCATTTCATCATTTAGAATGATACTTGCCACTATTTTTGGTATGTTTATAATATTAGGAGCTTAATTCTTAGTTTACATCAAGTTTTTATTAGTAATAATTGCTTGATTCTACTTTTTGATTTTCTGTCATTTACTGACATGCTCGTATGGCTTTTCCACTTTATTGATGGAATAAATTATGGTCTTAGATATTCTGATAGTGATAACCTAACCATTCCTGACCTGCTATAAGAAATCCTATTTGTCACTAAGTCCTACCCCTGAAAGTAATACTACACTGTATATGAACTAACTTGAATTTAAATAAAAGCTTTTTTTAAAAGATTATTTATTTATTTATTTGACAGAGACAGACACAGTGAGAGAGGGAACGCAAGCACGGGGAGTGGGAGAGGGAGAAGCAGGCTTCCTGCTGAGCAGGGAGCCTGATGCGGGGCTCAATCCCAGGACCCTGGGATCATGACCTGAGCTGAAGGCAGACACTTAATGACTGAGCCACACAAGCACCCCTTAAATAAAATTTTGAAAGAAAAAAAATTTTTTTAAATAAATAAACTTCATTCTCTCAAAAGAAGGAAAAAAAAAGAAATCCCCATTTGGTCATGGCATGTTACTAATTTCATACATTGATAAATTTTCATACATTTGGTATATTTGCTAAAATTTTTAATATATTTTTTACATCTGTATTACTTCTTTGCAAATATTTTAATATTGTGGCTCTGGTGGCTTGTTGGATTAATGCAGAAGAGTCTGTATTTTATATGGCCTGGAATAGTTGAGGTGATATTGAGATTATTCATTCTTGAAAAGGTAGATAGAATCTGGTGTGAAGTCTTTTGTCCTGGTGACTTGTTCAGTGGGAAAGTGTCAACCAGCTTTCAACTTTTACTTTAGAAATTGCTCTCTTCAACTTTATTATGTCAATTTTAATAATTTATTGTATGAGAGGAAATGATATATTTCTTCTAGGTTTTCAAATATATCAGAAAGAGGTGCATCTAGTGTTCTATTATAGCTCAGTTAACGTATTTCTCATCTTTGCTCATGTATTCTTTCTCATACCAAATCTTGTACACTTTTACTCTTCTTTTTTTGTTTAACATTTTATTTATTTATTTATTTATTTATTTATTTATTTAGAGCATGAGCAGGGGGAGGGGCAGAGAAGGAGGGAGAGGGAGAGAATCTCAGGCAGACTCTGCTGAGCGCAGAGCCTGATACGGGGCTTGATCTCACAATCCTGAGATCATGACCTGAGCTGAAATCAAGAGTCAAATGCTCAACCAACTGAGCCACCCAGGCACCTCTTTATTCTTCTTAACAATGGTCATGAGGAGTTCATACTATTCATCACTTGCATTTTCAAAAAGCTAGCTTTGGATTTAGGACTTACCCTTTTAACTAGTTTTTATCTTGGGTTTCATTAATCTCAGCTGGTATTTAATGTATGAAAGCTCTCTCTTTCATATTAATTATTTCTCCTATCTTATTATAAATAGTAAACTGCTCAATGTATTCATTTTTTTTGGTGTGTGTGTGTGTTATAAAGACAAGAATTATTAATTTTAGTTACTATAAATTTTCTTCTCAGGATAGATTTTGCGTTTGTTCCCATAAGTAAGAAACCAGGCTTATTTTCATGAGTTTTTTTTTCTCTGATATGGGTTATTTTAGGAGTATATTTCTTAATTTCTGACTGTTAAGTTGGGAATATCTTTTAATTTAAATTTTATTTCCAATTACTGCTTTAGGATAATGTAGGTTGCCCTAAAATTTTTACTTTTTGAAAGTTAATGTTTTCTTAATGGTGAATAGGCAGATGAGTTTTGTAGATATTCTTTGGCCACAGAAAAATGCATTCTCTATTCAAATATGAAGTTAAGTCTATTTGACTCTAAAAGAGGTATATTAAAATCTCCCACTTTAACTGTATTTTATTAGGTTCTTTTTGCAGCTCCCAATAATTATCTCTTTAGCTAATATATTTTTTGGTATGTGTAAGCTTATGATTTTTATTTATTCTCTTTAACATTTAAAAATATCCCTCTTTTACCCTACGTGTTTCTTTTAGCCTTAATTACATCTCATCTGTTTGCATTTCATCTCTTGGCTTATCCTTTTGTTTTCAATCTTCATATTAAACCTGATTTTAAGTGTATCTAGATTCTGACTTTTAAACCAATTATTTCCTAGTTTGTGCCTCTGTTCTCACCCAGAGCATTTTTTCCCTTTGTAAGTAAATTGTTCTTCCTGTAAGCCTGAAGGATTTCACCAGTAAAGTTCAGGAATTTTACTGGGATATGTCTGGGGGGAATGAGTCTAGATCCCCCACAGTTATATAAATGGAGGAACAGCTTCCTGGAAAGAGGCTGTGATTTGCCCAAGGTCTCATATGAATTAGGGGCTAAACTGGGACTCTGTATGCCCAGTTTGGTGCTCTGGATTGATAGCAGGTCCTTGGCCAGGGGGCCTTAGCCGCTCCTGTTTATGCGTAGTGGGAATTGGTGCTATGTTCCAGAAGAAACATGAGCTGCATATCCTCATCAGCACAAATGGGAAATCCCTTGTGGAAAGAACCATAGCCTTTTCTGAGATATCCGAGCACCCTCTGGGTCAAGGTAGGTCTCATGTAGGAAAGAATAGTAGTCATATAAATGGCAATGATAATTAAACATATGAACTAATATTTAATGAGTGACTTATGTGCCAGGCAGTGTTCAAGCAGCTTTCCAGGGAGAGAAGTGCTAGAGTCTTACAACCATATCATGCCCATTTAACAAATGAGAAAGTTGAGGATCAGAGAGATTAAGTCATGTGCCAAACATGCCAGGGCTAACTGGTGGTGGATCCAGGAAAATGTGAGCCTAGGTTGCTGGTCCCTTTTTCTGGGCACCCATCCTGGCTACCATCTGGGCAAAAATGACACCTATTCCTGAGTCTGTGACTGAAGAGGTAAGTTCGATTTCTAAAGGGCTGTGTTTGGGACTCCTGGGGCTTACTCTGTGCTCATGGAAACAGAGGGTAATCATTGCCCTCCAGACCTCTGCATTAGGGATGCACTCCTGCGCTGCATCTACAGAATGCCCTGGGCTTAGGTGCCCAGGGAGAGAAAGCCAAGTGAATGCCCCTTTTCTAGTCTAGCTGCTCAGACTTTGCCAAGATTTACTTTGGAAACGTGTTCCAATTGCTTTCCTAGGGTCTTTTGCTGGCCCAACGCTGGAGTGACCTTTTACAAATTCAAAACCAACTTGGTGGCCCTTGGAGGGGGGCCAGGGGAGTGATGAAAGAGGAGGGGGAAACAGAAAAGGCTGTTCTCAGGGAATTCAAGGGAGGAGAGGCCGTGGGGAGAGGGAAGTGGCCCATGGTACACAGCATCTGTGTGCAGCAGGCTGATGTCAGGGTGGTGGTCAGTGGCGGATGGACGTGGCATTTCAGCTGGTAAGAGGAGTGAATGGGAGCTTTTGTGAACATGGGGAGAGGGGACGAAGATGAAGCGTTCAGCTTTGAAAAGCACCGTGCTCCACATTGGGGATGTCATTGCTGTTTTCTATTAGCTTTGGGGTTCTGGAGCTGGAGACAGTTATCTGTCCCTCATGGGGGACATACCGTGTTTCACAGGTTTAGATCCTGTGACCGTCACAACACTACAGATGTGGACCAGTGGGATTTGTTGTGTCTGTACAGACCAAGTGGTCACATCAGTGGTGTGTCCGATGGTCATTCCTCACAGACTCTTGCTCACTGGGTCACACAGAAACATAGCGTCAAGAGTGCAAAGAGCTCACTCTGCTTCTAGGAAAACCAGGACACCGATGATTCAGGTACTGAGCGAGGCCGGGGAGGCCAGAACCAGAAGTCCTGGTCTAGAATACCCTTCCTTGATCCATGTGTATCTCTACATGGACTCCTGCCCAGCCCTCAACTGGCCCCATGCTCTTCCCAGGGGCTGCTTTGTCTTGAACTTGACTTCGAAACCAGATCCTGCCCACTCATGTTGGGCCTCTGGCTGGCCTGCACAGGAAGCTCCCCTTGCTGTGCTCAGACTCAGCCCTGACCCATTCCTGGGTGCCACACTTGGATGTCCAGGTGGTTCCTGGGTGCCTCTGAGCACCTGCTGCAACGGAGCACCTGCTGTCCCCCAGTGGCCATTTGTTGTATTACGTAAGGTAGGAAAAAAGGTCCCCTCTGTACAGGGTGGATTTTTGTCTTGGGGGTGGGGGGCAGGGGGACTGCAGAGAACCAAAGAATTGCTAAGTCAGTCTGCCCTGCTGGCATTTTCGTGCAGTTTTATGAAAAGGATTATTTAATCAGCTGGTATGTGAGTTTCTCTTAGGGAAGGAACTGCCTTTGTTTAGGAAAATACCTTGATAGACTTTGAGTGTGGACTAAGACAGTGAAACAAAGGAAAGTAAGTGATCCTTCCAGGTAACAAGCCAATAGGAATTGTGGGGTGAGGACAGCAGAGGATGGAGGAGAGGGGAGAGGAAAGAGAGGGGAAGAGGTGGGAGCTAGGCAGGCCCAGGACTAGAGTGAGACCAGCCAAATGCCCGGGGGGGGGGGGGGCGCAAAATTTAAGGAGGTGCTCACTCCCAGGCTCATGCAAGTGAAGAGTCAGTACTAGAGAGTGAGTGCCTCCTTAAATCTCAAGTTCTGGGTGCCTGGCTGGGCTCATTCTATCCAGTGCAGGGGTGAGCAAGATAGCTGGAGGGGACTCCCTGCAGGCAAATACATTCAAGGACCATCTCCTGGTGGCAGGGGACCAAGGATTTGGAAGAACCCTTAAGGGGGTTTTGTAATCAACTTCTGTTTTGTTTTCTGTATAATTCTGCCATGAAATTCTTTCCCTCCGTTTCCCCAAACCTTCAGTAAAGTCTGTTTACACACAAAGGCTTCATGTGAGAGGTTTGGGGGAAAATGAAGGAAACAGAGCTGTGCTCTGTGTCTGTGTGCAGTGGCAAGGAAAAGGGAGAAGGGAGCAACCACTGGAATCGAGATCTGCAGATGCTCAGGGGCTCAGCGGAACTTGGACTTCAGAGCCAGAATTGCGTCAGGAGTCACTTGGGAAAGATTTGGGAAAGGTGTAGGGCCTCCCATGGGGCATATGTCAATCTATCTATATATCTGTATCTGTATCCGTATCCGTATCCGTACCTGTATCCATATCCACATCCATATCTATATCTATAAACTTTTTATTTTGGAGTAAGTTTAGATTTGCAGAAGGGTTGCCAAGATGGTATCGAGAGCTCCCGGGCACTGCTCACTCAGTTTCCCCGAGTGTTAGCATCTTACACAAGCAGGGCACATTTGTCAAAACTCAGAAATTAACATTGGCACATAACAGTTTTTCTTTGATTTTGCCAGTTTTCCCACTGAAGTGTTGTTCTAGGATCCAGTCCAGGATCCTGCATGGCATTTAGAGCCAATCATATTTAAATCTGACAGGCAAGTGAGCACAGTTTGGTTTCAACGGCTTTGGTGTATTAAATGAGAAGGGGAAAAAGGACGTTTTGCTGGGCACAACGGGAGCAGTTTTGTGCAGGAGAACTGGCAGCCCCTACTCAAAAGCTTTTGCCCACTCCTCCTTTGGACTAATGGGAATCCCTTCCACCTTTCTTTGACCACACACCTCCTTTCCAAGAAACCAGGCATAATAAACGTAACTGTTTTTCCAACACCATGGCACAGCCCACCTGAGCATTTTAGCAATTTTTTTCCCCTAGAAAAAGCTATTTGCCACCATTTATTGAGCACCTAGTCTGTATCAGGCTACATGCTTTATATGCCTTGTCTCACTGAAACTCGACCGGGAGGCAAGTCATGCTATTGTCCCATTTTATAGATGTGAAAACTGAACCTGAGAGATGGAGTGGCTGACTCACCCCGGATTGCACAACTCTGAGTTCACCACAGAGTGGTGGAGCCAAGGTTCGAACCCCAGGCGCAGCCCTGGGAACTGGAGATCAGGCATAACTTAAGCCTACCTCTTCTCGGGTGCGAGCCACACCTGGCAGGTTTTGGGCTGGCAGGTTTAGGGCCAGCAGGTGTGGTACCTCGTGTGCTACACTGACGTAGTCACAGTACCTAATTAGACAGTTTGGAGCTGGCGAGGTTGCTGTCACCGACTTTAGGGGCTTTAGGAACCGGGGTGCACACCCTGCTGCATCCTGAGAAGAGAAGCCCCAGGTGTGGGCGGAGCCTAGACATGCACCTGCCGGCCATCCGGGTCACAGCCAGACGTGCACAGCTGCCGGGGCTGAGGACAGCTTCCCGTCCCTCTGAGGAGCGGCGATTATGGAGGACGGTCTGGCACCCCAGGACCAAGATGCTCCCCTTACCGGATTTCCTGGGCCCATCCTTGTAGTTGCTGGGAACGATGCTGAGGCGTTTTCCCTTTGGGTCCAGGGCGTTCTTGGCGCTTTGCTCTGAGGGCTTCTGAGAGGCACGGGAGAGAAGTTAAACCACGAGGAACTGGTCTTGGCACGGCCTCCTCCGCCCCCAAAATGAGTTGATTTCAAGGGTTTGCTGAAAGGCAGGCAAAGGGCCCAAAGGAGAGGCCGCTCTGGGCCCTGGGGCGGGTGAGGGGAGCAACGATGGTGGCTGGTGGCTGCTCAGCCGCTCCTCACTTTTGGTCCCAGCTATTTCAGAGCGACGCCACAAGGCGTCAGGGAAGCCGCAGCCCTCAGGGGGCAGGGAGGCCCGGGGGTTCTCATCTCTCAGCCTGCATCCCTGAACGGTGGCGGTGGGGGGCGGTGAGAGGAGGAAGACCGGCACCTGGGAAGTGCCAGGGTCCCCTGGGCCGGCCAGCGTGTGGGGTGGGGGCTGGTGATTCCTTTGGGTGTTAGTGTGGGGCAGGAGTGGATTTTAGAGCCTTAAATTAAAAAAATGTAGCCAGGCACTGCGCAGGAGTAGAGGGGGTACCCCTCCTCAAGGCGGGGAGCCTGCCTTACCTGGTTGGCAAACGCCACCTGTCGGTTCCCTCTCTGCTGTTTCAGGAGGTTTTGGTCTTTCTTTCCTTCCTTCCCATTTGTTTTAGGGGTCATTATTCCCTTGGGTTTCTGCTTGAAACGACAGAGAGGATTGCCCTGTGACTGCCTGGTGGGCAGAAGCCACCCGCTGCCCCTACAGAGGGGCGGCGCCTTGGCAAGCAGGCTGCCCCCTCCCCACCTCCAGATTTGGCCCCCACTCTGGCACTTCTGTCCCCCCCCACAATTGTCCTTCTGCCTCCAGACACACCCAGGTGTAATGTCACACTGCTCCCAGAACAACCTTCTAAACGTCAAGTCTGACCGTCCCTCCCAACTTCAGAACCCACCACAAGCTCCCTGTTACCATCTACACAAGGGCCCCTCTCCCCAGCTGGTAGGAATTCCTTCTGGCCCCCAAGTGGCCTGGGTAGCTGTGACTCCCAGGCCAGGGCCTCTAGTCTGAAACCACAGGAAGGCTGCCCTTTCTTGGAGTCCAGACAGGACACTCCCTCTGTCCCCAGAGCTCTCTCCTCTCCCAAGCTGTCCCCATCCTGTCTGTCGTCACAGTTCATCCTGACTTTCTCTTTCTTTGGGTGCTCCCTGTGGCATATATGGACTTTCTTGTGCACCGGCCTGGCCCTCCAGGCAGGCAGGAAGGATGCATTCATTAGGGAGCTCCAGGGTCCAGTGAGGAGGGGCGCACAGAGGGGCCCCCAGGCCACTTGAACAGGCGTGGGGGTGCCGAAGAAAGCTGAATCGACTGGGTCTCCACTTGCAGTGTGCCGCTTGTGGTTGTGGGGACATGGTGGCTGGGACTGGTCTCCAGGTCAGATGCCTGGTGGGGACCCTGCTCGACTGCTTGCTGGCTGAGCAACCGGGGCTTGGTTTCCTCCTCTGAAGATGGAGGGAAGAGTAGGACCTGTCTCCTAGGGTTATTTTGAGAAATTAATGAACCCCTGTGCAGATGCCAGGAGAAGGGAGAGGAGGCCACAGACAGCCCCCCTCCAACCGTCTACACCAAAGGGCGCCCCCCCCCCCCCCACCGGTGCTGTCTGAGACCTGCCATGGAATCACAGGAGCCTCTTTCAAAATCCAGGTGCCTCTGGGAAGGATAATGATGCTTGAAGATTTCATTGTATTTTCCATTTTTTAAAAGATTTTTAAATTTTATTTATTTGAGAGAGAGAGAGCGCGCAAGACCGCAAGAGCAGGGGGGAGGGAGAAGCAGACTCCCCGCTGAGTAGGAAACCCAATGCAGGGCTCCATCCCAGGGCCCTGGGATCATGACCTGAGCCCGAGGCAGAAATTTAACTGACGGAGCCACCCACGTGCCCCTTCATTGTATTTTCAATTTAAATTTGTTCCTTTCCTGAGTCCAAAATTATTTCCAGTAAAAGCCACATTAAAGGTAAAGCTGTGAAAACATTATTAGAATATGATCTTCATGAGAAGAGGTGCATGTTATCATAGAAGTGAATCTAGATTTCTGTGATTGATATTAAGTTCTGAGCGACCCGGCAGTTGAAATGGGGGGCAGGCAGTAGCCTTTCCATAAATCATTAGTACCTGGATGTAAAATATGTTTATCAGATGTGTTTTAGTATGTTTGTTGGAACTGGCACTCCAGATCTTTCTGAATATAAATGATAAGTAAGCATATACCCAGATGGGAGCTTTTTGGAAAGGCAGGGGGCACCGCAGTGGTCAGAGCAGAGAAAGTGGAGGTGACTATGGGGAGTTGACCTGACAAAGCCCCTGAGCTTGAGAACAGGATAAATCTGACTTGGAGCCCTAGCTTGGCCCTTCATTAATTCTGTGCGCTCAAGGACATGACTTCTCTGCCCCTTACTCAGCTTCCTTATTACCTCCTGTGAGCTGGGGGGTAAGAATGGTGCCTCCCCAATAGACTCCAAATGGTTGAAAGACCTCAGTGTGAGACAGGAGTCCATCAAAATCCTAAAGGAGAACACAGGCAGCAACCTCTTCGACCTCAGCTGCAGCAACTTCTTCCTAGAAACATTGCCAAAGGCAAGGGAAGCAAAGGCAAAAATGAACTATTGGGACTTCATCAAGATAAAAAGCTTTTGCACAGCAAAAGAAACAGTCCACAAAACCAAAAGACAACTGACAGAATGGGAGAAGATATTTGCAAATGACATATCAGATAAAGGGCTAGTATCCAAAATCTATAAAGAACTTGTCAAACTCAACACCCAAAGAACAAATTATCCAATCGAGAAATGGGCAGAAGACATGAACAGACATTTTTCCAAAGAAGACATCCAAATGGCCAACAGACACATGAAAAAGTGCTCAACATGGCTCGGCATCATGGAAATCCAAATCAAAACCTCAATGAGATACCACCTCACACCAGTCAGGATGGCTAAAATTAACAAGTCAGGAAAGGACAGATGTTGGCAGGGATGTGGAGAAAGGGGAACCCTCCTACACTGTTGGTGGGAATGCAAGCTGGT